>NC_090436.1:79768143-80072367 GCF_031143425.1 Pleurodeles waltl
GCTTGGGATAGACTGAGGTACAGGGGTGTGGGTCTGGGTGGAGGAAGTTGGAGGGGGGAGGCTAGAGACAGGGACAATGGCTGCCATCAGTGCTGAGGCCAGAGTCTGAAAATCTCGCTGAAGGGCTGCCTGACCAGAAGGAATGCCCTCCAGGAATGCATTTGTTTGTTGCAACTGCCGCTCTACACCCTGGATGGCATTCAAAATGGTAGACTGCCCAACAGTGAGGGACCTGAGGAGGTCAATAGCCTCCTCACTGAGGGCAGCAGGGGTGACTGGGGCAGGGGCTGAGGTGCCAGGGGCAAAGGAGATGCCCACCCTCCTGGGTGAGCGGGCACGAGGCAAAGGCTGAGGGGGTGCTGGGAGGGCAGTGCTGGAGGGGGGTGGTGGCTGTACCTGTAGATGCGGGGGGCACAGATGGACCCGCCACCACAAGGGAGCTCCCATCAGAGGACGAGTCCGTATCACTGGTGTCAGCTCCTGTCTCCGCCGTGGAGCTCCCCTCACCCTCCGTCCCACTGGTGAAATCAGACTCCATAGTGTCGCCCTCCAGGGCCATGTGGGATGCAGCACCCTCCTGCTCCGGTGCCACTGCTCCTCCGCCTGATGATGCTAATGCACACAAGTACAGGGAGACCACAAAAAGGGGGGGGGAGACAGAAGAAAGACATGTTGAGTGCATGCATTACCGCTACCGTTGGCGGACACGACAGACACAGAAGCCCCCTGCACTACACCGCGCACTTGGGGTCCACTATTCAATCCCTGGGACATGGCCTACAAGGCTATGGCCGATATCTGCACACATGGATGTCACAGGAGCCTGACTAGGTGTAGTTGGCACTGTACCCAGGTGGGGTGGGGTGCCACATGAT
Organism: Pleurodeles waltl; assembly: GCF_031143425.1. Classification (NCBI taxonomy): domain Eukaryota; kingdom Metazoa; phylum Chordata; class Amphibia; order Caudata; family Salamandridae; genus Pleurodeles; species Pleurodeles waltl. The sequence goes on from NC_090436.1 coordinate 79,769,019, forward strand.
CTGCCTGAAAAAGGGGACTTAACTAGCAAACTCACCCTGGCCTAGGGAAACCCACAGCCCACCTCCCCCACCCAGACACCTCCACTGCGCGCTGAATCAGCAGAATGAGAGTGTACTCACCCCCTTGTTGCTGCTGTGATGCCCTCAAGCGCCCATCCAACTCCGGATACGCCACCACCAGGATCCTGAACATCAGGGGGGTCATGGTGCGATGGGCACCCCTCCCACGTTGGGATGCCACCCCCAGCTGGACCTCTGCCGTCTTCTTGCTCCAGCAGCGAATGTCCTCCCATCTTTTCTGGCAGTGGGTGCGCCGTCTGTGGTAGACCCCCAGGGTCCGGATGTCCTTGGCGATGGCATGCCAAATATCCTTCTTCTGGTGGGCGCTGACCTACAGGAATTGTACAGGGGAAAAAGAGAAGTTATTACCAACTGCACCATCACAGTCATTGGCCCGCATCCCTACCCTTGCCATGTGGCACATGCACTCACTGTCGTTTCATGCACGCATCATTGCCCCCCATCTTTCATCCACACCACTCCACACAGGCATTGCCCATACAGCATGCTCCCAGTGTACTTACCTGTTTGTCTGGAGGACCGAAGAGTAGCGTGTACTGGGGGAGGACCCCATCCATGAGTTTCTCCAACTCCTCCGTGGTGAAGGCAGGGGCCCTTTCCCCTGACGCACGAGCCATTGTCTCTTCCAGACTGAGGTCACAGCAGCACTTGCAGTGTAGGTCCTCTCCTGTCGAAGATCAGGTTTTGAGTGATTGAACAGATAGAAAATGGCAGTCACGTCCACGGCAGTGCGTACCGTCACGGCAGGCGTACATCGTCATTGGCTCCTGGGACCCATAGGGTCCAATGTTAACCAATGCAGAATTGCGCCTACCGCGACGGTGTACAACGCCAGCGCAGTTACCTCACATCCCATTGTCCCACTTTACAGGTCAGGCAGCCGCCAATTCAGGGGCCCACATGGCTTTATTTTTAACTGCGTCACACATACCTAGGCCTTGGCTCAACACTCATAGAGGGACATTTTGGGTTATGAATAGTTTTCTGAGTAAACTGTGTTTACGAACCTCTGAGTTGGTTGACTCTGTGCTCGCTGTTGTCCTCCATAGGCACCGTTCGCTGGGACATGGGAGAAGATGGCGGCATCCTCTGGTGTACAGACCGCTGGTGGACCTGTCGACAATGGAGGAAAGACATGTAATCATCACCTACAGGCTTGATCGTGCCACAATCCATGAACTGTGTGCCCAGTTGGAGCCAGACCTGATGTCAGCTATCCGCCATCCCACAGGAATCCCCCCTCAAGTGCAGGTGCTGTCAGTACTCCATTTCCTTGCAAGTGGGTCTTTTCAAACTACAGTGGCCATAGCATCAGGGATGTCCCAGCCTATGTTTTCCAACGTGTTGTCCAGAGTGTTGTCTGCCCTGCTGAAACACATGCAGAGCTACATCGTTTTCTCTCAGGTGGAGGATTTGCCAACAGTTAAAGGTGACTGGGGACATATCCCCAACATCATAGGTGCCATTGATGGGACACATGTGGCCTTGGTCCCCCCCGCAGGAGTGAACAGGTGTACAGAAACCGGAAGAATTACCATTCGATGAATGTGCAGATGGTGTGTTTGGCAGACCAGTACATCTCCCATGTTAATGCCAAATTCCCTGGCTCAGTGCATGACGCTTACATCCTGCGGAATAACAGCATCCCTTATGTGATGGGGCAACTACAGAGGCACCGTGTGTGGCTATTAGGTGAGCACCTGGAACCAAATCAGTGGGAATAGTTGTATGGGTCTGTGGACGTCCCTAAGAGTTAGTGTGTGTCTAACATTTGTCCCTCGCCATTTGCAGGTGACTCTGGTTACCCCAACCTGTCATGGCTACTGACCCCAGTGAGGAATCCCAGGACAAGGGCAGAGGAACGCTACAATGAGGCCCATGGGCAAACTAGGAGGATTATAGAGCGGACCTTCGGCCTCCTGAAGGCCAGGTTCCGGTTCCTATATATGACAGGTGGTTCCCTATTCTACTCACCAAAGAAGGTGTGCCAGATCATCGTGGCCTGCTGTATGCTTCACAACTTGGCTTTGCGACGACAGGTGCCTTTTCTGCAGGAGGATGGTCCAGATGGAGGTGTTGTGGCAGCTGTGGAGCCTGTGGACAGTGAAGACGAGGAAGCAGAAGAAGAGGACATCGACAACAGGAACTCTGTGATCCTGCAATACTTCCAGTGAGACACAGGTAAGAAGACAAACCTGCCTACTAAATGTACTTTAACACTACTACCTCTCTACTGTCTGTCCTTTTCACCCACTGTATGGTCACTGAGTTGTCACTTTCCCTTACGATTTCACAGATGTGGGTCCCACTGTGTGACATCTGCTTTATTTCCTCATGGACTAGAGCTGTGTGACATAGGTATGTTGACATTCCAATTGAAAGAGCATTTTGTCACTGTAATTGCTAATACACTAATTCGAAATCACAGACAGACTCCTGATTGTTTTGTGCTTTAAGGGTGTTTAATTAAGTGCTCAATTTTGGAGGGGGTTGTAAAATGGTGAGGGGTGATGGTGGAGGAAAGTCCATGGCAGAGTCCAGTCTATTAGTCTCACAGGTGCATTGTCCAAAGGGGCATAGGAAGTGGAGCTGAGGCAGTTTGAGGATGGACAGAGTGACAAGGTAGGACAAAAGGATGACATTCATGGTGGTCTCATTTCTTGGCGGGTGTCTTGGCATCGTTCTCGGTCTTTGTCCTGGATCTCAGGGACCGTTTGCGGGTGGTTCTCCCTCTGCAGGGGGTGGGGTGCTGGTGTGGTGGTCCTGTGGCGGGGCCTCCTGTCCACTAGCGCCGGCAGAGGTGGTGGGCAGTTCATCGTCCAGGCTAGTGTCAGGGGCCCTTGTTGTGACACAGTGTCCCTCCTGGTGTTGAGGACTTCCCTCAGCACCCCTACGATGGTGCCCAGGGTGGAATTGATGGATCTGATTGCCTCCCTGAAGCCCAAATACTGTTCCTCCTGCAGCCGCTGGGTCTCCTGAAACTTGGCCAGTACCGTTGCCATCGTCTCCTGGGAATGATGGTAGGCTCCCATGATGTTGGAGAGGGCCTAGTGGAGAGTGGGTTCCCTGGGCCTGTCCTCCCCCTGTCACACAGCAGCCCTCCCAGTTCCCCTGTTTCCCTGGGCCTCTGTCTCCTGAACGGTGTGCCCACTGGCACTGCCCCCAGGTCCCTGTTGTTGTTGGGGTGGTAGGTTAGCCTGGGTTCCCTGTAGTGGTGGACACACTGCTGATTGACGTGTCCTGGGGACAGATGTATGGGCCCGCTGGGTGGGTGCTGTGCTGGTGTTTCCAGAAGGGGGAAGCTCTGTGGTGGCCTGTGACTGTGTGAGGGGAACCGACTGTCCCGAGATCCCAGATGGGCCTGTCTGGTCGTCTTGATCCAGTTGGACAGAGCTGCTGGGCCTCTTCTGTTGGTGGTGTGGACATGTCTGGACCCTCCTGTGCGGTGACGTTCGGTAGGGGTCCTGCAGGGGTGTAAAAGCATAATTATTGCAGCTGTGTGTGCCATGGTGTGCAATGGGTGGGTGACCGTGTACCCCAGTGCTTGCATTCCTGTGTGGGACCTTGTGTGATGATGGTTTAGGGGGGTGTATGGGTATGTGCAGTGGCCATGCTTTGGTGATGGGTGTCCATGCTTTGTTGTTGCATGCAGGGCTTGGTGTTGGGATGTGTGGTTTGTGATATTGGGACATTTGTGAGGAGTTGGAGTGATCGGGGTGAGGGCGAGGATGGGGGTATGTGATGGCATGCAGGTAGGGTGGGGGATATAGTAGTAAAGATTTGACTTACCAGAGTCCATTCCTCCAGCTACTCCTGCGAGGCCCTCAGGATGCAGAATAGCCAAGACTTGCTCCTCCCATGTTGTTAGTTGAGGGGGAGGAGGTGGGAGTCCACCGCCAGTCCTCTGAACCGCAAGGTGGTGTCTTGAGACCACTGAACGCACCTTCCCCCGTAGGTCGTTCCACCTCTTCCTGATGTCATCCCTATTTCTTGGGTGCTGTCCCACTGCGTTGACCCTGTCCACTATTCTTTGCCATAGCTCCATCTTCCTAGCTATAGAGGTGTGCTGCACCTGTGATCAGAATAGCTGTGGCTCTACCCGGATGATTTCCTCCACCATGACCCTGAGCTCCTCCTCAGAGAACCTGAGGTGTCTTTGCCGTGCCATGGGGTGGTGTGGGTGATGTGTGGGGTGGTGTGTGTTGCGATGTGTGGGGTGATATTTAGTGGTGTGTTGTGTGAGGTGCATGGATGTTATGTAGGTGATGGTGTTGTGTGTCTGTGGATGCTTGTTTGTAGATTGTGGTGTCTCTCTCTTGAAAGACCGCCGCGTGGATTCGTGGGTCGTGATAGTGTGGGTGTATACCTGTTTGCGTGACGGTGGAGGTTTTGTTTTCGCCAGTTTATCAGTGACCTTTGGTGTGGCGGACTTGTATGGGTGTCTAAATTTTGGCGCATTCCGAGCTGTGGGTCATAATGACCGTGGCGGAATTCCACTGCCACAGCGGTGTGTTGGCTGGCTTCTGCACGGCGGTAAGCGGCTTTTACCGCCAATGTTGTAATGACCCCCATAATGTTTAAATACATTATACAACAAACAGGGTGTATGAGAGGGGCCTATGAGGTGGTGGAAAGGGAGAGGAATGCAAACTGGTAGGAGTGCTGAAGGCCTCATTTACAAGGCCTGTGGCGCAGGGCGACACAGCAAGTGTCTTGCTGTGCCACCCTGTCCCACCAGGAAACGTCAGAAATTTGCTGTATATACAAGATACAATGCATTTCTGTCCCCTCCCCCTGCACTGGCACATAAATTGCTGCCATGCACCAATGTAGGCACCCTTGCTCCATGGTGAAAAGGGTGCCTGTGTTGTGGGGATGATTGTTTTTGTGCACAAAGGGACTCTTTTCTACACAAAACAATCACAATAGGTTAAAACATGGAGAAATAAAGATATTTTCCCCCATTGCGCCACTCTTACTCCACCCCTGACATGGTGTAGGAAACTGACGCATTCCCAGATTTACAAGTTGGGTTCCATGGGTGTTCCATGGGAACACCTCAAGCAACACCCATGGAACGCCCCTTTCACGCAGTGTTATGCGTGAAAGGGGCCCATATTTACAAGACCATGAAAAGCCATGCAAGGTGGCTTTGCTTGGCCTTGTAAATATGGGCTGGCACACTTCGCCACTGGAGCGTTAAAAGAAAATGATGCTCCAGTGGCGCAGTGTGCTGCTAGGGCCTCATTATTGAGGCCCTAATAGCAAAAAACACTGTGGGCCAGATTTAAGAAGCCCCTAGCGCCATCTTACACCACAGTAACATCATTTTTTTATGCTAATGTGGCGTTAGGTTGGCGAAAATGCTGCGCCATATTTACAAAGGGGCACCAGGCATAATGTATGCAAGGGGGGCGTTCCAGCATTAGGAGGCCCATAAAAATGGTACAGTGGAATCTATTAGATTCCACTGCGCCATTTGTAGCGTAATTTTTTAATGCCTGCCTAAGGCAGGCGTAAAAAATGAGGCTCCCATTGTTTTCAGTGGGCCTCCAGTCACTTTGCAGGATTAGCATCAATATTTTTGGCGCCAATCCTGCAAAGCGCCAAACTAGCGTAAAAATTTATGACGCTAGTTCCCCAACCCGTGCCATGGTGCACCATATCATAAATACGGTGCACACATGGTGGCGTTAGGGGAGCAAGAAAAGTGGCGCATCATGACATAATGCACCACTTTTCATAAATTTGCCTCTATATTCGGTAAAACAACCAATATTATTGAGGACTTTCAAAGCAGAGAGTGAGATAGTGTGTGTGTTTTTGCCTGTGCATATGTAAAATGTCCTGCTAAAATCTGACTGACATCTAACAGTACTTGAGTGATAGCGCCTGTACCCAAATATTTATCAGAAAATACATTTATTTGGGGGCGGGTGTAACACCCCAAACAACCCCCCTCCCCGAAGCTAAACCCTGCAGAAATACTAGATCAAAGGGTGTGAAAACAGGCCAGGGCCTATCCTGTAGCTCTTCAATTTTCCAAATAGTGGAAGAGATCCTTTAGCAATGAAATGCTGCTGTGCATGGGCAGGGTTGGATTGGAGTGAAACAGCAGAGCAGGGCAAATATGAGACTAAAACATTGATTAGACCATCATCCAGCCCAGCAGTAAGAATGGGGTTCTGAAGATCTCACTTGTGCCTGTGGTCACAGATGGTGGGCACTGGCACTTATTTTTGAGGGCCAGCACTTATTTTTCAACAGGAGATTTTGACCAAGAGCAAGAAAGAAAAGAAAGGTAGAATAGGGAAAAATAAGGAGCAAAAGAAAGATGAGATAAAAGGATGAAGCAGGGATGAAAAAGAACTTGCAGGCTTGAGACAAAGAGACAGGATAGTGGAAGAGGAAATGGAATTTAGTAGAGTGAAGGCTCTGCAGCCACGTTATTTGGTAACCTCAGCTTTCCAACACAAGCCTTAGCTGGTTCTTTTCTCTTACTTTATCCAGTGGCGGCTGGCAGCAAAATAAATTAGAGACATAACATACACACCAATATAAATATTAAAAAAAAACACTTATCTTACTCGATGTCCTGCAGCATTGCTTCGTTCTGCAGCAGGTCCTTGGAGTGCGAAGCCCACAGCCAACTCCCACATCCAGTCAAGACACTTTTTCATGCTGTTAAGCAGCATGAAAAAAGTATCTTGGTTGGCTGGAGCAGGCCGGCTCCACACTCCCAAAGGCACTGTATGCCTGTGCCTTCTCTCCAACCCAGCTGTCCAAGACTTTAGAGATTGTCGTGATTTGTGGTTTAATCTTGGTAACGACAATAAACCTACATTTAATACAGGACAACAGGTTATGATGGTAAGTGCAATTCAGGGGACCGACTTGTCACCTATATTCATTTATCATAATATTTACCTCACAGTATTCTTACAACTGATATTGACTGATATTACCCCACCGTTCTACCTGAAATGAGCTGAAATGTTGATATGAGCATTGGCATGGATTTAATCACCAGCATGACCACCTTGTCCTAAGGGCCACTCCTTTATAGCTTTAATGGACACTTTGCATTTATTTTTTGTGAGCAATCCGTGTATGTTCCTGATGAGTTCAATAAACAAATGTGCAGAGTCTCAAAAGAGTGGCACGACCTGGGATGCAATAAATAATACCTATAAAATTGTTTTTCCAAGCCTTTTTCTTCTATTAAATTCCAGCATGTTTGACTGACTGCAATGAAACCTGTAATATTCATTATTGTGATATTGTGGGTTTATGAGTTACACTACATCAGAAGTTATCAAGCCACTCTTAATGGGGGCCTTTCACTGAATTGTGAGATGATTTAGAAATCCCTGAGGATAATATTGACTCACTGTTTCAGCACTGACTTTACTTTGTGGCACTGTATGTAGATATTTACCTTTGCTCTAGGTACCGAGCACTACTAAGCTAGTAAAGACTAATCCTCAGTATGTACGTTTAATAAATATTCCTGTATCACTTTGTATTGGTTCCCTTCCTTATACCTTTCAACAAGCATGACATAGACTCTTTGATTGATATTGGTGAAGAGTCTACACTCAAAAACCAGAAAGGAGCTTGCCTACTATATCGGAATACACACAAATAAGTTTTGGGGAACAGTTGTTCTCCTTTCTCCTAGCACTAACCAGAGCTGCCAACAGTTTATAAAATTCTAAAATGTACTTTTATCACCTGCCCTAATCCTTCACACCACCAAGCGCTGTCCTATAGTATGATAACTGCACCTCAGTGCCTGGATACCGTTGGGGTGACAAATAGCACCCTACAAATGTATTGATTGATTGACTGATCTCAAATTTATTATCCATGAGATGAAAGCATCTCCCACATAAGCACAAAACAAAGACAACACCCTTCGAACCACACATTCTACAAGGTGTTGCTTACTATCCGAGTGGATAAGTGCTTTAATCCTCCACACAGGGGTAGTCAGACAGTTTAAGCATTGCCCTGGCCTAAGCACATGCACCAACCCTTAAAGGCCAGAAAGGCAGCGAGTCACAGCAGCAACTCTGGGTCTCCACCTTTCCGGGGAAAGAGACCAGTGCTAGGAACTGCCATTCTGCTCCTGGGTATGTTTGTGCACAGTCCAGCAGTGGAGTGTGCTGTGCATAGCGTCTTCCCGTGCCCAGGAGCATGCAAATGAATTACACCACCTCGAAGCTACGATCAAATATTACTTTATTCTTCAGCATACACTCACACACTGTGCATTACACCATACTTTCTGTTACCTATATCCTCACACCTCCCCACACATTACGTACTTCCTCTTCAGAGTCTGCCCAGAGGCAAGAAAATTTAAGTGCGCATAACATCAATATGCTACATTCTGGAGCTCATACAATTTTCGCTGCTCTTCTAAGAGGAAGACATCACTGCCTTGGACAGGTTAGGAATACAAGATGGCTGCTGCATGAATGGAACATGGGAATTCAATCTCCTGGTGACAGACCTGAACAGATCCGCTCCAGGTATTTTCAGCACTGAATGAAAATGCTGAAGTAAGCTCCATCACAATTCCCCTTCTCTTTTTACATGCACCTCACACTGTCTGCAGACAGTCAACAAGACGACGGTCGCCACCCAGACTTGAACTCATGATCGCTGAGGCAGGGGTGTGTAAATGGTGCCCCTGCATCCCCTAGGTGGTCCCAACCCTTCAAGGGAGCCCCCTCAACTCTTCAGAGGGCCCTCGTTCAGCTGAAGGTCAATGAATATCTGTCACATATGGGAGGCTAAGAGGCCCCTTTCCAAATTCTGGAGGGTGGGGGGCATCATTTTGCTTTATGCCATTGCTTTGAGGCCTAGGTATATGATGTGAAACAGCAGAGCGAAGGGCGACTTTGCTAGGTAAACCTCATGACTGTTTGGCCACAGAGCTCCCTTACCAATTGCTCTTTCATGTGTCATCCCGTCCAGGATTATTAAGATCCGAGGTTAGTCAAAACGGGCACAGATACAACTTGTACTCACTTTAGCACTAGGGCCCGTTAGTGTAAATTGTACACACTTTTGTTTGCTGCCTGAGAAAAGCAGTGCTGCGGGGCTAGTAACAATGTCAGAGCGGCACAGCGGAGCACAGGAGGTTTGTGCTATTCAACATAACTGGGTAAGAAAGACACCCGGTGCCCATGAACACGTTATTCACGATAACCCAATAAATATTATGAGGTTTACAAAGCATGACTGTTGCCAAGAAAAGGGCCTCTTGGCGCTGATGAATGCACAAAGGTCCACCCACTGCTGCTGGAATAGACATGTTTTAAGTTTCTTTTTGAACTGAGAAAGGTTTGGAAGCTGAAGCAGAGAGTACGGCAAATGGTGGAGAGAATGCCAGTGGAAGAGCGAATAATGTGGGGTAGAAGCCAGGACTGAACTCAGCAGGACAGTGGACAGGAAGTGTCTTTTTCAAGCTATCAGTCATTTCCACAAAGAGGAAGACATTCCACTGGCCAAAGATTGAGAGCAGTTTGACTTAAACTATAGCTAAATGGTCTGATTCCCATGAGGGGAGGTGGACAGAAACACCTGGTCTGTGGGGTACCAAGGTCAATCTGTCTCCAAATAATGTTACCATCTGGGTGAAGTTGTGAAATGATGAGGAAATCTTCAGGAAAATGAAACCCCCATTGAAGGAATTTAGGAACATGAAAAAATAGGTTGCAGAAAAGCCAAAAGTAATAAGGAGGCAAGCAAACAAGCATCCAAGAGCTTGATGACGCAGGAAAAGAAAGGCTAACATATATTCATATATCATGTATCAAAATCATATGAGGTAGTGTGATTTTAGCAAAGAAAAATAATATACGTGGGAAATTTGTGCCCACGGGGTAGTTCGCCATTATTATAAACGAGCTTAATTAATCATGAAGAATTGACAAATGTAGTAATCCGTCATGATTGCAAATGTATCCTATGATTTTCTTGTTGAAACTGTTTTATGCTTAGCTTAAATTTAGCAGAGGCTTTGGCCTAGCTGCCTGGTCTCGAATTTAACTGCGTGGTTTTCACTTGCATTAACAAAGACATATTATTTTACTTTAAGGTTGTATTTTTCCAGTAGAGATGACTAATACACTTATCTCAAGGTTTCGTGCTAGGCCAGTTTCATCCCTTTTAAAGCAAGGTCAGTTTCTGCAGGTGCGGACAATAAAAACACTGATACCGAAATAATTGGCAAACTTTGTTGCAACTTGTGTTCCAAGGCCCCAAGGACACCTTATGTAAAAACGAGTACTATGAGAAAGACACTATTCATTGGTCAAATTGAAGCCACCCTCTGAACCCTCCAATGGAAGACCCTGGAGAATTTGGAATGTTTCTTACTTAAACCCACCGGACAAAGAGAAGTCAGCCATTTTCCTCAATGCCATTTTGAAGCAAGATTCAAGAACTTTAATGTTGCCCCGTCTTTCCCATGCAGTAACTTTTGCCCCATTCTCCTTGCTGCCGCAAGGAAACTTGCCTTAACTTTGCCCCCTTGAAATCTGCCCCATGCTGATCGAACCGATACCTGAAGGACGAAGACTTTTCTTGAATGCTGATTGTATTTGGTAAATATGAAAGGATAATTGTATTATGCATTGTGTTTTCCTTCCTAGGTACCAACTGCTTATCTTGATAGGGCCCAAGCTAGAAGTTTTCTAAATTTGTGTTGACTAAATTCATTTTGCATGAGGCCCCACATGCCAATGCTAATTAGAGGCTAGTTGAGGTATTCATCTGATGCCCCATGCTAAACTGAAATCTTGTTATGCTGACCGATGTATGAAATTAGTCAAATTCAATTGCTTATATTAGTGATTTGCATTGCTATAACCGAGTGCATTATAATCCAGATATTGCGTGGATTGCGTTTCTTCCGTCGCTATGGTCAGCTAGTATTGTTCGTATACATATAGAATTTGGTTTTGAGACTTGTATACATTGTGCTAGCTTCGTTAATATTGGGAAATAAACTCATTAACTTTTAATAAACTGGTGTGGTTATTCATGACTGAAAGGTCATGTTGCGTCAAATTACTGATTGTTATTGATTCCAAATGTGTTAACTGATTATTAATTGATTATTGGTTGTTGATTATAACTAGTTATCAATGATTAATTTGAGTGATCCGACTATTCTTGTATGAGGAGAGCTCAACTAGGTTAAAAGGTCCACCGACCTCCAGCGTGTCCGAGTACAAGTAATTTATAAGGACTGGACGCTCTATCAGTAGATGGTAGCAGAGATTGATGGTTTGGCCCTTTGGGACCCCATCCGAACAATAGGCGGAGTCAAGTTAGAATTTTCTTTGATAAAACAAGTTGGAGAGATGATGATGCCCCAAGTCCCCAATGACTTTCCCGGAATCTCGGAGTTTGCGAATGGAGGAGATGGAGGTGTGAGAATGTTTTCGGCGTTCCTAGTGACAGTATGAGTGAAGTTAGGGTTTCGCGCTTGCAAAGCTTATGCCGTAGATGAATTGTGAAGTTTGTGAGGATTTTTAGGGGGTTACGAACTCCAATTGAAATTTTAGAGGAGTGGTACTCCAAGGTGTGAGAGAAGGGAAGTCGTCGAACTTCACATATGTGTAGCGCTTTGTGCAGGAAAAATTGTCCACGTGGTTGTTGATGTTGAGACGGGCCCTGCGAGGTCAAGAGACTCCCGAGTATGTTGAAAAGTGTATGAGACACTTGATTGATGTTGTAATCTGTTCGGTTTAATAGGTTGATCGGACGTGGTCAACGAGTCAGTACGAATGTTGAGGAATGAAAGAAAATTTTGACTTTGAGATATGACGAATTCTAAGGCGTGCTAGAATAGTTCATTGATCAGTTGAGAGTAAAGTTTACGGGTCAAATTTTGCTTGCGAAAGTGGGAAACTGAGAAAGATGGAATAACTGCCGAGGCTAGTGAAAAATCCCTAAGGTTTCTGAAGCGATTGTATTACCCTTCCTGTAGTAAACCGACAGATTTGTTTTCTTCTTTTTGGTTAGTGCTCGCGATATATTGCAGAAATTAGTTTTGAGTGAAGCTGAATGAAGGAGGACAAGCCGCAGGACTTTGTCAGCCGCAGTGTGTGGGTGTGACGTCACTAGGATCCGCACTGGGATAGGTTGGTTGGCGAGAAGGGTCGCGCACGGATTGGACACAGTCCGTGAAGCGCAATTGGAGGGGAAAGGCAAGTGAAGAGTATTTCGGGAATTGAAGTCACTTATTGATTACATTTTTAAGGAAAATAAAAGACGGAAAGATGAAATTTTTCAAAGCATTTAAGAGTGCCTTGAGGAGAGATGTATATATTAAAGCAAATGTAGGAGAGGAAACACCGCCTGAGGGTACACCAGCTTACATCGTGATTGAAGAAAAGGGTGTCGCACCATGTCTTTGGCTAAAGCAATGGTGTAAATTAACAGAAAAGCATGGAAGTGTAGGTCGGGTCGTTTAATCTAAGAGTTTTGGAGAATTTAAGATTTGCGCTATACGACATGAAAGTACCCCCAAGACCAGCACAGTTTGAAGCATTAGCAATTTGGGAACTAATGGCTAGAAATCAAAAACAAAAGAAATTTGAGACAAGAGTGAGAAAAGTAGAAAAGACACTAGCGGATGCTAGATGGGATAGTACTCAAAAGGTTTGGAGATCAGACGTATTGCAGGGAATTAAATTGTTTCCAGCAATTACTGACGAAGCAGAGACGGAAGGAAGGAAAGCTACCTATAAAACAAACAGGAGTCAGTCCAGAGATAGAGAAAACAACAGAAATTCAAAAAGGTCAGACGAGTCAGATGATGAGGAGTTTATTATGCAATTGCTAAATGACCGCCCGCCACCATATGTGAAAAGCGAAAATGGCCCAAGCACCAGTACTGCCCCTCCAGAACCAATACAGGGTAATGTAACACCGAATTTGGGAATATCACAGAGGCAAAACAGTTCCGATATGCATTTTACACCACAAATACCACAAGTTCAGAGGATATATCCTGACGTGCCTAAATTGAAACCTGTCAATGATTATCAGCCACAGGTTCAAAGGCGCTTTTGTGATGAGCATAATCTGGAAATGACTTCTAGTCTAATGGCTCAGGGAGGACAGAATTATCAAAGACCGACATTGATTCAAGCCGAATCAACACAAATTTTGATGCCTCAGAAGCAGATGCAAGTAGTGCCGAGGTACACTCAAATAGCAGAAAACCAGTTAGATATGCCAGCAATGATGAACCATAATGTGGGAATTAACATGCCACAGAATTCGGGGAACGGACAGAATCCAGACGCAATATCTCTGCCTATCACTGTAGGTCCGCCAGTACCAATGTATATACAGGCAAAGCCGAATGTATGCGACCAAGGGGTAATGACACAAAATGAGACAGGGAGAAGATGCATAGAAAATACTCCAGAAACGACTCCGGTAGGTACACTGCTAAATAGATATGGGTCTTTGTTGGAATTTAGTCCAATTCCAATTTGTGCCCTGTCAACTGTGGTAAGGTCCAGTCCACCACTAGTAGTACCGCTGACCTCAAAAACAGAAGTGCTACAGAAGCCATCAGTAGCAGTGGACACAAGTGCCACATTAATGGGACTGAACGCGCAACAGTTAACACAATGGTTAAATAGCCTGAACTCCCCACAGAGTACACCCAGCGGGAAGGGAGAAGAATATTTGAATAAAATAAGATTGGGCATGGAAGCAGACGAACTAGTAGAGGGAACGATGGGCCTGAACAGGTTAGAATCGTACACCGAAGAAGAGCTGAGATATATGTGCCCTAGAATTACAAGAGAAGTAAGCAGAATACATAAGAAGTTACAAGAAATTGCAGACAGAAACAAGATCGATATAGGTAAGGCCAAACACTGGAGCAGTAGTTACAGGTTAGACTTTGAAATAAAAGATTTTGAACACATGAGGTCTGCCGGAATGAAAACGCACCTTAAAGAGATACTGCGAAGCGCGCAGGTTTGGAGATGTTTAGACAAGTGGGAGAGTAGGTGGGTCAAGAAAAAGGATAAGAAGAAAGAAAGTACCCCAGATCGGAGTGATAAAGTACAACAGAATGATGACCTGATAACTGTGTTGCCAATGAGAGAAACGGCAGGGGGAAAGCTTGTCCATGTGCCGTGGCACAGGTGTGATATCCATTCCTTTACGGATGATTTCCCCAAATTGAGAAAGAAACCGATCGAATGGTATCAACAAACAGATAGATTTGTGAAACTCGCAAAATGTCTTTGGGAAGACCTGAATACTTTATTCGAAATCGTGGTTCCGGCAGATTTGTGGGAAGATTGTAAAAGGGCCATAGGGTGGCCAACAAGTGAACCAGAAAGAGATAGGGACACAGGTGCACCATCGCCTACGGTAATGAGTTTGTACAATAAGGTGATTGAGCATTTGAAAACAAAGGTTGCGTCGAAAAATGTGGATTAGCAGAGAATTGACAGAACAGCACAAGAAGTTAAAGAGTCAATATATGCGTACTATGAGAGATTGTTGAAAGCGTTTAAAAATTACAGTGGTACGGAAACGATTGAGGCAAAGGACATGCTCCACTTTGTGTTCAGATTTGTGGAAGGATTGAGACCCGAGATCAGCCAGATGATTAAAATGCATTTGATTTGTTGGCAGTCAAAGTCGATCAATGAAGTGTTGAATTATGCAAAATACTGCAGTGATGAGATTGAGACAAAGCAGAAAAGGTTGAAGGAAAAAGAGATGGTAACGCAGCTTAGAGCAGCTCAGACAGGTTTGCAAGGTTTCCAACAACAGTTGCCGCAGCAGCAACACCAGGGAAATGTTATGTTTCAGCCACAGATGAGAGGCAGAGGCCGAGGAGGTTTTGTGAATAATAGTCCTGATTTAAATACTGTTATGATTCCAAATGGTATACAGGCAATGAAGAAGGTGATGCCATGTCACACGTGTGGAATCGTCGGGCATTGGAAACGGGAGTGCCCAATGTTGGTGCAGGAAGGTGTAGGTCAGCAAAACAATGATGTCAATTCATTTCAGAATATGAGAGGACCGAAAATGAGGGGTCCAAATCCAAATTTTCAAAATAATGTGAATCAGATGCAAGGTTTACAACCCATACAACCACAGCAGGTGCAAATGCCCCGTGTACAAATGGCACAGTTGCAGCCAATGCAACAACAGTTTCCCATGGTACCTAATCAGCCAATGCAAATACCCTTAGCACCAATGAATCAGCAACAAGTAATGCTTCCTCAACAGGTCACGGGTCAAGGAGTGAATCAAAATGACACAGTACAACAATTCCAGTTACACAGTGAGAATGGAATAAACGATGTGTGAGAGAGTGAAAGTTCAGATGAGGAGGGAAATTGTGTGCTTGCAGCATCCTTGGAAGTTGATCAAAAGGGACCATATGTGGAAGGACAAGTTATGGGTCATAGTGTTTTGTTCTTGGTTGACACAGGAGCTACACGCTCTACAGTCAGAAGTATCGAAGTACCAAATTTGCCACTTTCAGGGAGAACGGTTCAAGTAGTGGGAGTAGCAAATAGGTATCTGACAAACACAATCCAGTGCAAGTCAGGATTGGTAACTATCAAGGGTCGCATACATTTGTGGTGTGTGACTCAAGCCCGATATCACTATTAGGGAGAGACTTATTGTGCAAATTGGGATGCTCGATTATGTGTTCAAATGATGGAATTAAAATTCAGACGAACAGTGATGAGGAGGAAGAGGACAGTTTAGGAGGGGACGAAGTGGAAACCGTTGATGAAGAGTATCCCCTGATTACTCTCTATCCAATGCTCACTGAAGCAGATATTCCTGCAGAATTACAGGAAACAGTTGGAAAGGAAGTGTGGGACATGAAAGGGGAAGAAGTAGGCTTGGTTAAAGGAGCAGAACCAGTGAAAGTGACTGTAAAACCCAATGCAAAGTTTCCTCAGACTCCACAAACCATATGTCACAAGACACTCTCATAAAGGTCGCCCAACTCATTGATGAGTTTGTGAAACAGGGAGTACTGAAAGAGGTACTAAGTAGTCCATGTAATTCACCAATCATGGGATTAATAAAACCGAGTGGAAAGGTCCGAATTGTTCAAGATTTGAGAAAAATAAATGACATAATAGTCCAGTGTTGTCCTGTAGTACCAAATCCAGCTGTGATAATGTTTCAAATTCCCTGTGATGCAGAGTGGTTTTCAGTCATCGACTTGTCACAAGCATTCTTTTCTGTGCCTCTTCATGAGGACAGCCAATTTCTCTTTTGCTTCAAATTCCTAGACAGAGTCTACAGTTGGTGTCGAATTCCTCAAGGGTTTTCGGAGTCACCATCAATTTTCAATCAGATCCTAAAGAAAGATTTGGAATCATTGGAATTACCTTTTGAATCTACCTTGGTACAGTATATTGACGATTTACTGATCGCATCCAAGACAGAGAATGACTGTACGGTTGATACTATTGCCCTATTGAACCACTTGGGAAGGAATGGACACAAAGTGTCTCCTTCAAAATTACAGTTCTGTCAGAAGAAAATGAAATATTTGGGTCACCAAATAGAGAAAGGGTCGAGAAGAATTATGAAAGAGAGAATAACAAGTGTACTTCAAATGAGTCCACCGAAGACGAGAAGAGAGGTGAGAAAGTTTTTGGGAATGGTGAGCTACTGTCGCCAATGGATTCCCAATTTCTCTGCTCTAGCCAAACCTTTGCTGAAACTGACCCAGAAAGATGCGCTGGATGAAATAGTGTTGAAAAGAGATGAAATGGATGCTTTTATTGAATTAAAGGAATGCATGTGCAGAGCTCCAGCTTTAGGTATGCCTGATTACACAAAGCCTTTTACATTGTTTTGAACGTGATGCATGTTCCTTGTCTGTCTTGACTCAAGCCCATGGTGGCGTAAACAGACCAGTAGCATATTTTTCAGCTACCTTGGATCCAGTCGCAGCAGCCTTACCGGGATGCTTGCATGCTGTAGCAGCAGTTGGTATAAGCCTAAATCAGAGTGAAGGAATAGTGATGGGACATCCTTTAACAGTCATGGTCCCCCACTCAGTCGAAATACTTTTGACACGTTCCCGAACACAGCACATGACCGGTGCTAGGCTTACAAGGTACGAGACAATTATTTTGGGGGTCACCCAATGTGCAGCTGAAAAGGTGCACTACGTTGAATCCAGCAACTTTGTTTCCCAGTGAAAATGTTGAAATTGAGAACGCTGAAGACATCGAGCACGACTGTCTTCAGGTGACTGAATTTTGTACAAAGCCAAGACCTGACATCAAAGACACCCCACTGGAAGAAAATGATCAAATTATTTTTGTTGATGGTTCCTGTTTAAGAGATGCACTGGGAATATTGAAAGCAGGATGTGCCGTCTGTACAATAACAGGTGTTCTGGAAGCATCTTGGCTTCAAGGAGTTTACTCTGCACAGGTAGCGGAACTAGTGGCCCTTAATAGAGCTTGCCAACTTTCCGCATTAATGAAAGTCACCATTTACACTGACAGTCAGTACGGATTTGGAATAGTGCATGATTTTGGACAACTGTGGTCACAGAGAGGCTTCATGACCTCTTCAGGATCACCAGTGAAGAATGGTGAGAGAATAAGAGAATTGTTACATGCCATCCAGTTGCCAGGAGAAGTAGCAGTGGTAAAATGCAGTGCACACTCGAAATCACAACACTTCGTTTCTTTGGGAAACGGATATGCAGATCAAGTCGCAAGGTTTTGCGCATTGAACTGTATATTGCTCAGAGACGAATGGAACCTGATAAATGAGCCAGAACTTGAACCAAATGAAGCCTTTGCTTTAAAGGTTGTAGATACAATTGAAGAATTGAAATTCCTACAAAATAATGTCAGTAAGGATGAGAAACTCTCATGGAGCAAACTACAATGCATAAAGAAACCAGATGATTTGTGGGTTTCAAGTGAAGGGAGGTTGGTTCTACCAGACAGTCTTTTAACGCAATTGGCCAGGTTGTATCATGGTCAAGCCCACCTTGGAAGGGATGCCATGATTAGACTATTCAAAATTGATTGGTTCAATCCCAAATTCCGTCAAGTTGCTGAAGCAGTTTGCCATCGTTGCTTCATTTGCCAACAAATGAACGCAGGGAAGGGAACAGTAGGAAATTTCAGGTGGGCCATTCAGCAGGATGCAAATGGATTTCATTGAGATGCCTATGCATGCAGGCTTAAAGTATGTGTTGGTGATTGTGTGTATTTTTAGTCATTGGATTGAAGCATACCCTACACGCAGAAATGACAGTCTCACAGTTGCAAAACTACTCTTGAGAGAACTAATACCACGTTTCGGATTCCCGATCTCTTTAGAATCAGATAGGGGAAGTCACTTCAATAATGAAGTAATCAAATTGTTGTGTGCAGCGCTGAACATTGAACAAAAGTTGCATTGTAGCTATCGCCCTGAAGCATCAGGACTAGTGGAGCAAATGAATGGCACATTGAAATCGAGGATGGCGAAAATATGCGCATCCACAAACCTGAAATGCCTGACGCGTTGCCTTTGGTGTTAATGTCAATGAGAAACACACCAGAAAAACTGGACTGTCACCGCATGAAATCCTCATGGGCAGGGCCATGAGACTTCCAGCAGTTCCTGCAAATGCTCTTGTGAATATTACAGATGATATGGTGTTGGACTACTGCAAAGGTCTGACTGATGTGGTCCGCTCTTTTTCTCACCAGGTGGAGGCAACCACCTTGCCACCGATCCAAGGTCCAGGACATGCCCTGAAAGCAGGTGACTGAGTCGTGATAAAGAAACATGTGAGGAAGCTGTGTCTGGAACCCCGTTGGAAAGGACCTTTCCAAGTGATTCTGACAACCACAACCGCTGTGAAGTGCGCGGGAGTTCCCAACTGGATTCACACCAGTCACACGAAAAGAGTGACGTGCCCCACAGAAGAGGAATTCGAAGGGCTGAAATTACCAGCGACTGACAGGGAAGTACCAGGTACCGAGACAAGACAAAGAGAACCTGGAGGCGAACAAGCAGAAATAGAAGAAGGAGAAATATTTTCTGAGGAAGAAGCAGTTGATCCATTTGAGGATAACCGAGGAGGAGCCTCGGGAAGTGACGAAGATCCTGAAGGTGGCAAAGAGCCTACGACAGGTGAAGAAGCAGGAGAGCCTGATCAGAGGAGGGCTTTCCCAGAAGCAGACGATACAGGAAAAGAAAAAGAAAACCTGATTGACCTCCTAGGGGGAGAAAAGGAGGCGGGACAGAGTGAAATCATTCAACCTCTTCCAGAACTGGTTGCAGGTCCATCAGGTGAAAACAGTGCGAAAAGGAGACAAAGCATATCGCCAGTGGGATCAAAGACTAAAGAAATATTAGAAGAAGGTGAAGGGCCAAAGTTGAAGGAGAAAAGAAAAGAAGTGTCTGTCGCAATAACATCACCAAGTGAAGAAAAAGACACAGCCAAAGAACAAGACGTCAGCAAGAGGGAATCAAAAGGTGATGCGAAATTGAAGAGGAAAAGAATACAGAGCAGAAGATATTCTGGTCCTGAGTGGGCAAACACAGCCACTAACGATTGGTCAGACGAATTTCTATCTCTCAGTCTCGAAAATGAAGAAGCAGAACGACACTTTGGTACTTGAGAAATGAAAATTCCATGAACATTACCGAATAAGACATTGACAACCTGATTGACTTTGAAACCGATTTTGAGACAAAGCTGCTAACCGATAAGAGACTAAGCTGCTAAAGAAATCCGTGTGAACATTGAACTCGTTCAGCTTCATATATATATATATATGTATATATATATCTGCAAATTTGATTTGATAAAGTGTCTTCAACTTTCTGATTCTATATAGATCATGCCAGGCAAAAATACAAAGGGACATAAAATGAAGTGTTGTAAATACATATGTATAGGCTTACTAACTGCATGTATACTAATAATTATAGCAATAGTTTTTGGAATGAATGGAGAGAATGAAAGAGACGCGAATGATGCTTCTACTTCTAAACCTACTACTGAACTAACTCCTCAGCAGAAGCTCGAACAAGAGGAGAAATATTTACACGACAAGAAAGAATTGTCCTGTTTTCTATCGCTTGCTGAATGAGTATGTTGAGTATCTCCAAAAAATCGCCCGCCAGCCCAGCGGGAAAGCCCCTGCAAAGAGGAAGCCGGCTCCGAATGGAGCCGGCGGATTTGCAGGGGTGCGACGGGTGCAGTGGCACCCATCGCGATTTTCAGTGTCTGCAAAGCAGACACTGAAAATCTTTGTGGGGCCCTTTTAGGGGGCCCCTGCACTGCCCATGCCAGTGGCATGGGCAGTGCAGGGGCCCCCTGGGGCCCCACGACACCCGTTCCCGCCATCCTGTTCCTGGTGGTAAAAACCAGGAACAGGATGGCTGGAAGGGGGTTGGAATCCACATGGCGGCGCTGCAAGCAGCGCCGCCATGGAGGATTCCCTGGGCCAGGGGTAAACCGGCGGGAAACCGCCGGTTCCCCTTTTCTGACCGCGGCTTTACCGCTGCGGTCAGAATGGCCCAGGAAGCACCGCCAGCCTGTTGGCGGTGCTTCAGTGTCAGAATGACCCCCATAGTGGCAAATGTTATGCGAGTACATTTAGAGCACTCACCTTTCCAAAGAAATGTTTTCAGCTCAGATCAGTCTGTTTTTGGAAATGTCATGGAAAGGTAGTGAATATTTGATAAATCGTGCTCAAAAATAAGAGTTCACACACAGAAACAGTATCAGTTCTAAACTTGGAATTAGAGAAAGGATAATGATTTATTGTTGTATTTGACAAATGCCACTGAGCAGACACTGGGCTGCAGTAGACACGTAAAAGAAGGCCTCCACTGCCCCAGGGTTAGTGAGCATGGAGGGTGGTGGGCCGAGGGCTGTCCGGGTGTCCTGTCTCAGGCTGGCTGAGAATATCAAGGTCTCTTCTACAGACTGCTGTGAAGGCCTGGATAGAAGCACTCGGGCGCGCCGATGGTTCAGATACCGGGTGTGTTTTTCACTCCAAACTGAGACAACAGAAGAAATAATAAAGAATCACACAAGAAACAGAGTTAAACCTGTTTTGAATGTATTTTTGCTGCATTTCTTTCATATATGCCAACATCTGCTGCTACCCCCACCGCCCCCTCCCGTGGTTTAGCAGCTACAAGGGGGATGGGATTCTTTGAGGCGTCTTCTGCTTGCAACTCACAGACAAAAGCTCATCATGAACGATACAAGTGAATACAGCGCCAACAGAGGAGCACCAGGAGCAAGAAGGAAAGATCGGCAACCGGACAAGGGAGGGGGAAGGAATACTGAATGAAAGGAAGCAAAGAAGGCTGGATGGATGAGTGGGTAGATGGGTGACTGGGTGAAAGGGTGAGTGCATGGGTAGGTGGATGGGCAGGCGAAAGGATGGCAGATTAAAGGGATAGGTGAATAGATAGGCAAAAGGTTGGCAGAGTAAAGGATGATGGATCACTGAGTGGGTGAAAAGATGAATTAATGGATGGCAGAGTGGATTATGAGTGAATGGATGGCAGAGTGGACTGACGGATGGCAGAGTGGATAGATGGATGGGTGGCAGACTGAATGGATGGCATAGAGTTGACTGTTGGATGGCAGAGTGGGTGAAAGGGCACATGGATGGACAGATGGATGGATTGATGGATGGCGGAGTGTATAGATGGATGGATGGATGGATTGAAGAGAGTTGATGGATGGATGGCAGAGTGGGTGGATGGATTGATGCATGGATGGACAGATAAATGGATTGAGGGGTGGATGGATGGCAGAGCCGATGGCTGGACAGATGGATGGATGGATCGGTGGGTGGGTGGTATGGGGAAAGATTGACTGATTGACAAAAGAATGAATGGGTGACTGAAATAATGGATATCAGCGGGTGGGTGGAAGGGTGAAAGGATGAACTGATAGGTATACTGTTAGCACCACCTGCAGAATTTAAAGGGGCCTCCAGGAGAAGAGTAAAAACAGCAGCTATCCAGACCTACAATAGTAACAATTACCAGTGAAAGGCTTTTGAGTATGTTGCCTATATTGAAGATGTCGGCTAGAGTTTTGAAAAGGCTTGCAAAATTCATCTAATTTTCTTTTGCGTAATTATGCAAATGGTCAGTAAAAAGCTGACATTCAATTCTAATTGTTTAGTGCTTCCAAAATAAACACAAAAAAAACACAGGTGCAGCAAACAACAACTGCACGCCTTCTGTTCTTACGCATTATCGTTCAATCAATCAATCAATCAGGAATTTGTAAAGCGCACTACTCACCCGTGAGGGTTTCAAGGCGCATCCTTATGCTCTCGGGATAGAACTCTTACCCAGAATAGACTTGAAATTGCGCACTCGGTGTAGTGGTGTCATTTTGAGAATTTCGAGGAACAAGCATAACACACATTTTGGAAATTACATAAGATTACAGCGCCGTAATGAAAATACCGCCTGTGCTAGTTGTGTAATATTTTGCGACATCCTTTACGAGATGGTCCTCGCACCAATACTGCATGATTATTAATTGGTAATTATTAACATAGGCTTTGACAGTATTTGTCAACTGCCCATGCTTTTTGACAGATGCATACTTAAAGAAGAACACATTTCATGGCAGAAGGCACCTGCCCACAGGGGGGTAACAGATAGACCAGCCAAGGAAATCATGTTAGCTTGCAACGTATTTTTAGACAAGAGTAATGCTTTTTTTTATTCCCATAAAGCATCATGAAGGTAGTAATGAAGCCATTCACCTCACATCAGTCCTTGTGACAGAGTGACAAGTGATTTGGAAAAGATAAGTAGATAAACCGCTTCCCAACAGACTGGACACGTGGTTTCAGGCAGTAAATAAGGGGGGATTACGCCATTTGTTTTGTGAAGGTGGCCATTTGCTGTATTCGTGAGACATGTTTGTTCTGGTCCATGCGAATGATTGATGTACTAAAAAACACAAAACAAGACCTGTGGTTATTGGTTTTTTTGTTTAATCTTTTTGCATTTAAGCTCCATGACATCCTTGTCCCTGCAAGGATTAGCAGTACGGAAGTCCACCTTTACTCACCAAAAGTGGGATCGCAGTTTAATTTCGATATAAAAGCTTTGAGGAAACACTTGCCATCTCTTTTATTCCCATCACGCTGCATCCTCTTACCATGTGTTAATGTTTATTAACTTTCTTTTAATTAAACAGGCACCTGAAAGTTTGGGAAGTAACGAGTTGCATTGCTTCTAAAATACCCTGCCATTTTCGCTCCCTTTTTATTTCTCCACAGCCTCAGTATTTAATTGTTTTCAATGAAATGAAAAGAAGACGGATTAATCGTTTCTCGTAGAGTGGTCAATCAAGTTCATTCTGAGGGAGGGCTGTGGTTATTATCAACAGGCAACCATTGAAGCACAGGATTAAAACTACAGACCCCTGCCTCTGCAAAACTAGAAGTCATTGTACATTATTAGCCTTGACAGGGGGTGCAGGGTATGATGAGAGGCGGAGTGGAAGTAATACATAGCAACTCCATCAGAGAGGAACATTTACGGAATAATTCCAATCCCTCTTCTCTATCCATTTCTCAGGCTTGAATCTCCTCTCAGTGTTATCCACCCCATCACTGAAATGAAAACTCTACCATCCTGCCTGTACTAGATCAAAATCTAATTTTTTGCTTTCCACAAATCATATCTTTGTGGGAAATTTAAAACTGCACTGGGATGATACACTGATCCAGCTGTCTCTCAACCTTCGGTCTTCCTAAATAGTGATTGGTACAACCCAGAAGCAAGTTACGCTCGAGATGGGTTCTACCCTTCATCTCATCATCTCTAAATGTTAGTTCTCAAGACTGAGAACCCAATACCATTGCTCGAGGTTGACCATTTTCAGGTTCCCTTCTCTCTCTTATTCTTTTAAAGTTCTTTGACCTGTCATACAAAAAAAGAGGCAGGATGAGTAGGAAACATCAAAAACATCAACCTGAATAACCGAGTTGACCATCACAAAGACTTCCTTTCCCCTCCATCAACCAATAAACTAACCCGTACAGAATGTAAGACAGTGAAACCACAATCAAACACTTGAATGTCCAGGTTCTCTTGAAGGAAACAACAAGTGAAATCCAAGCCCCCTGCACAATTGTTCTCTAAAGAAGTAAACAACGATAGGTACTCTCAGATGAACATGACATCAGGAAGCCTTATATTTACAACTTTAAAAACATTCGACCTTTCAGAATATCATACACTTTGGTCTCAGGATGTCCTATGTCAGAGCCCAAACTGACACAAAATTCGACCAAAAAGCTTTTTGAGATGTGGAAAATGCCCCAGCTCTTCTTCTTTCATTCTCAGTAGTCTATAAGAAAAGCAAAACGTGCATCTTTTTGATTGACAACAGACTTAATTGATTATACTTGAACACCTTCCAATAACCATGCCCTGTACTCTTGAAGTCACAAAAATAATTGGTTACCCTTTAGGAAGTGTTGAGTACTATTAGATCAACACTGCAGCTAGTTTGAAACAACCCAACTACTGTGATGATTTGATCCCTGACAGCTTAGCCAAAGGCATGAAACAACCAGTTGTGTAAAGTGAAATCTCAGACTATTTAGAGACTGGCAAAACCACCCTCCTGTTGAAAAAACATTGGTTGACCTGAGATTTGAAACATTTCTAAACACTTTCAGGTCTTATGTTCCTAACAAAAATACAGAAGAGCTGAAAGGCTTTTCAATTTAAACAATGCATCAGTTCCATTGATCTTGGGCTTCACTTTATGTCACATCCCAGAGACAACTCCTATTAAGATGATGGATTGCGGATTGTGCATCCTTAGTACTGGTGAGTCCTGTTTGCTGATCCTTCTGGATTGTGTGACAGCATGTGATACAGTCAATCACAACATTCAACTGAGTTTTCTAAAAGCACATATGTGGCTCAAGGAAACCGTTCTAATATGGTGTGCATCCTTCTTAATCCCTCACAACAGGTAAATATTGGCAATACCCTTTCTAACCCCTCACAAGTGATCCCTCGAGATTCATAAGTGATCCATCAAGACTCCATCCTTGCCACCAAATTTTTCAACCTATTCATTGAACCACGTAACAAGCTCATCAAAAACTGTCTGTTGGCGGGAATGGCACGGCAGCAAAGGTGGGGGCTGATCTTTCATCGGAGTTTCCAGAGATCTTATAACCTAGAAAACACTCTCTTTAGAGCATATGTCTCTGTGCAGAGCCTTCACAATGGACCCAACTTCATGCAGGAATTTGAGAAGAATTTGGAGGCGGAAAAGATTGAACAGGTTGTTCCTTGAGTACTCCATTAGTAACGTTTTCCAGCCACAGGAGGCAGCAGGGTAGAGTTTAAGCGGGGTGAGGCTCCAGATGCTGGAAGGAATAATATTGCAAGGAGTAAATGCAGTGGCAATACTGAAGAAATGGTTTCTATTGTGCTTTGAAGATGAGTGGGTGAATTACTGTGACATGGAGGAAGAAGCAAGGAATAGATAGGCAGAGCAGTGAAACGACTTACAATCCACAAAGGAACTCACTAGACATTGAGGTGTTGCAGGGAGATGTACAACTTTAAGAAGCAGACCTACCACAGGGACTGGGAAGAATGTGCCCCTGACACTTCCAACCAGACCGGATGGAGAACATGTAGTGGCAGAAGAATGCCGATTCTCACAGTTTAAAATGATTAGCGTATCATGATTTTATTACAGACAAGGAGGCTAGCATTATGCATAAGCCCTTTTACTTACCACTTCCATAAACTGTTTTGTTCACCAATTCTAAGCAGCGCCTTCAAAGCTTCATACTAGAACCAAATATGACAACATAAATAAATAAAACTTTCAGTACATAAAACTCCCCAATCCTCCAGCATCCTCCTCTTTTGGTGCTGCTCTGGTCATACAGACCATACCCCTGTAAATTTCTTCCAAACGATACTTCAGTTTTCTAAAAGGAAACATAGTGAAATATTGATATCAAATAGTTTATTTTATTTTCTTTTAAATACTCATTACTATAATAACTTGAACAATATATATACACTTATTACATTACACATCATTTACATATCCCATTTCCATTTGTGTTCCTATTTTTTTTTACTCCCTCCAAAAAGTGAGGAGGGAGGGATAATAGAGACCTCCTTGTCTTTGATAAAATTAAAATTCTCTAATCATTAACACTATGAGGATTGGTGTTTTATGGTAAAACAGGAGGCTAGCATCATGCATGTTCAAAGCTTCTTAACACAGAACTAGAGACATGCTCTGCTGGTTTAAAATGAAACTTCCTAAATACCCCTGCATTAGACCAGTCTGCTGCTTTCTATATTTCTTCCAGTCTTCCTCCTGCACAAAAACCTGTCAAGACATCGCTCCCCATAAAGAAGTAGCTTTAAACCTTTCCAGCTTCTTTCATAACATTTTTCACGCAATGAGCAATGGTTGTCCTTGAAACAGCCTTCAAAGGCTTCATGTAAGAAATCAACAATTGAGGCAGATCATCAGCTCTAAACTCCTCTATCCTCCTTTCATATTCTCTTATACAATTGACAACACAAATGTTTGGCTTCTCCTCAAAGTATGGATAAAACACAGACTCTGATATGGTTTCAGTTCTTCTCAATACCTTAAACAAAATGCCTTCCGACTGGAAAAATCTACCTCCCAAATCCAAAGCCTGAACATCTGATACTCTCCTTAAGGATATCAAGCACAATAAAACTGTCAACTTCCATGACAGCTCCCTCAAATTAAAATATCTATTTGTTGGCGAACTGCCAAACCAATTCCAAATCAAATTCACATCCCATAATTAATCATATCTTGTCCTGGAAATTCTTTTCAAACAAATACCTTTCATCACTCTACACACCAATGGACTCTTACCTACAGACAAATCGTCCAAAAGAGAATGGTTTGCTGCTATAGCCGATCTGTAACAATTCAAAGATCTATATGCAAACTTCTGGTCATACAACTCTTCTAAGAAACTGGTCACCTCAACCTCCTCTGCTTTCTTGGGATACAAATTCTGTTCCATGCACCACGGTTGGCAAACATTCTAAGCTCCAAAGTAACTTTCCTTTGTCATTTGAGCCCATGACTCATCGAGTTCTGAAGCCTCCCTTGAAAGTCCTCTGAATCTCTCTGTGTTCATGATATCCTTGAAACTAAAAGGTTGAGCATACCTTCTTCCACAAGAGGATGTTCTTCTCCATCTACACATTTCAACATTCCTTTGCAAAAATCTATTAGTAATGGAATCTCCACTGCCATCTGCAAAATTGATGGGAACCCACATTTGAGTGTTGCAGAAAGGTATTAATAGAATCAACTGACAATTCTTTCTCCTCACTTGCAACAAAATGCCTCTGCATCATAGCAAATGGAGGGAACACATAACCTTTCAGCTCTGCCCTGTTCTAGGTAGAAGCATCCACTGCTAATGCATCTTGGTCCGGACGCCAACTGAAACAATTGTTCTTTTGGATTGTGAACTGAGATGCAAAGATGTTCATCTACTTCTATCAGACCTAGAAGATGTTCTATTTCCCTGAAAATCTGTTTACTCAACATCCATTCACAGTAATCCCTGATGTGACGGGAGTTCTAATCTGCTATTACATTCTCCTTCCCTGGCAAATGTTGTGCTGGCAAATTTATCTCCTGTTCTTGATAAAATTCCCACATTTCTTTGGCTATCTCTGTTAACGTCTTGGACCTGCTTCCTCCCAACTTGTTTATATAAGACACAACTGTAATGTTGTCCATCCTCAGAAGGACTGAACACCTCTGCAACATGCCCCTGAAGCTGGGCAAAGCAAACTCATCTCCAAATAATCTATGTTATTGTTTTTCTGACATGTTCCATATCCCTCCTGTCTTCTGACCTCTGCACATTGCACTCCATCCTAATGTGTTCGCATCTGAATTCAATACATAATCTGCAACTGTTCTAAACACTGCCCGTCCACGTTTTCCAGCTACCAGGTTAACTCTTCCTTCTCTTCATTTAATACTTTCACTTACCATGAAAGTCTCCATACCATAAATCCTTTGACAAACCTGAACTCTCAAATCTCTGGAGAGCTCTGTAATACAAAGGACCTCAGAAAATAGCCAGAATTGAGGAAGATAAAAGACCTATCACATGAGCTGCATCCCTTAAGAATATTTATTGTTTCATAAATAACTGACATACTTCTCTTCTTATCAACTTTACCTTTCTGTCCGGGAACCTTAGTTGTACCTTTACTGTGTCTATAATGAATCTCAAAAACTCCACTTGCTGAACTGGATTCAAAATGGATTTTTCAATATTCTGTAGAAATCCCAATTTCTCTAATAACTGTCTCACCATATCCACATCTCCTTATCCTGGTTCATGACGAGAATGTCGTCCAGGTAAATCACCATTCTTACCCCTTGTTCTCTCAACAAACTCACAACAGGTTTTGAAACCTTTTCCAAACACCATGGGGCTGTTGAAAGTCCAAATGCAAACATTGGGATTGGTAAAGTTTCCTGTTCCACCTGACCTGCAGATATCTCTGACTCTGTTCCACCTGGATAGTGAAATAAGCATCTTTTAAATCTAATTTCATCAATCAATCCTTCTCTTTCAAAACATCTCTCACCATACGGATGCCCTTCATCTAGAAGTGACTGCAAGTTACACACTGATTTACCTGACAAAGGTTCATTACTGGTCTCCAACCTTTTTCATCTTTACTAAGAATAAGGTGCTCAGGAAACATCTCTCCTCTTCCTTAATCTGTACTATAGCATCTGTCCCTAACATTTGCATTATCTCTTCTCGTACCAATTCCTTCATCTCTTCTTTGAACTGCAGTTCTCTGGGTTCCTTGTCCTGAAAAAGGGTACTGTCAACTCTATTCTGAAACCATTTACTGTTGCAAGTACCCATTGGTCTTATGTTATCTTTTCCCATTCGTTTTGGAAAAATCTCACCTTTCCTCCCACCTTCAACTTGGATGAACCAGAAGTTATCTCCATACTCATCTGCTGAGGAAGGTTGTTGCCCTCTTCCTCTACAAGATCTGCCTCTGTTTTCTCTTCTCCCTTGAGGGTAAACATTTGATGTTCCTTGATTCCCTCTGTAATTCGTTCTTCTATAGCCCATTTGGGTCTTATAATATCTACGGCCAGAAGGTTGCCCTTGCCTTCCATCCCTCTGAAATAAATTATTCGGACTGAAAACCTTGCACATGAGGTTTGTGCTTTGTCTAAAGCTGTGAACATCGCTACAAACTTCCCTAAAGACTTTACTATACCCTCTCCAAACAGAAGTCCTTTTTCCACTTTCTTTCTTACCTAGATCTACTTTGGAGGAGCGTAAATAATACTGCTTTCTTTCTCTCTGCTACAATACTAGCATTTGAGTTTCTCATAAAACACATTCCCCTTTGGCTCCAACCTCTGAGAAGCTCTACATCAATCTCACCTCCATTAATGTATGAGTCTTCTAGTAAATCAAAAATATAGATAAGAGGACTGTGATGGGAAAACGGTGGACAGGGAGTTTGACGAGGGAGTTGCGGACAGTGACGGACCGATTCCCTGGTCCCCCTGGGGGAATGCATGTGATCCACCACGCGGAACTCCCTACGACTTCTGGGTTAAGAGAGGCACGGGGACAACGATGAGGAACACAAGGAGAGCAGCGAGGAGGGGAAAAGGAGCGCGATGAAAGGAGTGGGAGCAATGGACAGCGGTGGAGAGATGGAGACTGCTGGAGAGACAACTGAAGCCAGGAAGAGCGGCCCGGAAGAAGAGTGCGATGGAAGTAGGAGCGGAAGAGTTGAGAGGAGGAGAGAGAGAAGACAGGCCCACACTCCCAGCCACGTTCCAGAAGAGATGTGGTCGTCAAAGGTACGGACCCTGTTAGGGGGAGGACATCTCTTATGCAGTACTGACGCTAAGTGAGAGAGAGAAGAGGGAGAGAGTGAAGTTGGAGGAGGAAAAAAAGTGGGTCAACAGCGGTTGCATGCAAGGGCCCCAAGGCACCACCTAATCCTGTTTGAGATAGGCACTGGGGAGAACCAAGAAGCCAGAAATCTACACTGGTGAACCCAGCTACCCTCTATTCTGCCCTCACGAGCACTAACCCCTTTAACCCTAACCCAGGATTCTTTTTCCTGTGCTGTCTGACTGAGGTGCAGTGGCGCTCCACCAGCTGCACCACCTGGAGAGATAGAAAAGAAAATAATCTTCAGAAAGAAGACGGAGACGAGATTGCTGAGATCATACACAACATAAACTGCAATACCTGACCTTACAAACAAATAAATGCAAGAGTAACCCTTCCAGTTTTTTTGTGTGTATTTAATTGCATTATCAATGGACGGCCACCCAAGCACGGTTCACAAGGACCCCTAACATCCAACAATTTCTCTTTGCATTCTTTCAGCGATTGTTCTAGACTCTTTCTTGGATCTCTTCCAAGTTGAAACAGGTAATTTGCTCCGGGTCTAAATTTAGGGTCATAGTGACTTTTTTCCCAATTACAGGCCTTGAACACTCAGCCTTAACAATATTTCTTTCCTCTTTTTTCAGAGGTTTTCAAATTGTTTTCTTTACATAATCTGCTACTTGCCCCATAGGCCACCAGTCTGAACTCATAGGATGTTGAATCTCTTTAGGGTCAAACATTTTCTCTTCCAGAGGGTCTTTCATACTTTTTTCAATCCTGAGTGAGAAATTTTTACTGTCTCTAAATTCTGTTTCTGAAAAATATGCCTATCGTCATTATCCATATCAAATATATACTCATCCCATTCTGAATTGACTTCATTTCCTCTCCTTTCATAAGGGAAATGATTTGCAGGGTTAACCTGCCTTGAACTTGTGACGCTCAGGGTCACCTTCTCTTGTAAGCCACGTTGGACTCGTAATTCTGATGATACTGAGATCTCCTCTACCATTAAATGTTTCTTTATCTTGAAACATTTACCCCCTGGTCCAATACTCATCATCATCCACTCCATTGCTCTTTTTATTTCTTTACATATTACTAACTCTCTCTTTTACACTCTCCTTTAACTCCTGTCTAAAAATATCTCTCATTCTTTCCCCCAGCATATCCTTTTCTGTATGCACCTCTGACATACTAAATTATTTTGTAATATATATAAATATATGTGTTCCTCTTGTACATCACAAAGAGATTGTTTTAAAACACTTACCGGAATAGAAATGCGGTTGAAAAACCTGCATTGTCTGAAAGGGACCCGATAAAGCGTTCTATTCTGCCTCTAAAAAGACAAAAATTCCTACAATGAGGCTAATATGCAACAAACATTACCATATCACAAAGACCAATGAAACCTTGTGAAGCCTTGACACTGCCCGCTCATCCCAACCCGAATCGGAAGCAAATCAGGAGACCCAGGCCTCAAAGCTGTTATAGACAATGCTAGCTGGTCAACAGCTTGCGTTGTGGAAGAATTCCAAGCGTGTGGCTCTAACTACCTGATCTCCAGTCTGTGTTAACAGTCTGAGTTCATTTAAACATAAATATGCTTGTTTGTCATTAAAAAAACACCTTAAAAAATCCTAACAATTTACTTACCGCATACTTTAATAATCTACATATTCTCAATCTGTACTTTCCTAAACTAAATACAATAATTGTCATCTAAATTGAGAAAAACATTCCAAAACCTATCATAAATTGGGTTCTAAAATAACCTTCCTCTTAATAAATGAACCAATATATCCGTTTTCAAAATATTCAAACACAATCTGGACCAAAAACCCATATGAATAATCTCCATAAAGAATGATAATAAAGACATACTTATTCATACAGAAGGAGCCAACAAAAGAGAAGGATTTTGGAGTGTTGGGGAGTTTTATGGACTGAAAGTTCTATTTGTCGATATTGTAATATTTGTTTTTAAGAGGGAGCTTTGCAGATGTTGCTTGGAAGTGGTGAATAAAAGGGTTTATGGAAGTGGTGAATACAATGGTTTATGCATAATGCTAGCCTCCTGTCATGCCACAAAATCAAGGAGCAGGTGAACACCCAAACTAAACAGATGCCTCAGTGAGTAAAATGTTGAACAGTCCGAAGAGAAACTAGACACGCTTAGTTCAGCATAATTTTCATAGCAGATTTTGGGCAAAAAAATGAGAGGACAATAGGCACAGGCATTTGCCTCTATCCAGAGCTCAAAAGGACATTTTACCTTGTGAATCTCCCCTTATAAAAGAAAAGAAAAATGACAAGTGCAGACTTGGAGGGTAGTGGGCAGTACACCAATCGGTGAGTTGAAAGAAGAATAGAGATAGTAACAAACAAAAGACATGAATTTCTACTGGTCTGACCCCCAGATGCTGAAAAAGAAGGGGCCCACAAACATGCACTAGACCTGTAGGGGAGACATGGCATCATAAAAGGATATGGGGGAGGGGGGAGTGGAAAGCACTTTGCAGATCATTCCTCACAAAAAGTAAAAAATGCAAAGTACTAAGGCCAATGAAATGTGAAAATAAATTTCCTACACAATGTTCTCTCTTTGAAAAATGCAATATCTGCATAAGAGAAAACCCTGGAAAGTGGCTTTCCTTAGAAGGATGCTACCCATGGGAAGTGGCAAACTTCATCTTTTGCTGCGAAGGGGGGTCTACCTGAGCTCTTTTTGCATTTATGTTTCATTGTTCTGGTGTGACGTATTATGATTGCCTATAGGTATCTTATTACTGGATAAAATTGTGTATCTCATGAATAGTCCATCTGTTGAATATGTTTGTGATATCACAAGATTATTAACCTTATTAGGACTTTTATTTTTCGACTGCACAGGAGTACAGGCCTGGTTTTTGATTATAAAAGGCCTTTTGTTTTTCGACTCCAAAGAAGAAAAATAAAAGGCCTTTTTTACTTTAAAATCGAAAAATATGCCTGCACTCCTGTGTAATCAGAGAATAAAAAAATTCATGGACCTTTCGCCTTCTGTTGATTTAAATATTGCATATCATTTTTTACTCTAGTAGAATGAATTTGAGGAAGCTGCAATCACCCTAAGTAGAAAATACTTATAAAATTACCTTTGAACCTCAAACATTGTCCTTTTGCCTGTTTTTGGTTTTATAGTGCCAGGGGGCTGGCACTACAATTAGTTTTGAGGTTGGCTAAGTCTGACTAAAAGATCTCTTATTCCCCGTCTTTTGTTTTAAGGACACAAAAACTGCCTAAAATCATGCATGAATAAAAATCCAGTTTTGTATTTCATAGGCAAGCCTTTGATAACAATAGTAGGTTCACATCACCAAAAAGCCAGTGAAATATCATTGGTGGTAGATGCCGATAAGGTATTCAATAGGGTGAGATGGTCATTAAGGGGGTATTGCTGGTGGACTGTAAACTCCAAAGGGAGACTTGACAACAGTGCCTGATGGATGTCAATCCTAAGTTTTGAATTAGAAATAGAACCCCTGGTGATCACTATAAGGCAGAATGATAAGATCAAGGGGGTGGGTTATGGTTGTGATCACCATATGATTTTGTTATTTGCAAGCAATGTATTACTTTATAGAATGAACCCAGAGGAGTAAGTTCCACACCTGCTGACTTTCTTGGAAATATTTGGAATGATATCTAGTAAGCAAGGTAAACACCCATGAAGCAGTACTATTACTTAGGGGACTGCACCTATAAACTAAACCATTAACAAAGAAATTAACACCCTTCTAGTTGAACAATCCATCTTTGATGCATCTGGGGGATAAATAGCATATCTAGAGTCATTGATTTGGGTTGAAGACCTAAAGAAAGATTTACTGAAACAACAGCAAGATGATGGATAGAATGTTTGAATTAATCTCAGTCACTGGTAATTACTTGGGCTGCAACCCAATTCATGGTTTTTCACCCATCAAGCCACCTCAGTTTGCACCCAGCCATATGCAAATCAGTCTTGATCCTGCTCCAACGGGAACAGCTATACCTGGTTGATGAGCCATTGTTTAAAGGTAAACCCGGTCCTGGGTTTCTAGTTTACTGGTTCAGGGAGTACTTGGCCTGGTAGCTCGGGCGCAACTGTTTCCATTTGTTCGAATCAGATACAGAAATTATTGTTTTGAGAAAGGACTTTGAAATAGGTGCACTGGGGAATGGCAAGAGGTTAGTTTATGATTCGAAACATATTCCTTAAATTAATGAGAAGAAGAATAAATGAGACTTAAAACAATCCCTATGCCTATTGAAAGAATTGAGGTATTAAACATTCATTTAGCGGGCTTACAACTGAATTGTTCATTTTTCAGAAATTAGAAAGAAGTAAGAAACCAGTGAGAAGCCTGGTGTTCTCGCTTCCACATTAGCCTGGTATGGGAACAGCAGTAAAATTACTTCAGGAAAAGGATAGATTGGAGCCTGGACTTGTTTCCTGACCCCCCTCACCTGACCCTCAAGCAAGGCGCAGTAGAAACATGTAATGGCCCCACTCATCTCATCCCCTTCCCTAAGCACCCCTACCCGCATGGAGGTCCTGCAGACATTCATCCCCTGCTCTGACATTTACTCCCTGCTCACAACAGGTGGTACATGCCTGCATGAAACCCCCTGGAGTAGGGAATACCATGCAGAGTTCCTCCTGGTAATTTTTGGTGCACTGTAATGGTCAGCCACCATTCATTTATAAATGACTGGAATTGCCACAGGTTGTAAGGAACTAAATTGTTGCACTCTGTAAGTTTAATGCTTTAGCAGCCACTTCTGATGAACATCGGACAGGACCCACAAATCAAGAAGCAAAATCCTGTTGCTTTCAGAAAATTATACAGATTTAGCTCGAATACAAATCGAGAAATTGATGTATGTGCCTTAATCAACACTAGACTGAATGACTGCGAAGATCCATGAAAAAGATCCAAAGGATGGACACACTCACCCTCAAAGGGTTCAAGGGTCCATCGTCTGGCAAGTTGATTTGCTGGGTAAATTGAGTCATGTGACTGGTACATGCAATAATCTCAACTGGTTACTGGGTGCAGGAACAACTGTTTTAAAATCTTCACTCTGATCTTTATAAACATTCAAGCAAGGTGCAGCTATTAAACCTAAGCATGCCAAGTAAGGAAGATCTGTTTTCTGTCACCAAATCTCACCCAGTATCTCCTGGTGAAAAGAGATTCTGTATGTAAGGCTCTCAGTGGGGTGAGTGCTCTGCAAACTGCTCCAAAATGCTCAGTTGGCTACATACCACACCCTTTTCACTCCTCCTGAATTGTTGTGGCTCATTTGCCACGCTTGTTCTTTGTGTGACTCTTGGATTTTTCCTACTCTCAATGACTTCAGTGGTGTAACATTGATGGCAACATCTTCACTCTGAAAATTGTTCCAACACTGCTGTTGCAATGTAGACAGGGGGTGAGTGAGTACACTAATGAACGTGCGCTGTGCCACAAGGGGGGAGTAGATGGAGGTCTCTTAAGAACAATTTAGAGTACGTGCACTTATGACTTTTACTTTTTAGGCATTGGCGTGAAGTATCATATGTTGAGAAACTGGGATGGGCTAAATCACTGTGCAGGGAAGGTATAACTAAGGTATATACAATAAACAATACTTGTTTGCATATACTAGGCTATCAAACGTTTTAAAAAGCTCAGTATAATGGAACACCAGAAGTGTTATTCCTCTCCCAAAGCAGATTTACTCCAGGTGTTTGTGATATGTAGCAAACTTCGAAGGCGGCGGGATTCCGATTCCGATATTGTATTGTAATAGGATTTATATAGCGCTCACTACCCCTGACGGGGCATCAAAGCGCTTTTTGGCGAGTAGCACGCTACTCCGGAACCCAAAAGGAATTAGTGGTGGATTAGTATAGGGAAATATGAGTACAGTTTTAGTATTATTATGAGTTAATTTGAGCACGGATATGTGAGTTTGTTAGTTGGATTGACTGGAGCAATGGAGGGGTGGAGGAGGGAAGAATCCAGAAGTGTTAATTGGGAGTTCATGGTAATAGGGTTTAGGCTTGGGATGAGTAAAGTGGGGATGGAGGAGGGAAGAGTCTGTGGAAAGGGTTAGGGAGATCATAGTAGCAGGGTGAGATAAATGAGGGAGAATTTAGTGGGGTTGTTTGGGAGATCATGGTAGTAAAGTAAGCTTTGGGTGAGTTAGATGTGGAAGAGGAGAGAAGAGCTTAGGCAGGGTTACTTAGGAGATGAAAGTAGTAGAATGGATTTGGGATGAGACAGAGTGGGAATGGAGGATAGATTGATAGAGACATGACATATGGTGATGGGTAGACAAAAGTGTGATATAAAATTAGAGCAGGGATTCATACGTATCTAATATAACAACTTATCTAGGAGTTATGCAATGACCTATGAACATGTTAAGCATAGAATAACACACACATATATAAATATATACACACACACATATATACACACATGAATACACACACATATAGGTACATACATATTTAAACCATGAGTAAAAATACATTAGTTAAACAGATTTAAAGAGTATGTGAGTAGTTTATTGTTATGACATAGTAGAGATACATATTTTCTAAAGAACTATATATAACTAGAATATAGACATAATCAGATAAAAATATTTATCAACATAGGCATATGCAGTCCATAGCTGTTTGAATATTTGGGTGCTTTGTGCTGGTCAACTGGGTTGGTTACTACATCCTAAAAGGAAAATCAGTTTCCCCTTGTTTTAAGAACATACTAGATCATTACAATGTCAAGTTGTTGCCAAGTTTTCAAGATCAAACAATTGTTTAGTTTGGGTATCTACAAGAAACACGAAGGGGCTACAAGACCAATTGCCAATTACTGACAATTTTTCTGTTCGGCGTGGTGATCAAAAGTGACCATACAAAGCTGATGATCGGTACCTAATTGCAGATTGCTCCTCAGTCTGCATTTCACTAGGAGCAGAACCATCTGAAAGTATCAACACCTATATCTGGTGGCACTCTCCCATTTTCAAATACATACCTCTTGCTAAGCAGCTCATCAAAATGTCTTTGGGGAATGTAGTTGAAACTTCAGGAACACAAGCAATTTCACAAATATAAATTACCCTTTCTCTTGAGAACAGAATAATGCAACACAACACAAAGTCCATATCTATCCTACTTGTTACGAATCACCGTCACTACAACAGATCTATCAAGGTCCTACACTTCTGCACTCACTAGACAGTACTCAACCCAATCTGCTGCAGGAGTCCTTCATCAAAATAAGTCTTGTAAGAATGTCTTATTGTTTGCTGTTTTAGTCTTTAAAATGTTCCTTTCCCAGAATTCTCACTGGTTCTTTTTCAGCAGATGACCACTCTCCTCCACAACTATCACTGCAAGTTTTTGTAATAGATCCACAAATGGATCCTATGTGGAACATATTGCCCCTACTCTTAAATATACTGAAAATGCCTAGGGCACTATTTCACAGGGTCTCATATTAGCTGTATGTTATTTATCTTATGCAAAAAGAACAGATGATGGACGGAATGCTGAACAAATCAAACATTCAGCCCCCAGTAACAGATCTGGGTTTAATTTATCAGTTTTTTTGCTCACCATGCCATTCCACTTTGGATCCAGCCATATGCCAGTCAGTCTTGACCCTCCTCCCCATGGGAACAGTTCAGCCCAAACTGCCAGGCCAGGTTTTCCCTAGACCAGAAACAAGCATCCTAGGACCGGTTTCACTGTATCACCTTTCATCAGCCAGGCTAGCTTGAATCTGGTGGCATAACAATCACAGAACCCTTATCTGGGCATGCCCTTCCCACTTGGGGCGACAAAAGCAAAAACAACAGATGATGGTTGGAATGCCGAACAAATCAAACATTCACCCCCAGTCACAGATCTCGGTTTAATCCATCAGTGGGGATGAGTGTTTCAGCACTCTGTCCATCATCCTTTTGTGTTGTTATCTATCTTATATCTTACTTATAAGAATGTGTTTTGCTTTAATCTTCACTTTCGAACACGGTATAGCACAACATCTCTCTGAATAGTTGGTGTCAGTTGGAATGTCTCTTCACTGCCATCAAACAGCACATGCATTAATCAGTTGTAAACGGACGCATAGTTCCGTATTGTTTTCTCACAACACGTTTATTTAAGTGCACTTAATAAGATCCACGAATTCATCTTTGCAAGCGTATACTCACCTTTCAAATATTCTGCCACATCACCTGTGCCTGCCTTTTCCTGCAGAAAACTCACTAACACAGACTGACTATGCTTCTTGGTCCTGAGTTTTCACAAATTACTGTGGTACATAATCAATTTATGAGTAAGCTACAGAAAATCACTTGGCATTCCATTAGCAATCGATCATCTGCCTCGCCTTGAAGCTGTTAATGCAAATCTATTTCTTCTCTGTACTAATAAAGCCCACTGATATATAAGCAACTTTACAAAAACAAACCAACATTACAAGATATACAATCCTTTGCTATACCACTGTGCACCATCTCGGTCGTTCCAGTACTTTTGTCACATTACATGCCTTAAAATATCAAAAATATGATGTATATAGAATGAGTTCTTCCTTGGAAAATCAAGTGAGGATTGTCCAGGCTTTATCTATGCAGTCGACTTCCCCACAACGTGATCTTTAGACCCCTATTCAGCTCTTGAGAACAGAGAGTACAAAGCTATTCCTTTCAACATGCCAGCTGCCTCGTTATTCCCTCTGTGATGGACGAACCAAAATTGCCTTAAGTGGAACTACTCCAAGCCTGAATTAATCTCGTCTTAGACTGCACCCAATTCACACAACTGCCATCAGTGGTAGTTGTTAAATTCCCTACAATTATCTTTTGCAACTTTCAAGCACCCACTTCAGCAAAAATACAAATAGCATTCAACTAACTTAAATACATATGATACAACATTTAGAAGTTACATAATGGATTTGGACACCAATCAATGATATGAATGTGTATGTTATAGCTATTGTTGGTTTTGATAGTTACTTTGCTCCTAATTAATGTATAGGGATTCTAACTAAGGTATACGTTTTTCAAGCAGGAGATGAATGAAATTGACATGTAGGTTGCTGCTCTCAAGAAATTGTCCCTAGATTGTAAAGTTGGGAGTTAAAAGAAGATCTCCGGGTTGTTCTGTATGCTAGGGATCAAATGATACAATAAATACTATTCCCAAATGGAGACTCAGAAGTAAAGGAAATACTAATGATAGTGAGAAAGGCATAACTTTCAAGCACAAGTGCCAAAGCAATGAAAGTTGGAAAAAAATAAATTCATGATGAAGCAGTGGGGAACATAAAAGGGAAGGAACCTAAGCTTTCAGAACAA
Organism: Pleurodeles waltl; assembly: GCF_031143425.1. Classification (NCBI taxonomy): domain Eukaryota; kingdom Metazoa; phylum Chordata; class Amphibia; order Caudata; family Salamandridae; genus Pleurodeles; species Pleurodeles waltl. The sequence goes on from NC_090436.1 coordinate 79,808,510, forward strand.
TAATCCTAGGGGTCAGGAACAATCTAAAGAAAATCCCATATGCTATTGTTACATTACTAAACCTCACTTATCTTATAGTAAAGCATGTCCGGCTTTAATGCAAAAACATACTTCATGTGGAGTGAGAGGTCATTTTAAAAAAAATGTGTAAAAGCAAACATAAGAATAAGGTAGAGTGTATTGACCAAGGACGTTCTAGTGAAGATGATGATGATGATAACCAGATCACCAATGTATCACATCCTAAACAGTCATTCTTTTTTAATATTAGTGATTGAGATAATAATAATAAGAAATATTAGGGTGCTTAGTATTGGAGGGAGTTTAACATTCAAATGTATGCAGTTGTGGGATCCCCATACAGTATTATTAATGATTTGATGAATGAATTTGTGAACAAAATTGCTGATAGGTTAAATGAATCTAACATACGCTCTGAAGTATTTAGTGGTGAGAGAAAATAAATGTTGGTTTACAAAACAATGATTTTCAGATTTAAGAACCAAAACAGGATTACTAAACTGTATGTTGCAAAAAAGGTTCCCGTTTTAGGGTGGGATGACCAAGGTAACTTTCATATAGTGTTCAACCCTAACAACCAAGAACCAGTTATGATAGATAAAGGAGATGGTATTAGGAAACTTATGCTTAAAACAATTCTGAAAGTCTTTAGTGGTACTTGGAAACCTGCTGGACTTCCAAAAGAAAATTGTATTAAAGGATAGCGCCATGTCCAAACATTTACAAAAATTCATAAAGTGAGGTAAACTCCTTTTCTTCTGAGGGAGGAAGTTGACACATTATTAGAGAAATCGGTCAGTGTAGATAGAATAGAAACCATAGATTCTTCTGAAGGAATTTTTCCTTTTGTTGTAGGGAGACGTAGCAAGGGAACCACAATGCTATGCATAGATTTACGCTATTTCAAGAACAATATTATTGTTGAGAATTTCCTCTTACTAAGATTTAAGAAATGTTAGCTTTTGTGAAGAATGCTAAGTAGTTTTCAACAATAGACCTGTCGACAGCTTACCATAGGTTCAAATGCAACTACCGGCTCACATTAAGCACTGGATAAAAGTGAACATCATGATGTCCTGGAAAAGGTATTACGTTTCCTAGAAAAAAGGGTTAACTGTGGAGCATACCAAATGTAAATTTGGTGTGCAGTCCCATACCTATTTAGGCCATGTTCTATGTGAATAAGGTATTATCCTGTAACCAACTTTGGAAAAGGCCATTCAAGAGGCATGACTCCTTCAAACAAAAGGGAAGCTAGATAATTTCTTGGGCTTGAGGAATATTGTGCAAAATATGTTAAGGGTTTTGCACACAAGACCTTTGATACCAAACATTTACTAAAGAGGAAAAACAAATTTGTTAGCTACGTTAAATGTCAGAAGGATTTTGATGAGATCAAAGGCAAAATTGCCAGTTCCCCAATGTTAGAAATGGGGTCTTTGGTTGGCAGTCAGGTTACCGCCTGTCCAAGCAAGAACCCTCACTCTAGTCAGGGTAAAGGAGACTCACCCTCAGTTAACCCCCACTCACCCCTTTGGTAGGTTGGCACAAGCAGGCATGCTTAACTTCAGAAGCATTGTGTAAAGTATTTGTACCAACACACACAGTAACTCAGTGAAAACACTACAAAATGACACACACAGGTTTAGAAAAATAGGCAATATTTATCTAAACAAAACAAGACCAAAACAACAAAGACCCAACATACACAAGTCAAGTTATGAATTGTTAAAGAATAAGAGTCTTAAATCCTTTAGATAACAGTGAGAACACTGTTAGAGTGAAAAAGTACCAGGGTTATGTCAAAATAACACCACACGGGCATCGGAAAAGGCAAGCGCTGCGTAGATTTCATACTCGCAAGCGAGACTGCGTCGTTCCTCCTCCGGTTGGATCGGCGTGCGTAATTTTTTCCTCTCCCCAAGAGACCAATGCGTAAATCTGGACAGGCATCTCAGGTCCGGGCGGGCGTTGTTTTTCCGCGCCCAGCAATGTTGCATCGAAAATCCAATCGTACGGTATGACAAAACTGCGCTGCATGGGGTTTGTGTTATCAGCCTCTGCCAGCGGGTGTTGTGAGTAATTTCTCCAGCTGCGTTGTGCCGATTTTCTAGCCGTGATGCAGGTGAAGCGTTGATATCAGCCGAAAAGCCGGCGGCACGTCGTTTCTCAGCCGTGTCACAGAAGGTGCGTCGGAAATTTCCCTGCACGCCGGTCTGTGCGTGGATTTTCAGTCTTGGTCAGCCAGTTTCATCTTTCAAGGGCCCAGGAACTGGATGGGGCAGAGAGTTCAGGTGCTGGCAGGGGAAGTCTTTGATGGTCCTGGTTCAACAACAGGAGGCAAGCTCAGGTCAAGCCCTTGGAGATTCTTCACAAGCAGGAATCCACAACAAAGTCCAGTCTTTGTTCCCTTTCATAGGCAGAAGCAGCAACTGCAGGATAGCTCCACAAAGCACAGTCACAGGCAGGGCAGCACTTCTCAGCTCTTCTCCTTGGCAGAGGTTCCTCTTGATTCCAGAAGTGATCTAATTTTCAGGGGTTTGGGTGCTCTTATGCCCATTTCTTCCTTTGAAGAGGCCTACTTCAAAGGAAAGTCTCTCTTGTTTGTGAGATCCTGCCTTGCTCAGGCAGGGCCCCACACACACACAAGGGGATTGGAGACTGCATTGTGTGAGGGAAGGCACAGCCCTTTCAGGTGTACTGACCCCCAGCTCCCTTTGTGTCGCTGTCTAGAGAGAGGTGCAAACAGCCCAACTGTCAAATTAACCAAGACAGGGAATCCACAAACAGGCAGAGTCACAGAATGGTTTAAGCAAGAAAATGCCTACTTTCTAAAAGTGGCATTTTCAAACACACAATCTCAAAACCAACTTTACTAAAAAATGTATTTTTAAATTGTGAGTTCAGAGACCCCAAACTCCATATGTCTATCTGCTCCCAAAGTGAATCTACACTTTAATCATATTTAAAGGCAGCCCCCATTTTAACCTATGAGAGAGATAGGCCTTGCAACAGTGAAAAACTAATTTGGCAGTAGTTCACTGTCAGGACATGCTTAACACATTAGTATATGTCCTACCTTAAACATACACTGCACCCTGCCCATGGGGTTACCTAGGGCCAACCTTAGGGGTGTTGTATATGTAAGAAAAGGAAAGGTTTAGGCCTGGCAAGTAGGTACACTTGCCAAGTTGAATTGGCAGTTTAAAACTGCACACACAGACACTGCAGTGGCAGGTCTGAGCCATGTTGACAGGGCTACTAATGTGGGTGGCACACCCAGTGCTGCAGGTCCACTAGTAGCATTTGATTTACAAGCCCTGGGCACCTCTAGTGCACTCCACTAGGGACTTACCAGTTAATAAAATATGCCAATCATGGAAATCCAATTACACATACATTTCACATAGGAGCACTTGCACGTTAGCATTGGAGAGCAGTGGTAAAGTGCCCAGAGTAACAAAAACTGCAAAAACAGAGTCCAGCACACATCAACAACCTGGGAAACAGAGGCAAAACGTTAGGTGAGACCACGCCAAGGATGCCAAGTCTAACACCGAACTTTAAAGAGTTTTGATTCTGAATTTCTGAGTATTGTGACGGCAGATGCTAGCAAGAAGGGTCTTGGCTGAGTTTTAGCACAGAAGAATGATGAAGGGACGGAAGCAGTAATAGCATTCACATCACATCCTTTGACAGCAGCTGAAGAAAAATACTTAATTGAGAAGGAGACTCATACATGTGTCTGGGTGCTAAAGCATTTTAGATCATACTTTTGGGGCAAACAATGTATACTACATAGAAAATACAAACCCTTAGTAAAATAGTTAACTCCTGAACCAATACTCAAAGTATATTCAAGAATTGCGGGAATTTGATGAGGCTGCAGGATTTTATTTACAAGGTTGAAAGAGTCCCAGGAAATAAATGTGACTGTGGACTTCCTGTCTAGAATGCCCATATATATTAAGGAATATGTTGAGGAAATCAATAGTACCCATGTATCCCCATTCGTCCTCTGAAAGCAGTGAGGGATTCCAGACACCCTCTGCAGCCTCCACAACATCGTTATTGTATTGTATTGTATTGTATTTGTATTGCATTTACTATTTATAAAGCACATTCCGGCCTTGGCATCGAAGTGCTGGAGTGAAAGCAATAAGTGTTCGAAAGCAGGAGGAGGTGAGAAGACAGAAGTTTATCGAGGGAAAAGCCAAGTTTTTACCAACCTCCTGAAAATCAGGAAATTGTGTTCCTCCCTTATGTCAAAAGGGAGCAAGTTCCATTGCCTAGCCGCAGCAACTGTGAACGCCTTATCTCCCCATCTAGCCCTGGGAATACGACAAACTTGAATCAGATGAGCATCTTTTGATCTGAGTTGCCGACTTGGCCTGCACCAGCGTAGCCTAGAAGATAGGTAATCTGCTCCTCCTCCATGTACCGACTTGAACATTAAACAAAGAATTTTAAATATAATCCGCTTCGCAACCGGAAGCCAGTGCAATAATTTCAGGCTATTGCTGGCAGAGGCTGAGCGAGGGAGATCTAAAATCAAACGGGCTGCATTATTTTGAATCAATTGGAGCTTTCACAGTGACATTTTATCCAAATCAAGCAGCAAAGAGTTACAATAGTCAAGTCTGGACATTACCAAAGCCAGAATGACCGCAACTCTCTCCTCCAACTGCAAGTAAGGAAGAATTTTCTTCAAAGTTTTTAAATTTCAATAACTTGTTTTGACCATGGAGTTTACTTGAGGCTTGAAACATAGACAGTTATCGAAGATGACTCCCAAGTTTCTGGTGGCAGTAATAGGAGTGGGAAGCTCACCACACTCCGGGGGCCACTATCAGGGATTCCACAGCTCATTACTAGAGCCGAAAAGCAGAATTTCTGTTTTGTCACCATTAAGCTTTAGCCAATTCTGACCCATCCAACGATTAATCTCACACATACAGTTACAGAGCCGATCTGCCACTTCCTCCCAGTTTTTTCTAGAAACAGGGATGATCAATTGGGTATCATCTGCATATGAATTGGGCATGAAACCATACGAACGGATCAATTTGGCCAAAGGGGCAACATAGACATTAAACAAAGTAGGGCTGAGAGCCGAGCCCTGTGGGACACCACAAGGCAGACAGAACGCCGGGGCCCTAAAAAAGATTCCAAAATTTTAAGAGCTGAATCCCTAATCCCTGCTTGGTGGAGGCAAGATACCATAATCTGAGGTGAAATGGTATCAAATGCAGCAGATAAATCCAGTAGGACTGGAACTGCTCCCTGCCCCCCATCCAACAGCCTACAAATAGCATCTGAAGTCGTAATAAGCGCAGATTCGGTACTGTGGGCCTTCCGAAAACCATGTTGAGACCAATCTAAGCTGCCTGAGTTATGTAAAAAACAGGATAACTCATTGTTAATTTGTTTCTCGAAGATCTTTGCCAGAGTAGGGAGTAAGGAAATAGGCCGTAAATTGTTTAGATCATGTTCAGATCATGTGATGCAGGGTCCGGTTTCTTTTTCAGAGGAATTACCGTTGCTTCCCCCCAAGATGGAAGGAAGACTCCTGTAGATAGCACCTCCTGAAAAACCGGAGCAAGAGCAGGAGCAACTAGTTCAGGAACCAGCTGTAGAATATAAGGAGGACAAGGATCATTCAGGGAACCTGACTTCATTCCCATTAAAAGTTCTTTGATCCCATCAAGAGATAATGGCTGAAAGTTAGTGAGCAATGATATGTCGGTGTCTAAGGTGGAGTTCGAGAAATTGGAAAGACATTGCGTCTCATCAGAGTGCGAGAATCTCGAGTGAATTTGTAAAATTTTGTTTTAAAAAAAAAAGATGCCACTTTATTACAAAATTCCTGAGAATTAGCCACCTCGGAGAAGGGAGGGGGTACAGTCAAGGCCCGAACCACACCAAACAATTCTCTAGGGGCGTTTAATGCCCCTTTTATCCTTGAAGTAAAATAGTCCGATTTGGCCTTGAAGCATGCATCTTTATTGACCTTCAGGACTATTCTAAGCTTATCCTTCTCCACTGAATTGGGAGCTAGCTTCCATTGTCTTTCTTGTTGACAACATTTCCTTTGTAGAAGCTTAAGGTCCTCATTGAGCCATGGACAACTAGTTTTTTTGTTTTCTGAAGGAGTCATAGTCACAGCTGGAGTACGTTGATTAATAGCAAAATTAATGTAATAATTAAAACTATCTAAGGCAGACAAAGGAAAGCTTCCAGCAGCTTCCCTCCCAGCAATCAAGGCTGGGCTTAGCTGATGCTTTGTGATCTTGTTCCAATGTCTCGAAGATTTGCATTTAGTACTCGTGTGTTGACCAGGATGTGCGTTCATACATCTGTAGATTAAAAGATGATGATCAGTCCACTCCAGAGGGATATTCGTCACCATCACCTGATCCTCAGGACAAAATCCCATCTAAAATGTGGCCAGCCTTATGAGTGGTTGATTTAACTTCGAGTTCCCAATCAAAGACCGCCATAAAATTTACCAAATCATTAATATAAGTATGTTGACCATCATCAAAATAAAGATTAAAATCACCTATAATAATACAATTAGTGGAAGTGGCTAACAGCTCAATTAAGTTAGGCCAATCTTGCAAAAAGTTGGAATAAGGGCCTGGGGGTCGGTAGACTAAAAGTCCTTCCAATAGAACACAATTTTTTGACAAATCTTAAAATACAGTCCCTCACAGATCTTAGATAAGGGATTAGCCGCCTCCCACTGGCAGGTAAGCCAACTGTAATCAGGTGCCTGGGTGAGTGATGGGGATTCTGTAATGTAATTTAGTGAAGCTCTATAGAGAAACCTGTAACTGTGCCACCACCATCTGGCTACACAACACACATGTTCCACAGCTATCATGGAATGGTGAAGTCTGGGTGTACACAGAATTTACATGCTTTCCCAGCATGATATCTTTAAATGCTGTTTTTAAAACCACAGAAAAAGTATTGAATGGCTTTCCAACTCCTTTAGAAAATTATGCAAAAGAAACCTGACTTTGTATGAAGGCCAAACATGGGGCAAGAGTTACAAGGCCCTAGCGCCTCTTAGCGCCACACTAGCATCATTTTTTTACGCTAATGTGGCGTTAAGGAGCCCATTCTCCTTCAACATATTTACAAAGTGGTGCAATGCTAGCACTGCACCACTTTTAACCCCTTGCACCACATTATACCTGTGCCAGGTATAATATATGCAAGGGGGGCATTCCCACGCAGGGAGGCCACAAAAAATGGCCCAGTGAAATCTACAAGATTTCACTGCAACATTTGTTCCATTATTTTAAATGCCTGCTCAGGGCAGACATTAAAATGACGGGCCCATTGTGGCCTATGGGCCTCCCTAGTGCTTTGCTGCTTTATGGCGCTAATCCAACAAATCGCCACATTCTTATATTATTGTTGAAACGAGCGCCATGGTGTGCCACATTGTAAATACGATGCACACATGGTGTTATTAAGGGGGTGTGGGGTGCAGGGAGGCTCAATAAAAGTGGTGCATCAAAGCTTATTCATCACTTTCTTGTAAATCCGGCCCACAGTGTCTTACGAGCCAGCATTTTTATTTGTATCTGGCAGGAAAATTCCCTTTGTGAGCTAAAATTACAACTGCTATAAATTTGCCCCACCCCTTCCCCGATCTGTGGAAAAACTTTGAGGAGCCAATCAAAGTGAAATACACCAAAGTTATTAACAAAACTAAAAATGTTTTTATCTCTAGAATGTATATATGAATCTAAGATAGTTTCATACATCTGGAGATCTGTATTATGCATCAAAAATGCAAGCTTCAGACAGTGACAATGTCCTCCTTGGTTTCTGAGGCCGTGTCCGTCCTTCTTTCTCTTTGTTATGCCAGATAAATATAACTGTACCATGTCAGTGTCTCCTTCTTCATCAGCCTGACATTTCTATGCAGCTGTGATCTCTTGCTTCTCTCATTAAATTTCCTGTCATCCCAGCGCATCTCAAGTTACCTCTTCCTCAGATGACTGGACAGCTGCCTGCCCAGGTGTTCATTGCTCCTGAAGGGGAGACACAGTTTTCCATCATTAAAGTGTCTGGTGCTCTGCTGCAGCTGTTGAAGAGTTATACTTTTACAGACACACCATCACAGGAAACACACTTCAAGACTAAGGCAAGGAAGTGGGGAGTGGGAGCAGGGAAAGTGGAATAAGTTACTGGGGGTAAGGCGGAAGTCAAAAACACATAGGGGGTCATTCCGAGCTTGGCGGGCGGCGATTAAAAGAGTAAAATTTGTATAAAAAGTGCGTTTTGGAATAAAAGTGTGTTTAAAATGTGCAACGTGTAAAGTGGCAAAGATGGCGAACACCATAAACAAACATGTTTTATAAAGAATAATAAAGAATAATGTATAAATGTTTTATAATATATTAATCCGTAGTAATATGAACACTAATGTCAATGAATTAAATGATTATTTTAGTTCAAAATGAAATTACATATGGGCCTAAATGAAGAGGCCAAAAGCTAATTCTACGTTTTAAAAGGCTTTGTAATGTTTTTCTGCCTCAGCAGTTTCTAGAAGCTCACTGTGCATTGTTAAACACTTACTGACCTCACATAATACTTCAAGTGTTTGGTGAGTAGATTTTCAATATGCGGTGTAGCTCTCATTTTGTGGAAAAGTTGTTACTCTGTTGTAACTTTTGTTAGCCTTGTCCTTTCTGAGTTGAGATAATGTGTACCCAGAAAAATGATACTCAGTGCTCATGTATAACCTGCAACATTTGCATTCTACTGCAGAAACTGGTGACTGCCATGTGAGAAGATGGTCCAATTGTGAATGGAGAAAATGAAGAAAAGATGCTTCTGAGAACATGGAATAATTGTAACTGGCTCTGACATAAACCACCCCAGTTGCTTTCTAAGGTTTCAATATAGCACAGTTTTGATGATGTAAGCTCAGATCTCTTCTAACTTTCAGTGACTACAGTCTACATTTTATGCCATTGCTTAATGGGTCAGTTACATTAAGGGCAACATTACCTAACTGTTTCCCTTGTCCTGTTCGAGTGAAGACTGAAGATGCTCTGTTGATGAAGACTTCGCTGCTTGCTCATCCCAACCATTAAGGAGAGGTATAAAATGTGCATTTGTTATTTGCATGTTTTTGTGTTTTCTCTCTTTTAGAAATCCAGCTGCTATTTTGGCTACCACCCTAGCTAGATGTTTTCCAAATTAATTTCTGTCTGCTTTTTCTTTTTGCATGTAAGTCCCAACATGCCTGCCTAATTAGTGGATAGATAAGAATGTTATGTCATATTCCTAATTCAATTGTTTTGAAATAAATTGCTGTTGATTCATCAGTGTTAACTAAATGTATTCAGTCTCGATATATCATATTCTTTTGCTGATATTCTGTATGGTTATTCTTGAAAGTCTGATAATACAATTACTCAGTCGATTTAGATTCTTTGTTCGATATGGTCTGCCAGTGTTGTTTTTGTACTTGTATCATTTGGTTCTTCGCATGATTTACGTGACTTTAGCATTGTTGATCTAGGGAAATAAATGTTTGAACTTTATTAAACTGGTGTGGTTATTCATGGCCACATGGGTCATGGTGTGTGGATAATTAATGTCTCTATATTCAAATGTTATTTGTTTAAAATTGTTTTGATTGTTGTCTAATGTGGGTTAGGAAGTTATCACACTCCTATCTGAGTCAAAAGATTTGTGTCGACCTCTAAGGGTAATTGATGATTACCCTATATGTGCCACCTTATAAAATACATATGTAAAAATAAATTAGGCTAGACACGCCCATAATATCCCAGCCTCTGAAATCTAAATCCCATAGAATATATTGGGATTTAGATTTTGGCGGATGGGATATCTGTCACTGTTGTGACAGAGTAACCTGTCCGCTGAACTCTAAATCAGGCCTACAGTTGGTATATGATTGCCCTTGTAGTAGAATCAGATCCATCAAATTCCAAAACATGCTTAGGCAATGATGTTCCATTGGTGTTTGAACTTTCCAAAATATTGCTAGTTTTTTAAATTGTGATGAAGGGAGTATGCAGTGTCTCACAAGATCAGCATCAGGAAGAGACACAGCATAAAAATAGACATGGCCAGTGTTGGAGATTATGTAAAACAGGACAGTGTCATATCAGAATATTTTGACCGCTTACCCCAATAGGGCTGAGACTTCCCAGTGTGAAGTTCTTTTCTGGTTTAGCAGCAGCAGAGCATACGTAGGCCCATTGGTAACTCAGCTCTGTGACTGGCATCATCTTGTGGTTGCATTGTCATTCCACTCTCATTAGTCTGTTTTCCAGTTTAGCATTCTCATGTTTGTTCTGTGTTCCTTTACCGTTTTCCTGTTGGTTCATCCATAATGTTCATATCTTCTACATATCCCTTTGTTTTGTTCTGCATTTTTTATAGCTGCATCCCTGCAAGAATACCTGCTCTGTGGTGTTCAGGGACTCAATGTTGGTATCCTAGAAAAAATCCTGCTTCAGCATGGCAACTTCCATCACTGAGAAGGTTAAGCTGAAAACATACCTGGTATCCATCTGCTTGCACAAATACTTGCCTCCTGCTACTACTCTGTAACTTGTATTCCTACTTAGAGAGACACCTCCATGGTCACACTATGAGACAGACAGCTTACATCTCTGGAAGCTGGTGCCAATCCAATTCAGGTTTTACCATTGCCATCCTCCTACAGTAAGAGCTCCTGTTTCCTTCTCCCTTTCTTTGCTTTCCTCTTTCACCTGAGGAGGTTGGAAAAGGATCAGACTTGCAGCGACTCCATGTCTCTGTGTGAAGCTTAACAGTGGGCCAGGTTGCAAAACAGACATGAACTCTGCTACGAATCCTCCTAAAAATGGCTTAAACTATTTCTAAGACACAAGGGATCAACTCATTGCTATTTCTGAATGATCATTTATCAAAAATTGCTTTATTCATATTTCAACACCCTTCCAATCCACAGAAATGCCCACTGTTGTTCCCAATTCCATGTTGTGTCTTGGTAATAGCTTGATGCCTCCTTGTCATTCTGTATAGGGAAGCTAAGTATTCTGCCAATCCAGCTCAGTGCCAAGTACTTTTTGTCCAGTACCATTTACGTTTGCTAGCTCATCCACAACATTTCCTTACAGATACTGCAAAAATTACCTTCATCCTTTCCTACCTCATAAAAGAATCAAAGCTGTGCTGTATGTGCCAAGCAAAGGCCACCCACAATATGCCTGTTGAATTACCACAACCTCTCCCTTTGCAAAAACCATGGTAAAATATTTTCTTGGTAGAATTATCTTAGTCGCAATGATTCATTACACCGTTGTTGATACTATAGTACTCCTCCAAACTGGGGCATTAAATTCCAATACCCAAACTCCCTACTGCAGTTGAGTTGGCTCAAATCATCCTAGATCACTCATTTAAACTTCATGGATTAACAGACAGCATAGAGACGTATCAAGGTTATCAATTTACTGCTCACTTTTGAATAGAGTTAAAGAAAAGCCTGACGTAGCACGTTGTAAATGGATATTCTACCACCCTCAGACTGATGAACAGACTGAGAGGGTTAATCAATATATAGAACAACATTTATGATTTTCCTGATAAATCATCAGTTAGATTGGGTGAAGCTGATTTCCACTGCAGAATTTGTTACAGGAACTCTGCATTGCTAGGAACAACTCTATTTTATTGAAGCTGTGGATACCATTCTAAGATGTTGATTTTTAGACTACTCAGACCACACCTCTAACAGCATAGACAAGGGAACCCTTAAAATCATTTATATACACTTTGATTTATAGTATATTCTAGCAGGCAGTTCCTTAAACTGATTACTACCCAGAACAATTCTACCTAGGCTTATGATATTCTAACTACATAGTAGCTTACATTACCTCATCAGCACAAATGCACAAGCAGCACAAATCTATCCTGTAGTGGTGCCTAGTTCTAAAGTATAATTGTAGTAGAATGATCACATATGTCATTACGAACATTACGGACAGTGGGCCGGATTCACAAACTGCATTTTGTTGTAACTGAACTACTACTGCATAACTCACATAATACAAAATGCAATTCACAAACTTAGGAACAGAGACTTCCATCTGTGCCTTTCCTATTCTTCTGTGCCAAAGTCTATGCCATGTATTTGGGAATCTCCTCACGCTTTTGTATACATCTTGGTAGGGGCCAGGAGGAGTGTTTGAAAAATAGGGAATACTTGCTTGTAAATGAGGGATTTGAGAGGGACAAGCTAAAATAAAACACACACCCACAGAAGAGCAAGAACATTGCTTTTCACAAAATACACTTGTAGTGTTACTACAGCATTAAAGGTATTAAAACAGGCCTAAACGTTCTCCTGCACAGGCTTTGATTAATCAAGACACCAAATCAAAGAAGAAGGGGAATTAAAATAACACCCCATAGGAGCTTATTTCATTTAATTTATTTGACATTTAAAATCATTAATATACACACATAGTATATAATGAAGTATTACAGAAATACAGCTTCAGTGACTGCAGCGGTCTTTTGTCTTCCGACCGCCGTATTATGACTGCCACCGGATATCCGCACCACCAGCGGTCAGATGTCCAGCGGCATTCCTCACGGCGGTCAGTGGCGGCAAACCAGAAAAAGACCGCCCACAGAATTACAACCAGTAATTCTGTGTGGCCGTCTTCTGGTGGCGTGGTGGTGCCGGCGGTAGGAGCGCCAGGTCCTATCCCCTAACGGAGGAGCACCTCGTCAGACAAGGTAAGTGTCGCCTGCAATGGGACAGGGGTGGGGGGTGCGAGTGTGTGTGCGTGAGTGTGTGTGTGCCTGTGTGTAAATGTGGTGATGGTGATGCATGTGTGTATGCATGTGGACGGGGGTAGGGGTATGTGCATGGGTGAATGTGTAAGGGGTAAGAGGGTGTGAGTGAGTGCGTGCAGGTGCGTATATGCATGTATGTAGTTGAAGGGAAGGGGTGGGGGGATGGTGAGTGTATGCATGCGTGTGTGATGTGTACGGGTAAGTATGTGTATTTATGGGGGTGATTGTTATGAGTGCGTGTGTTAGTGGGGGGTGTCTGTGTGTGATTGTGTGTGTGTGGGTGCATGCGTGCGTGTGTGTGGAGGTGTTTGGGGGTTATCCCGGTGACAGGAACGCAAGTTCCTGTCATCAGTATACCTTACCGCCAGCATTAGGTGGCGCTGAGACCGCCAGGAAAATGCTTGCGGTCCCGAGTCGGAATAACCTCTGCAGTCATCTGACTCCCGTCGGGCTGCAGGTGGAAACCTCCAGCTCGGTAGGCCGCAGTAAAGTGATTGTAATATGGCGGTCTGCACCTCCGGGCCTGCGGTGGTGAGACCACCACAGTGGCCCTGGCGGTCCATGGACCGACAGGCTCATAATGAGGGCCTTAATCATAATATGGGATGATAAAAACAGAATTCATGCAATAATTTACAAGTTTGAATTATAATTTTTAACTTTTACAATTGGCCATGAGAAAACTGAATTTGTTGACACTCTGATATATGTGAACAACACTATACAGAAAGACAACTGCCACAAGCAATGTATTTCATGCCTCTAGCAATCACAAAAGGAACTTGATAAAAAGCATCCTATATGGAGAGAAGTAAAATAAATTGCTAAGAGACAAGTGAAATGGAAAAAACTTATCATTAAAATGAAAATGAAAAGTAGATTTTTAGACTGGGAATCCCCACAGAATAGAATAGAAAACGCTCATGAACGTATGGCTGAAAGCAAGAGAAAGGATCTTCTAGTTACACAAATTAAAAAACAATGGAAAATAATGCCAATAAGGATAATAACATACAATAAAGAAATTTCAATAATTACGGAAGATCTTCCAAAAAAATGGGCATTTACTTTTGAAGGAACTGGATCTAAGAGAGAAAACAGGAATCCATCCTTTGATTACTTTCCTAAAAGCCTTTGCAATAGCATCAATGGTGGTTAGGAACCACATCAAAGAAGAAAGGCAAAAGAATTGGCTAACAAGAAGTAAAATAGGTTTTTGGAAATGCTCCAAAATGCAAGGCTTGCTTACAAATGATCAGCACAAATGAATTGGAGTCTAATGGCAAAAAGCTCATTGTGAAGTAATACATGAAATCTAAACGTTTTTTAGTAGTATATGTGGCAGAATGCCCATGCTAAACAAAATAAATAGGCAGTGCAATTTGCACCTTGCAAAAACATATACTTGAGAATATTTGTGCAATCAATAACAAAGGTCCACTGTACCTCATAGCGAGACATTACATGAAAGAACATAAGAGACAATTTGATTCATTGTGCTTCTGTGGTATTGATAGTGAGAAATCAGAACATGGGGTTAAATAACAGGCAACTCGAGACAAATATATTATCACCTTTAAAATAAAAGATCCCCGCGGGCACAACGGGATGAGGAACTTTCTATCCACTTATGATTGAATAATCGAGGGCTGTAATCTAAGACAATTAGGATCTGGGGCGGCTCCTCCGTAATATCGGAGGAGCGTCACCTCCCTGCTCAGTCAAGCAATTACAAATAATTATCTGTCACTGTCTGACTGAGCCGTGGGAGTAGCCATGGGAGTCTAGGGTGGGGCAGGGCCATGGCAGGGAGGAGTGGAGGGCACCTGTAAGTGCACGTGTCAGTTTGGCCAGGCTCCCTGTGCCTGAGTGAACGTCTAACTAGCCCCCTCAGGCCAATCCCGGCACTGGCCTCATGCCTGCTTTTGCACAAGAGCAGCACCTGGATTGGGAGCCTGTGCTTTATGCCCTAATGGCTTTTCGAGCAATAACTGTCCCCGCCCCCCTCCTAGCGCCTTGTGACCCTACCGGGTGAGTAGTGTGCTTAAGAAATTATTTGATTGATTGATTGATATGCCCTGGGAAGAAAGGAGCATTGCGGAGGTGACCAGCAGCAGGAGCGTCAGGCAGCCACAGGTATGTTTTTTAAAAAGTTATTATTATTTTTAGTCCCCAGCTCCAAAATCTCCTGGCCCACTACCCTTGATTGGCAGCAGCCACAACTGGTTAGGATGCTAATGGAGGATGCTTGTTGATAAGCTCCTGGCCTAGAAGCCCACTGTATGTAGGTGTATGCAGTCTTGTGTTCCTCATCATAATGTAAATTAAATTGTGAGAAACTGAGTTGTTGTTTGACTGGGGTGTGAGCCCTTGCCATACAACAGGCACAATCCCTTGCAGGGTGAACCAGAAAAAGTCACTACATTGACCTGTGCTGATTAAAAAAATATATATAGTTTTTAATAAGCTATATTATGTTTCCCTATACTTCCTCATGGTGAGATCTCTATTGGGGAGGTCTACTGCAGAGGTCTCCGCCATGGAGCTGAATGTGGAAAGAAATGGAATGTAAAACATTTAAATACTTACCACCTTCACCAATCAGGGCATCTTGGCATTAAGAGCAAAGTAGACTTGGCAGAAGGTAACAAAAAAAGTACAAAACCTATCAATAAAATAAAAAGTGTTCAATGCCTTCCTAAAAGATAGATGAAGTATGATAGGTACGCGGCGCAAGGGAAGACTATCCCAAAGTTGGGGACATAGCAATGAAGGAGCATGCACACCATGCTTTCCTGGCCTGAAGAATACTAAATAGTAACTGAGAATTAAAGCACAAACATTTCCCTGTATTATGGAACTTGAAGCATAGTGCAAGAGAAGATTTCTCATAGAAACCTCTATGACTAAGAAGCAGAGCCTTAAACAAATTTGTTCATCTTGGAGCCAATGTCACCCGATTTGTGCTTGGGTGATAATGTCAAATTTCTTTAACCCACAGGCAACTCTCACACTAAAATTTTGAATTTTCTATAACTGATTCAAGAAAGATGCAGGCAGTACGAGGTAAAAAAGTGTTACAGTAATCAATCCTGAAAAGGATACAAACAGCAAAACGTGTGCATTAAACCATTCAGAAAGAAAAGCAGGACCTATACTTATCATTTTAAGATGAACAAAACAATCTGAGGAAACTGCTTTGATCTGATGTTGCATGGATAGATGAGAATCCAAGTAGAAACCAAATGAATAACCTAGCCCAAAGGAACAAGGGCACTACCAACTGTAGCAGACCAGAAAGAATATTGCCACCTTCAAGTGGTATTGTCAACTAGACTTTTACTGCCCTTAAAAGTGAGTTCAATTTTGGACCGCACAAGCACCAATCAGCTAGTGGTCCAGGTGTATAGTCAACTGTATGTCATCTAAAATCATCTGAAATGATCATATGAAATGACCACATAACCAAAAGACTTATTGAGCAACATCAAAGGATGAACACAAATATTAAATAGCATGGGGGAAAGAAAAGAACCCAGAATGCATTAGGCTATTTACAAAAGTCCATAATGACATTGCGGGAGGTAGCCACCCTAAGTTACAGTGATAGATGATTTCTTTTATTTGAAAGCATTGTCAATCAACTATATGAAACTTTCACACAATGCATGTAGTAATAATTGTATATACAATTCAACAAATAGAAAACAATGGTTAACCCCTTCGCTGCCAGGTCTTGCCCCCTCCTGTGCCAGGCCTTTTTTTGGCTATTTGGGGTAATTCGCGCTTAGGCCCTCATAACTTTTTGTCCACCTAAGCTATGCACGCATAATGTGTGTCCTTTTTCCCAACATCCTAGGGATTCTAAAGGTACCCAGAGTTTGTGGGTTCCCCTGGAGGAGACCAAGAAATTAGCCAAAATACAGCTAACCTTTTTTTGGTGGGGGAGGGGAGTGGTAAAGTTGGTGCAGAAGGAATCATTTTTTTTCCCTGCAAATAGCATCAACAAAGGGTTTGCAGTGCTAAAATCACCATCTTCCCAGCTTTCAGGAACAGGCAGACTTGAATCAGAAAACCACATTTTTCAACACAGATTTGGCATTTTACTGGGACATACCCCATTTTTACTATTGTTTGTGCATTCAGCCTCCTTCCAGTCAGTGACAGAAATGGGTGTGAATCCAATGGTGGATCCTGGAGAGCTAAACATTTCTGAAAAGTAATTCTGAATTCAGAAAGGGGTCATCTGTGTAGATCCTTCAGGGTTTTCATACAGAAAGTAACAGCTGAAATAAAAAAATATTGAAACTGAGTTTAAGAAACAGCCATTTCTGTCTATGTTTTCTTCTGTAACTTTTTCCTGCAATGTCAGATTTTTGAAAGTAATATACCGTTACGTCTGCTGGACTCTTCTGGTTGCGGGGATATATAGGGCTTGTAGGTTCATCAAGAACCCAGTGTACCCAGGGCCAATAAATGAGCTGCACCTTGCAATGGGTTTTCATAGTATACTGGGTATACAGCAATTCATTTGGTAAAATATAAAGAGTAAAAAATAGGTATCAAGGAAAACTTTGTTTTCCAAAATGGGCACAAGATAAGGTGTTGAAAAGCAGTGGTTATTTGCACCTCTGAATTTGGGAGTCCCCATACTAGCATGCGTATTACAGGGCATTTCTCAAATAGACTTCTTTCTTACACACTGTCTTACAATCGGAGGAAAAAATGTAGAGAAAGACAATCAGCAATAACGCTTGTTCTTCTATTCTGTGTTTCCCCAACTCTCCCAATAAAAATGGTAGCTCACTTGCGTGGGTAGGCCTAGTGCCCGCAACAAGAAATGCCCCAAAACGCAACAGGGACACATCACATGATTACATTGAAGTTTAACTTGGTTTTTGTTAAGTGCCTAGCTGTGGATTCTGGTCTATAGCTCACCCGGCACCTAGGGAAGCCTAGCAAACTTGTGCATTTTTGAAAAACAGACACCTAGGGGAATCCAGGATGGGGTGACTTGTGGGGCTCTCGCCCCGTTCTGTTACCCAGAATCCTTTGCAAACCTCACACTTTGTCAAAAAAACACTTTTTCCCCTCACATTTCGGTGATGGAACGTTCTGGAATCTGAGGGGAGCCACAGACTCCCTTCCACCCAGCATTCCCACAAGCCTCCAAATAAAAATAGTACCTCACTTTTGTGGGTAGGCATAGTGCCCGCAACAGGCAATGCACCAAAACACAACGTGAACACATCATATTTTTCTACAGAAAACTGACCTGTTTTTTGCCAAGTGCCTCGCTGTGGATTTTGGTCTCTAGCTCAGCTGGCACCTAGGGAAACCTAGCAAACCTGTACTTTTTTTAAAACTAGAAACATAGGGGAATCCAGGATGGAGTGACTTGTGGGGCTCTCACTGGGTTCTGTTACCCAGAATCCTTTGCAAACCACAAAATGTCGCTAAAAAACACTTTTTCCTCACATTTCAGTGCTGCAAAGTTCTACAATCTGAGTGAGCCACGAACTTCCTTATACCCAGCATTCCCCAACATCTCCCGATAAAAATGGTACCTCACTTGTCTGGTAGGCCTAGTGTTTGTGACAGATAACGTCCCAAAAGGAGGTTACCTGCGTTTTTGGCCCTGGGCTCTGCAACCATCTAGGGAAACCTACCAAACCCAGATATTTCTGAAAACTAGACACCCGAGGGAGTCACAGGAGGTGTGACTTGAGTGGATCCCCCAGTGTTTTCCTACCCAGAAGCTCCTGCAAACCTCAAATTTAGCTAATAAAATCAAATTTTCCTCACATTTCTGCCTGGGATTACCACACCAGCACAAATTTCCTACCACCCAACGTTCCCCTCGGTCTCCCGATAAAAATGATACCTCACTTGTGTAGGTGGGCCAAGTGTCTGTGACAGTGAGGGCCAAAACATGTCAAAATTGAGGGGGAACCAAAGCGGGTACAAAAAGGGCAGTTTAAAAAAAAACGTATTTAGGCTGACAAGAAGGGCAGAATTTTTATCAGTATAGATGCAACAATGCTGGGTGGTAGTAATTTTTTGGATTCCTGTAGATTCCAGAAGGTTCCATCACAAAAATGTAGGGAAAATACGTGATTTCAAGCAAAGTTGGATGTTTGCAGGGCATTGTGGATAAGAAAATGGTGTGGGGTGCAGGTGAAGCACACCACCCTGGACTCACCCAGATGTTTAGTTTTCAGATGTGTCTAGGTCTGGAAGAATTTTCTAGGTGCCAGCATCCTAAAGTCCAAAAAGTGCAGCTGCTCACCATTTCAAGTGGTATGATATTGGGAGTTAGCTAAGCTCTCATGGCCCAAATGTAAAATCAAAACCCTAATTAATCAAAAGTCCTCTTGCTTGCTGTTGGGATGAGATGCTTTAGTTTGCAGGGGGGCTGAAAGACAATAGTTGGGGTGGGGGCCATAACCATGCCCATACGGGTTGGCAGCCTCCACCCTCTATTTTTTTTAAATTCACTTTTATCTAGTAGGCTTTCTGCCCCCACTGGGGAGTAGATCGGGGATAATTACCCCATCTGCCCACCGGTGGGCAGAACTACTTTGTCCCCATTTACTCACACCCACTTTTTTTAAAAAAAAACCTTCCCTGGTGTCTAGTGGGCTTTCTGCCCCCTTTAGGGGCAGATGGGCCTTACAAAATAGGCCATCTGTAATGTGCCCCCCAGGGGGAGCGACCCTTACCCAAGGGGCCGTCCCCGCAAACAAAACACACACACCCCAATCCCTGGTGCCTAAGTGGTTTCTGCGCCCCTTGGGGGCAGATGGGCCTAATAAAAATAGGCTGATGTGCCCTCAAAGGGGGCAGAAATGGTCAACAGGAATGTGCCCCCCTGAGGAGTGACCTTTGCCCAAGGGGCCACCCCCCCAAACAAAACACACACCGATCCCTGGTGTCTAAGTGGTTTCTGCCCCCCTTGGGGGCAGATGGGCCTAATAAAAATAGGCCGATTTGCAGAAATGGCCTAAAATAATAGGCCCCCATGGGGAACGGCTCTTGCCCAAGGGGCCGCTCCCCTTATGTAAAATAAGAAATGTTTTAAAATCCCTGGTGTCTAGTGGTTTCCGCCCCCCTTAGAGCAGATTGCCCTACTAAAAATAGGCTGATCTGCCCCCAAGGGGCAGAAATGACCTAATATATTATGTCCCCCTGGGGAGCAACCCTTACCTAAGGGGCCGCTCCCCTCCTGTAAAAAAAAAAAAAATCCCTTAAAAGATTCCTTGGGTGTAGAGATTTCAGATGGGCCTAATTAAAATAGCCGCTCTCCTTATGGATAAACAAAAAAACAAACAAAGTCCTTGGTGTCTAGTCGGCATTCCTGCAGCATGATCATGAAAAAGCCTTTCCTTTCCTTTTCATGCCTCTCTGACCTTCCTTTTCCCTGTCCCAAGGAGAAACTAATCAGTTTCTCCTCAGACATGCTGGAAGGCATGCTTCCAGCACGTCAGGGGTGTTCTCTGATGAGGTCAGCGTTATTGTGGGGGGAGGTTGTGACAGGGGAAGTGATTCCGCTGCCATCTGAGCCCAGGGGTGTGTGACTTCACTCAGTGGGCCAGTGCCAGGACTTAATGGTTACGTCTGTGGCACACGAGCGCCGTACCACTGGACGTAACCATTACATCCGTGGCACTGAAGGGGTTAGGAAGCAAAATTACAATATTTTAATGTCCTTAGATGAAAATAGGCAAATGTGCAGTACTTGGAGTAGTTCATAAAATGGTAGCGAGCGGAGACAAAAATCTAACATACCCAGAATTACATAAACATTACTATGCACTAGTACAAAATCTGGAATATGGACATTATTTTATAAGGCAGAGTAAGTTTGAATTATAATATGAAATTCACTAACAAAGGGATTGCAATCAATGGTGCCTAGTTACAAACTGAGTTGTGTAGTATGTTTAGTAATACTACAATAGTACTACTCATGTAGCACAAAATTATATTTACTAACTGATGTGCGGGGGTCTAAGCCTTTGCCTCTCCTCTTATTTTTGTGGGGAGATCTCCACCCTATTATGGAGATCTCAGCACACATAAGTCTACATTCTAGTTGAAAATGTAGGAGGGACTGGGAGAGTGGTAAATGGGAAAAAAACTACTGCTAAATGGGAGGCGTGTTGTGAGGAGTAAGAAGGAGAGTTAATGAAGGGGAGACGTTTGGAAAGGGCCTGCTCCCACTGACAAACGAGTAAGCCCATTCTGATTCACATACTGCACGTCTATTGTTACTACAGCAAAGAAGGACAGAAAACACTAGTAAATGTACTCCAGCTCATATACGGAGTAGGTTCAGCTTCACACATAGGTTAACCACTGGTACTGCTGCACCTTACAATAGAACATAATTGTGGCAGGGTCATAAAATAAAACTCCAGAGGAAATAATGTTGAAATAAAAAAAATTATTTCAACTTCTTAAAAATATACATGAATGTAATGCAACATTAACACATTTATAAATAAAAAATAAATATTATTGTATTATAAAATATTCAAATAACTTCTTATTTAAAAAAAATGTAACTCATTTTTAAACAAAAATAATTCAATTGAAATTATTTCTGTACATACATTTAGCACATTTAAATACATAATAAATGTCAAAATTTCACTTTAGGAGGGAATTTTGTATACAACTAATCTGTGCAAAAATATTTTAACTTAATGTAATATAGTTAAATACATTTAATATTTCATTTAAAACGTAGGCAAAAGTGCTATAGTGTTTCATTATCTTGTTCTACTTTTTAAAATAAAAATGTGAAATTAATTTTCATTAATATTTACCATAAAATATTTTTCTATCTTTTTCAAACTTTAACAAACTTTAAAGGTCTCCCATTCTTCACCATAAGGAAGTCTCAGCCCCGGTAACGAAGGTCTCTGCCAAGTGGGCAGCAAATAAAATACGTTGTAAAGTTACTAGTAGTAGTAGTCATATTTTATGTTTACTCAGTCTCCACCTCCTAAATTGACGGGGTGGAAACATGTAACTCCATACTTTGTAGTGACTTTAAACTAAGAAATTGTAACTAGCCAAAAGTAATACATTTGCTACAAAGTGTAAATTTACACATGTAGATTTACTTATATATACATTGACCTTTGTGACTAGGCCCAATATTTTGAATTTTTACACAATAATTCTCAAATTACTGCAGTCCAAATAGCTCACAGCTATATGCAGGTCTCTCACATAAAAAGGAGCAGAGAATCTGTAATCTAATATATCTGTCAGAAATAAAATTCAAAAGCTTCATAAAATGGAGACAGAGCAAAACCAGCTTGGTTATTTCATATTAAGGGGGTCATTCAGACCCCTGGAGGGAACCGCCATATGGCCGCTCCGCGGAGGCCATTCTGGCTTTCCCGCTGGGCTGGCGGGCGACCGCCAGAAGGCCGCCCGCCAGCCCAGCGGGAAACCCCTTCCCACGAGGAAGCCGGCTCCGAATGGAGCCGGCGGAGTGGGAAGGTGCGACGGGTGCAGTTGCACCCGTCGCGAATTTCAGTGTCTGCTGAATTCTTTGTGGGGCCCTCTTACGGGGGCCCCTGCAGTGCCCATGCCATTGGCATGGGCACTGCAGGGGCCCCCAGGGGCCCCACGACACCCCATACCGCCATCCTGTTCCTGGCGGGCGAACCGCCAGGAACAGGATGGCGGTATGGGGTGTCGGAATCCCCATGGCGGGAGACCGCCGGTTTTCCTGTTCTGACCGCGGCCAAACCGCTGCGGTCAGAATGCCCTGCGGTGCACCGCCAGCCTGTTGGCGGTGCTCCCGCATCCCCGGCCCCGGCGGTCCTTGACCGGCGGGGTCGGAATGACCCCCTAAGTTCTTAGGTTCAGTGAGTCATACCCGGAATCAATCACAAGGAATAATTTCCTAGTCCAGGAATAGATAGTATCTAGCGAAGGTTTTTCCAAGCAGGTTTTCAGGAAGAAAGAAGAAGCACAGAGAAATGGTATGAAAAATTAGGCCTTCACAGAAAAATGCTGTTCACACTTGCGCTTAAATTAGGAGCCTTTTAGACATGAGCAGCCTCTCCTTGACATTCAGTCCCTCATTATGACCCTGGCGGACTCCAGACCGCTAGGGTCACAGTTGCTGTCAGGCCGTGGCATTACAGCCATGGTCAGACTGCCGGCACTGCCACTTTTCGGCCCCAACTGCCTGGCGATGCCGGCGGTCCCAATCTGCCAGGGCAGCGCTGCATGCAGTGCTGCCCTGGGGATTACAACCCCTCACTCCACCAGCGTTTACATGTCGGTTTCATGGCCATGTAAAAGCTGGCAGAGACGCGATGCCCCCACACTGCTAATGCGCTAGACATGGGCAGTGCAGGGGCCCCCCGAGCCAGCCCCGTCACGCAAATCACTGTCTGCTTTGCTCTGTAGACAGTGATTTGCCCGAGGGTGCTGGTGCAGCCGACGCACAACAGAATTGCCACTGGCTCTCTTATAAGCCGGCGTCAGTGTCGTTGTGCGTTTCCCGCTGGGCCCAGTGGGAAACTCATAATAGGGCCGGGGGAAATAAGGCCGCACTGGCGGTCTCCTGACCGCAGGAGTTTGGCGGGCGGCCTTTTCCACACGGCAAAATTGTAATTAGGGCCTAAGTACGCCTGGTTTCTTTCTTTTCTTACAGTTAGCTTGAAAATCAGACATCCAGTGATTCTGTTAGAAATCTGAATTCCTATTGTGCATTAGAAACATTTCTGTGTGTCAGAGAGTGGACAAAATAAATAAGTTGTCAGCATGTGTTGTTTTCCTGGTACGCTCTATGGATACATTTTAATGTATGTATGTATTAGCAAACATTTGTGGGAAGAAGGAGTATACTGGTCAATACTTGGGAGAAATTCTACAAGCTCATGTATATCAAGTGAGGATCAATCAAATACAATTAATTCATTACAATTTTAGGCACTGGGAGATTAGGTGATTTGCCTTGGATCACACAGTGTGGAGTTGAGTGCCTAGTCTGGAATTTGAACCTGGGTTTCCAGGTTCCAAGTTAGCAGTGCTAGCCATTAGGCCACATCGCCTGCCAGACGCATCTTGCATAGGACCCAGTGCCCAGAATAGAATGGGTAATCAGCAACTTTAGTTTATCCCGAAACTATGTGTAGGCTGCACATTGATTACTAGGACTAACGAAAAAGGAATAGTAACTTTTTGCAAAAGATTATCCTCTGACACTCCCTTTTTAGGTTGAAGCCTACTAGAGAGCACACCTGTCTGGTCTGCTAAAGACCTTTTGGGCACATTCAGAAACCTTCGCTTGTAAGTAAGTCCACCTGTTGCTTACCATTGGCTTTGTGGTTTGTAACCCACATTTCCTGGCTTTCCATCTGCTGGCATAATTTGTTTTAGACTGTCCAGATTCAGCTAATGCCTCCAGAGGAGCAAAGCCTTTTCACACTGCATCTCCTTGTATTCTTCCATGAGTGCTCCAATCTGTGAACAGTCCTGTCTTGTTCTTATCTTGTCACATCTGCTTTGTATCCAAAGACAGAGGTCAAATGTCAGGCTCTGTCTTTTCTAGCACACAACATTTAAATGAAATGTGAATATATTTCAGAATATATCAGAATTAGCAAAGCACAAATTCTAAAGTGCATTGGAAATAAACACTTTACTATGATCACAACAAATCGATATACTACACATTATCAATTGTGAGCTGTGTTGTTTTATTAGTAAAAGGCTTTGTATGTGCAAATAAAATGGTCATTTACATTAAAAATGTGTTGTCTGTAATGGTAGAGTGCTACCACACCATGCATACTCCACTCTATGCCATTCCCCTCTATTCTGCACCATTCCACGCCACTGCACTCTACTCTGCACCACTCAACTTTACACCATGCCAATGCACTCTGCGCCACTGCACTGTCTCTCTACTCTACACCACTCTATTCTATGACAATGCACTCTATCCCACTCTACTCTACACCACTCCTGTCTAGGCCTCTTCACTCTACTCTGCACAACTTCACTCAGTGCCACTCCATTCTACAACACTGCACTGCACTCTGTCAATACACTCTACTCTGTACCACTCCACTCCACACCCTTGCAGTCTATGCCAACCCACTGTGCACCACTCTAATCTACTCTGCACCACTTCACCCTATGCAGCTGCACTCTACACCACTTTATGCCATTACTCTATGCCACTCTACTCTATGGCACTGCACTCTACCCTGCCCACTCCAATCTACACCACTTCACTCTACACCACTGCCTTGTACTCTGAGTCACTGTGGTATACACCATTGCTATCAACACCACTCTTCTCTCCCCACTGTACTCCACATAAATGCACTCTAAGTCACTTTACATCACTGGACTCTACAACACACTACTCTGCAACACTGCACTCTGTGTCACTGAACTCTACACCACTGCTCTGCACTACTGCACTCTATGCCACTCCACTCTACACCAACAAATTCTACTCTGCACCACTCAACACCACTACACTCTCTGGCACTCTACTCTGCACCACTCTACACCACTGCACCCCATGCCACTCTACTCTACTGTGCACCACTGCACTGTACACCACTGTATTCTACACTACTGCACTCTATGGCACTCTGCTCTGCACCGCTCCACTCTGCACCACTGCACTCTATGCCACTGCATGCTTATCTATGCCACTGCATTTTACCACCCTGCATTCTATGCCACTGCACTCTATGCCATTATACTCTGCAATACTCTACGCCAATGCACTCTACACCAGTCCCCTCTACTCTATGCCTCTCCACTCCACTGTGCGCCACTGCACTCTACTCTACGTCGCTCTACTCTACACCAATGCTCTCCACCACACTCTACACCACCGCACACTACAACACTCTATTCTGCAGCACTGCGCTTTATGCCACTGAACTCTGCTCTACTCTACTCTGCACTACTGTATTCTATGCTAATGCACTCTACGCCACTGCACTCTACTCTGCATCACTACACTCTACGCCACTGTACTCTGCAGCAGTCCACTCTATGCCACTGCCCTTTATGGCACTTTACTCTACTCTGCACTACTCTACAGCACTCTGCTCTGCCCCACTCTATGCTACTGCACTCAATGCCACTCTACTTTATTCTGCATCACTGCATCCTACTCCATTGTAATCTATGCCACTTTACTCTACTTTGCACCACTCCACTCTGCACCACTGCATTCCACGGGAATGCATTCTACTATGCAACACTCCAATCTACGCCACTGCACTCTTCAAAGCTGCATTGTGAGCTGCCGAATTCTATGCCGCTGCATTCTACTATACTCTGCAACACTCTATGCCAGTGCACTCTACTGTACACCACTCCACTGTATGCCACCCTATGTGATTCCACTCTATGCAACTCCAATACACAACATTGTGTGCCACTCCACTCTACTCCACTCTTCGTCATTTCACTCCGACACTCCGCACTACTCTCATTCGGGCCACTAACCTTTAGCCATGTTGCACAACAGCAACATGGCTAAAACACATTGGCAAACCAATAGCTCTTGCATGGGCAAGACCTATGTGCTTTGCCAATGCTTGTTACAGACTGGAGACTGTATTTCTCAAAGTGACTTTTACGGGACTGCCCTCTTGTCTGGTCACCTTGACACATCATTAGCAGAGAGACTTCGACACTTTGTACGACCTAGTAATTTGATTTTTGATCACTTACTTTCAACATATGCATAACTGCCTCTTTTTCATATCCCTAGGACATTCAATTTGATAGAAATGTATATGTTGGGTACTAATTATACTAGGGAATCCTACGATGTAATCGGAGCTCACAAATCGATACACAAAATATGTTATCCGTATGCTAATATAATTTTTCGTTAAAATGTTTCAGGATACCTAGGTTTGCACTTTTGCTATTTAGGATTCATTAGATGTAGCTCTGGTTTGTATCAGTTAGCTCACCTAGCTCCTACACACAGTGCTATTGCTTCCATAGATCAACTACCTTTGACTTCTCCTCCCTTCATGTCAGGACTCTCAGAATAGGTGGGAGTTGATGGGACCCAGATGCTAGGACTGACCAGGAAATGACTGCACTGTCCTGTGCAATTCCCCTGGTAGAAAATGCAGAAGAAGGTATGAGAGAGAGAGAAAGAGACACAGAGAGGGAGAGAGAGAGAGGAGAGACAGAGAGAGAGAAAGAGACAGAGAGAGAGAGACAGAGACAGAGACAGAGAGAGAGAGAGAGAGAGAGAGAGAGAGACACAGAGACATAGAGAAAGAGACAGAGAGAGAGAGAGAGAGAGAGAGAGAGACAGAGAGAGAGAAAGAGACAGAGAGAGAGAGAGAGAGAGAGAGAGAGACAGAGAGAGAGAGAGAGAAACACCGGAGTCAGCTGAGCTCTCAGGGTTCTCCATAGGTGTATGACCTTAAAAGCGCTCTCAGATAGCGTAGAAGAATTCTAAGATTGTCTTTCCTCTGCGTCAGGTAAGGTAGATCTGCGTAGGCTGATGTGTGCACAGGTGTTGGTGACAGTGAGTACAATCTGCACAATGTTAACTGTGATGCAGATAAACAACAGAATACGTTTATAGACATGTGAAGAGAGAAGGGTCTGAAAGGACAGAATCATTTTAGGAAATACTCTCACCCAATGCTCAGTACTAGCCTAAAACAAATTTGAGACTGTAGCAGGAATCCCACTCTGGGACGAGGGAGCATCGATGGTGAAAAGCAGAGTCTGACCAAAAAGGTGGGACTCGGCCAGTAAGAAAGCAACGTTGACAGGAGGTCACAGAATCATGGAATTGGAGAGCAAATAGTCCCCATGAGGAAAGGAAAAAATAACAAAGCACACGGACACCCAAACGGTGAGCAAGAACTATAGCCAGCAGGAACTTTTTAAACGTAGAAAGTTCCACTATGTCTGTTTCTTCCCGCTGCCTCTACTTTAACTGTCCTGAATATATTAACATGTTCCTGGTTGGCTGTTGCTTATCCAATCACTGAGGACGCTTTCATCTGGCTTTGAAAATGCGTTCTCTTTCTCTTACTGAAAAACTGAGCAGCCAATCACATTAAAGTAAACAAAAAAACTTCAATACCCATGAATACACAGTGTATTATCAGGTGGCCCAATCACCATACAGAACCTTCATATATAAACCATGACCTTAAACATCACTTCCTCTTTCTTTGCTGCTCCGCAGCCAGATAACTACTTCTAAACCTACTTGCTTTATATTGCGATATGTGCTTGTATTTACATCTTCTGTGAATATTTAGCAAAGCAATTCTGCGTGGTTTATTTCTTTAATATACGCGTTTCCGAACGTGTCTAGGTCACGATCAGCATTTTTTTCCTCACGCCACCTCACATTTGTGGCCAGGTCAGTGGAGGGGGGAGCGGACTATGCTTCTCTTTTTCTATTTCCTTTATGCGCATCATGCTACAAGTACGAGTTTCTGGAGCCCTGTGCTTTTAGAAGAGGAGTAGCTGGGTGTGATACAACACTTTATAGGCTTCCTCCTCTATGGTTCATCACGTGATATTACAAGTGTTGGGACATGTAGTTTTTTACTTTCCATGGTTTTCATTGGCTGCTGTTAAAATAAAGCATGGAAAGAGAAGCATAATCCTCGCCTCCGTGTCCTTAATAGAATTGAAAAATTCTTAGCGCGACTGCTAGAATCTTTTTTATCCGGCTCCTTGTAGCGGTGCGACCACGTGGAAGTTGCCTAGTTTGTTTTTTGCTGCCCAAACGCCCTGTAGCTTGAGCACAGGGTTGTATAAATAGAAATAGGCTCCGCCTAGAGCAGTGGTTCCCAACCTTTTGACTCCTGAGGACCCCCAATGATTCATTACTGGAAGCCGGGGACCCCCAGCAATTTGTACGATTTAGTTTTCAAACATTAAAACAGTAATTTGCAAAAAATATAACAAGTACACACCAAACAAATACTCAAATTACTAAAGATTACATTATTTTATATTGAAAAATATGCAAAAATCGAAACATTTTATTGGGAAGGATGGCGCTGCATCTCGGCAATTACCTTTTCAATGTTTGGTTTTATTTAGGAAAGGTGAATCCTCAGGTCAGATTCTACATTTCCAGAGCGATTTCTGTTTTTATTTTTTAGGCATGCAAGATCTGAGAAAGCTTTTTCACATAAAGTGAAGGGCAAAGGAAGTAAACCATAAGGGCCTCTCATCTCTCCCTAGCCTCTCTGTCACATGTACTTCATTTGTTTTATAGCACCTCTCATACCACTGTAGGGTGTCAGGGCATTTTACAGGGGACTACAAGGTGTAGGATTCACATGTCATCCACACTGGTAGGCATTTTCTAAGAGTGCTTGGTCCAGAGAAGCACTAACTTAGGCCCATATTTATAAATTGTAGCGCAGTATTTGCGTCATTCTTTGACACAAAAGCAGCACAAACGTACAAAATACCATTGTATTTTGTAAGTTTGCGCCGATTTTGCATCAAAAAGCGGCGCAAATGCAGCGCTAAAAAAGTATAAATATGGGCCTTAGGATTCAGAACACAGCACAGTGATTAGAGATGACGTTAGCTCAGTGCTTAATTTGTAAATAAAAACGTGCCAGTGCCCAAAGCCCTCCTCTTAAACACGCGGCTGCTGCAATTCAATGTGTGAACACGGAATACTGAGGCAGCATAATCCTGAAGCCATCTCGGGACTCTTCAATCCATTTAAAGCCACTCCCTGACCCTTCAGCTCACTCTAGCAGCTTTCTACTTTCTCCCTTTGTGACGCTTTTTCGTTTTTCTCTTCCTCCGTCTTTCCCATATTTGTCTTTTGCTCGCAGCAAACGCTTGAGGCAGAAGAATAAGCCCTGGCCCTCAAAAATAAGTGCTGGTGCTCAGCACCGGAAACAACAAGCACAAATTAAGCACTGCGTTAGCAATAAGAATGTATTTCTACACAAGCAAACCTTTTTTAGCAGCATAAGGAAAATTAAAGACTAGGAAAAAAACTACTTTCTAATTTGTGCCATGCGGTTTGCATGCAGCTCTTTAATGCCAGTTCACAGCTCACTGTGCTAGATTACGAGTATGAACTGCATAGTAACAAAAGCATCTCTGTGACAAAAGCAGTAACCCATTGTGCCATGCACATAAAATACTGTTCTTTGCATGATACACATTCTTTGCAGCAGGCATATTAACCATCTGCGCTACCTTTGAATCAAAACTGCCACTGCACAAAACTCCCATCTCTCTCCAGCAGATACATTAATCACTTGAGTTAGCTTGACGCTTTTATTTTGGCAGTACAAGGAGCTTTGCCGTGCGTTTAAAACTGCTCAACAACGGAAGTAATAAATATGAAAACACGCACGCACGTGTTTGTCAGAGGCCCCAGCTGAAGAAGTGCCTTCCTCCCAGCCAAGGCCTGCAGACCCCCTGGGAATGTGTCACAGTCCCCTTGGGGTCCACGGACCACAGGTTGGGAACCACTGGCCTAGAGTGTTACTTTGGCCAGGCTGCTCCCTCCACACTTTATTGGCCTAGGATACTGGCCTGGTAAGGGTTTTAACACTCCCCCTGTGATCTCTCTTGCATTCCTGATTGCAAATCAAAGTTTAAAGCAAGAGAGTGGCTCAATCAATGGCATCAATCAGCTCGAAATTAATTTGGATGAAGCCCTAGATTGCAGAGTGGAGCACTCTCTTAATGAGGCCCTGATCAGGGCATTGGTGCCTTTTTCTGGCAAGCTCATGGATTATGCACGCAACCAAGGTTGGATGTCACAACATCCGGCAGAGGGCGAAGACACTAACCCTAAAGGTAAAGGAAAAGCAGTGGATTCCATGTCTTCCAATGCGCATGCAGAGGTCTTTGATAAACTACGCCACAAGAGGGCCAGCAAACATAATTATAGTACGCATAATGATTCCTTGTTTTCCCCATGCTCTACAGAGAATTCTAGGGCAGAGGCTTCCTCATCCGATTCGGAGATTTCGGTTAAACCAGCTCCCAATAAAAGACTAAAGAAGGGTGCTTCTCCTTCTGATCCCAAAGTCCTTGACCCCGCTGAAATAATTAATCCCAGCGCATTGACTCCCTACCCCTGAAGTGGCAAAATATGTGCAATCGCACGTCCGTAAAAAGTTTTGATTAAGAATTCTGTGCCTACCTGCGTGCGGAATGCCCCAGATCTGATTTGGAGGAAAAAGTAGCAGACATTCCCGAGGTTGATCCCACCATGGTGATATTCATGAAAAAATATTCCAGGGATCCTAAAAAAGGGTTGGATAGAGTGTGGCGTAACTGCCAAGACAAATTGTTGGACATGTCTAGACCCTTAACCAAGATCCTGGAACTGGCATTCCAATCTAAGGAATCTGGTTTACCTGTGGACACTGATATACTGATAGGTTGGACGTAAAGAGCAATCTGTCAATTAGGGAACACCAAATGCGCCATTTCCTCTGAATGCAGAAGATCCATTCTAATGCTTATTGATCAAAAATTAAACGACCTCGCCACCTTGGAAGCAGGCCCAGTGGCTGAATGTTTACTGTTTGGAGCACCTTTTGTCAAGGAACTCTCAAGATTTTGCTCCACATACTCCACACTGGACAAGGCCCAGATGTCCCTCAAAAAAGTCTTTAAAAGAGACATTTTTGCCAGGACTGGACGTTATGGAGGTCACGTTCCCGGCTGAGGTTCCTTTGCAGGCCCTCAACAGCCCTATTATCCTCGAGGGAGAGATGGCTGACTCCAACTTCTATCCCACCCGCTCCAGAGGGGGACGATCCAGGTTTCACAGAGGCCCCCACCGTGGACAACAAGGAGTGAACCAGGATTCTGGATATTCCGGGAAGAAGTATCCCTTTTTCAGAGGCAATGTTGAGAGTAGAGTGGGATTGTTTCTCAACAGTTGGAAGCAACTTACTGGAGATTCTCGGGTACTAGAGACTGTGTTATGTTTCAAACTGGAGTTTTCGATATTCCAAGACAGACACATCCCCCCATCCCAAGCAGAAGAGGCTTTTGTAGACAGAGAGATTCAGGCCCCGTTAGACAAAGGAGCAATATGCCTGTCCACTCCTCACCCACTGAGATTTATCAGTCCAATCTTTTTGGTGGACAAAAAGAGTGGGGGTCATCGGTTGGTTTTAAACCTCAAGAATTTCATCCATGGATTTTGTACAGGCATTTCAAGATGGAGGGGATCCACATTTTGAGAGATATTTTGTTGGAAGGCGACTGCATGGTACGTCTGGACCTCAAAGGCGCCCATCTATCCGTCCCCATTTTTCCTCTTCACAGAAGATTTTTACAGTTCCAATGGAAGGACCTTTGTCTAGAGTTCAAGGCTCTCCCGTTTGGGCTGTCCTCAGCCCAATGGTGCTTCACAAAATTGATGGCACCAGTAGTGGAGTCCCTATGGTCCTGAGGTGTCCGGTTGATAATTTATCTGGACAATCTACTTCTGATGGCATGGGACCCGCAGACTCTCTGAAATAATTTATTGTGGACTATTCAGCTATTGCAGGAGCTGGGATTCATCATGAATGTGAAGAAGTCACTATTGCATCCTTCACAATCAATAGATTTTCTGTTTTTTTGGATAGATTCCATTCTTGCCCAGTTGATACTTCCTTCTCAGAAGATTTGCAATATCAAGAGGGAATTGAGGTCTGCATTTGTCAGCCAGACTGCGTCCTTGAGGTCAATTGCCAGGATAGTGGGTCTTCTGGCCTCTTCCATACAAGCCGTCTCCTCAGCCCCACTTCATTATCGTGCCCTTCAGGGGTTGAAAATTCAACACCTATGGAAAGGCCTGACTTATTCGGAGCAGATTCCTCTCTCCAAAGAAGTCAAGACGAAGATTCTTTGGTGGCTGGAGCACATGGAAGGCTAGAAAGGCAGGACCATCTTTGGGTCTTCCCCAGAGATAGTGATTGAATTGATTGCCAGCCAATGGGGTTGGAGAGCCAGATGCGGCTCTCTTTCAACTAGGGGTCATTGGTCGGAGGCAGAATTGGGTCTCCATATAAACTGCCTAAAACTTCTGGCGGGTTCCTTTGCGATAAAGAGTCTTTCCCCTCAAAAGACAAATTGTTGCATTCTAGTGAGAATGGACAACATTTCAGCAGTGCGTTATGTGAAAAATTGGGGGGAACGAGATCCAAGATTATAGCAGAGATAGCCAAGGAGTTTTGGCACTATTGTCTCAGTCACCACCTTGTGGTTACAGCGGAGTATCTTCTTGGCTCCCAGAATACCATAGCAGATTGTAATCCCAGGTATCCGAAGGATTTCCGAATGATTCCAGTGATTGGAAACTGATTCCAATGCTGTTTCATCAGATAGTCTGGGAGTAGGGTCCATGCAAGCTGGATTTATTTGTGTCACGCCTCAATTTTCAGTTGCCGATGTTCTTCAGCTGGCGCCCAGACCCCTCAGCTCTGGCAACAGATGCTTTTCTCCTGGACTGGAGTCAGTTTCAGGGATATGCGCTTTCCCCGTTTATGATGATCCCCAGACGACAGAAGGTGGAGATTGTTCTCTGACCCCTTTTTGGAGGGCTCAACCGTGGATACCGTTAGCCCTGCTGTTAGCTTGCACTCCTCCTCGTCTTCTTCTTCCTTGTCAGACTCTTCTGGTGAACCTGAAGGGTCTGCAGCACCCATTGATTCTATTGGGGGAACTACAATTGATTGCCTTGATGGTTTCAGGATGAGATGGAATTCCCCAGGCATTTCACAGCAAGCTGCTGATTTTCTCAGACAAGCCTGGGCTTCAGGCACCCATAAACGGTATGCCTCAGTGTAGCAGAGATAGAGTAGTTGGTGTGACGTGCGGAGTCTCGATCCCTTGGGGGCGGAGGTTTGCATGATAGTAAATGTTTTGTCTGAGCTGGCTTGGTCAGGTTTACCTTACAGAACTATTAACAATTTTAGGTGTGCCATTTCCGCTGGTCATGTGCCGGTTGATGGTAAACCAGTCGGGGAACATCCCTTAATTTGTAAAGTGATAAAAGGAATTTGCATGTCTGTTCCTACTAGCCCTAGGCACGCTTCCCATTGGGATGTGGTTATAACTTTGAGATATTCAGATAAATGGCCGGCTAACCGTTATTTGTCTCAAAAACAAATCTCGGCAAAGTTAACCATGCTATTATGTCTCATCTCCTGTAAACGTGTGTCAGATGTCTGAACTTTAGATTTAGCTGGGAGAGTCTTTTCACCAGATGGTGTTACCTTTAATATTATCCGGAGAACTAAAACTAATTGCAGGTTGGTAACTTACCCTATGTTTCCTGAGATGCCACAACTGTGTGTTGGCAATGTTTGAAGGCATATGAAACTGTCATTGAAGAACTAATAGCGGATTCTACAGAATCCTTTCAGGCCAGTGTCTGCGGATTCTTTAGCCAGATGGATGAGATGGTTGTTGAGGAAGCTGGTATTGATACCTCAGTTTTGGGGGCACATTCGACCAGAGGAGCTATGGCTTCTAAAGCTTTTGCTTTAGGTTCTCGTTTAGAGGACATTATGAAGGCAGCAGATTGGTCTTCTGAGTCTATTTTTCGCAAATTCTATAATGAGCTGATTGTAGATGTAGCGTCAGTGGTGTTGATAAAGCTTTTAAAAATGTTCTAGCTTACGCGTTCAAGCTCCCATTGAGCTATTGAATCATTGGGACAGTGAGATATGGACTTTGTTGGTCCTTTGAATCAGTTTCGAACTGTAAGGAGTCTTGTTTGTGATCAAGTTTTAGTACTTATGAGACTTAAAAAAAAAAAAAAGAGGAAGTGATGTTTAAGGTCATGGTTTATATACGAAGGTTCTGTATGGTGATTGGGCCATGTGATAATACACTGTGTATTCATGGGTATTGTCGTTTTTTGTTCACTTTAATGTGACTGGCTGCTAAGTTTTCAGTGAAAGAAAGAGAAAGCATAATTTTCGTCTCTGTGTCCTTAATAGAATTTAAAAATCTTGATGCGGAGCTGGAAAATTTTTTATTCCTCTGTTCCCTGTTCTCCCGACATTTGTCCAGATCCTGATAAATCGGTTGTAATCAAAAAGGGCTGCAGCTTTCATTACTATTAAGCAGGACCAAAATCCAGCATTTTGCTATCAGTTCTTCTAAGGTCCATTGCTCTTCTCTTAATTCAAAATGTGACATATAAAATTTCAATCATGTAGATACATGCATTCTTTCGACAACGATCTCATGGGAATTAACGTGCACCCTACATGAATCAGGCCTTTTCATATAGATCACATTATATATGCCGAAGACAGAATCTAATCTGAACAGGACATGAGACAGCGTCTGTGTGATGAAAGATAAAAGGGGGCGTTTTCATGAGGATTTTGATAACACAAAGTAACTATGAATTTAGGTTAAACATCACCTGTTTTATTCAGCATTTAACTATTCTTGTCTGTCAAATTTTATGGTAATTTTAACTTAGGTATTCACATGCACCAGCAACAACTTCCCAACAGACAGCTTCAAACCTCTAAATAATCTTCAGACCATCGCTGCATAGCTGTCAATAAAATGTGCACACCACGCCACATGAGGACAGATTTTCAAAAGCGAAAGTGCTTACCTGTGCGAATTTCGTTTTCGCTCTCATGATTTTGCTTGGTGTGTAGCAGCCATCCCGTGGAATTCTACATGGGTCATCTGTCTACAATTTGTTTTTAGGTTATCATTACTCTACATTTTGCATCAGTTGTGTTCAATCAAACAATCAGGCACTTGTAAACCGCGGTTCATCACCCATGGGGTCTCACGGCGCTGTCGTGGGTGTGCTAATCACTCGAAAAGTCAGGTCTTGAGATCCTTCCTGAACTGCTTCAACGAGCCGGCCTGTCTGAGGTTGAGTGGGAGTGTGTTCCATGTCCAGGCAAGGTAAGAGAAGGATCTGCCTCCAGCCGTGCTCTTCCTGATTCTGGGGATGGCAGCAGGGGTAAGTTAGGAGGATTGGATTTGCCTGGCGGGGGTGTAGAAGGCCAGGCGGTGGTTGAAGTAGTCTGGTCCGATGTTGTGCAGTGCCTTGTAGATGTGTGTCAGTAGCAATGCATTTGTCAACCGAGAGCCAGTGATGTTCTCTAAGGTGGGCAGAGATGTGGTTGTGGCGGGGGATGTCAAGGATGAGTCTGGCTGCTACGGTCTGGATTCTCTGTTCAAATTTGTTAATGTATTGTACGTGGTGTCTGCGTTTTGTAAAGTTATTTAACTTTGTTTTGTGTTTGCCTTTGTGCTGCTAATGTTATTCCTTGTCGCCACTGAATCTGGAGTTATTTTGATACAGTACCTATAAGGGGTCATGTATGGTGTGTGACTTAGTTCAAGGCTGGGATTGATTAGATTTGATCCTATTTGGGGTGTGGTATTATTAAGTAGAAGGGTCTGTAACTTTTGTGAATTGCCACTAATTGACATATTTCTAGGTATGTTTTCATATTTGCGTGTCCCTTCCTGTGCCCTTCATTGATTTTCACATGGCCTCAGCTATTTAGTAGTTGATATTCCCCATTTCCCAATCACTCCCACTTACCTCTTCCACATTTACACCTAAGCAGTAGACTTACATGTATATGTTGTATGTTCTCGGCTCATGTGTCAGAGATCTCTGCATGTAGGAGACAGGCGTAAGGACAGATCTACTCCTGTAACCTTTTGTTGTGCATTTATCACTGCATGAAGTATTACATAAACTAACTACTCCTCAACCGCTTGCATTTAGTTGGGAACTAGGCACTATATAACCTCAATATCCTCTTAGAGCTTTTTTTATTCTATGTTTCATCTGCTGCTTTCATGACCCTCTAGACCAGGGGTGGCAAGAGCAAGGGTAGCAAAAAAAACATGCTGTTCTTAATTTTCAGACTCATTCATCCTACAAAAAACCTATAACTCACCCAAAGCAGTTTCCCAGTTTGAACTTCATAGGCAGAAGGATAATTGGGTTTAGGAGGGGATAATTAGGTTTATTTTGGTAAGCAACAGTGCAGGGAGCACAGAATAATGAAAGAGGTAATGAGCTGATCCCTGTGTATGTGCTCGACCAGGGACAGATTGGGGCAGGCTGAATGTCACATGCTGACAGAATGCTGCAGGCACAACACATGGGCACGGTCCTGCTCTTTAATTAACGTGGCTCTGTTCGTGCAGCAGAGTCCAGCTTGCTCATCAAGTAAATCTGTGGCCTTTGCTGTAATGCAATCAGAATACACTTGCTTTGCATTTTTGAGTCCCCTTAGGCGTCTTTCATTACAAAAGCCGGAAAAAGCGAATGGATTGCCTCGCCTGGATGCAGAAAAGCTTGTCTTCCCAGGGAAATGGGCAGTCTGTGTACAAGACAATATGGACCTCTAGTGGGCAGGAACAGAGACATGATAGATGCTCTTGCAAGGGTACACAACCTCTGCTATTTTACTTTATATTGTGGTTTTCTCACATGCAGTATAGCACCACAGGATTTCTATGGATACAATATAATCCAATTTATATGAGGACTCTTCCTTACAGACTGAACTACAAAATGCTATTCACTAACTTATAGCTGGAGACCTCTGATACACCCATCCTTTGATCTCCATACGCGTACACATAGGTTTAAGTAGTAAATGTGGAGGGGAGGGCAACAGGGAGTGGATGCAAAATGTGGATATTTACTCCTACATGGATGGGATTTAGGTAGGGGTGAGGAAGGGTAAGGATGCGCCCATTCAAAAAATAGTAATCCCATTACACCTTACAAGCTACAATTGTAAAGCTACTACAGCCAAAAGGGCCCCAGAAGAGTAGTGAATGTATTAACGCTCAGCCTTGGAGTAAATCTGGCGCCACTGATAGGTATGGAACAGACTCCCATAGGAAATAATGCAGACTTGGTTTTGCAAGAAGGAGGTAGTATTTACTGAGACTCTAACACCATCTACAGTACCAAACTATCACATGCAGAATAACCATAGAATAAGTGAACTTGCAAATAAAACAACTTTTTTAGCTTTCACTATTATTGGTAAATGTCTTTGTTGCTTTTCCCCTCATTCAGAGGAACAAATATTTGAGGAGTATAGAAAGGGTTTAAGGTAAAGGATCAAATCTTTGGGATGTCCAGGGAAGAAGTCATTGCCAGATATCGCTTCTCACCTGAACTGATCCTTGACGTGATTGCAGATTGAGAGTAGGAATTTGATTCAACTACAGCTCACTCCCACACAATCCATGCCTATGTCAAGAATATAAGTATACAAAACACTGCTGAACCACTCGGGCCAAATTTCAAATATAAATATCAAAATTATGGCTGCTCTCCATTTCACGGCCACTGAGTCTTTACAAAGGCTACAGTTTGACAACATAGGCATCTCACTGGCAAGCCGGTCTCGATGACTGCATCAGATACTGAGACGCATCAATAAAAGATTGCACCAGTTTAATGCCGTGCCACAGTCACTGGTAGAAAGACAAAGTGTGGCAAGAGAATTCTATGCCTCCGACCACCTCCCTCATGTTTTTGGTGCCATTAATAGCACGCAAGTGGCATTTGAGCCAACTTACCACAGGAAATACCTTTGCTGCAGCAGACTTTGCAGGCACTCCATTAACATGCAAGCTGTCTGCAACGCCCGAGGCTGCTCCATGATATGTAGGCTGCCTTTTTTGGAAGTGCACATGACAGCTACATCTTCTGTTAGTCATTGCATCGCTTGGATTCTGGAGACTTCGGTGATATGTGGCCCATATTTAAATTCAAACATCTCACCGCGGGTTGCAGATGCATTATAGTATGGATCATCAGACATGCGCCCTTGGGGCCTTATTCACAAAGATAAACTTACATGGTTGTGATAGGACTGGCCTATCTTTTTTGTGCGGAGTACTCCGTCCCGACTGCTGAGTCTCTGCACTTGCAGACTTACTATTAAAATACTACTTTGTGATTACTGAAAAACATAAACTTAAACAAATGTGTAAGTTTAACTTTGTGACTCAGGTCCTCAGTATTTATCACAACAAAATAGATACACATTACATCAGTCAATTCAAGTATTAATACATAATACAGTACATTTAGAATAGCACAACATGTAGGAAAATAACTTTGTTGCAGGTGATGGCAGGTATGCTCTCGCTTCCCATCTCCTCAGGTGATGGTAGGTATGCTCTCTCTCCCCATCTCCTCACACCCTTCAGAAGTCCAAACGTATTACCTCCATTGAGGTACAATAGGGCACACATATGTATACAAGCCATTTTTGAATGCACTTTTGGTATCCTTAAGTCATGACTCAGAAATCTTGACGGAGGGTGCTGGTGTACTCCCTAGAGGTTGTGTGCCAGATTGTAGTAGCCAGTTGTGTGCCGCATAACATTGCCATGTGACAGGTCTTACAAACAGACATTTCTCATGAACAATGGCCACATCCAGGTTCCTAGGGTGGGGCACAAAACAGGGACAAAACAGAGACCTGGGTGTTCAGGATCAACTGGTACACTCGTTTTCACTTGCGCTGCTAGTTTGATTGATCATTTAAGTGGTTGGACTGGCTTGGAATGATGAATGATGGACTAGTACAACACCATTCTGAGACAGCACTACCATAATGTCACAATCAAACATTCAATGTTCTATTTTTTATCAGATTTACATTTAACCCCACAATTATTCAAGCACTTTTCAGTTAAAATGATTGATGGAAATGACTCACATATTTAGGTAATAATATTTTCTACATAAACAGTATAAAGCTTAATTTGGTACATAGTTTATGTACACAATGAATCCCTCTAATAATATGTCTGTTCACCCAAATCATTTTGATTTTTTCGCATACAAGGGGCTCGTCCTCTATGTTTGTCTTTGACCCTTGGTGGCAGAGGCCTCCATCTAGAGATGAAGGTTCCACACTGCATGCAAAGCTTCCTCACCACACGCGGACATGTCCGGCAAGTAGGAAAAGCTAATGGCTCCCCTGCTGTAGTAATGGGTTGGACGTATCTAAGTTTACTCCGATGTCTAAATCTGGTGAAGAGCAAAAAAGTATATGCTTACTACTAGATGTAGTACTGAATTTGTATGTGAGTAAATCTACACATGTGAATTTACCTTTGTGGATCAGGCCTTATCACTGTGCATTTCCACTGCTCTTTAGAAAAGTTAATGCTATGTTGTAGCTTGTACCAATTGTGGACTAATTACCCCGTGACTACTACTACTACTACTACTACTAATACTACTAGTAATAATATTAATAATGCCTGCGAATACAGAAAACCAGCCTCGCTGCTTCATTCTTTATCGCCTGAAGTTTGTGCTAAACAGTGTCCGGTCCACCGCCAAAAATAACACTTGCATAGTCCAGCCTGATTAGAATAGATGCTGTAACAATCATCTCACGTGCTTCAATGGTCATGCAAGGAGTACTTTCTCTCAACATTTATAGCTTAAGTTAACATTTGGATACCGTAGAGTTTGCTTGGATCTGCACTGAAAGGTCCCCGTCTATCATTAACCCCAGGCTCTTGGCCGCCATTGAGGGGGGTGGGAGCAGGCATAATTCACTAGGCCAATAGTGTGAATTGCAAGAGCAAGGTTAGTTCTTAAGTAAAACTACAGCCGTCCTGTCAGTGTTTAATTTCAAGTGGTTGAGTTCCATCCAAACAGGACTACATCTCAAGGTGTCCTTAAAGTGTGTCTGTGCCAAATGAGTGCATTCAAATGAAATATTAGCTGGGAATCATCAGCATAATTAAGCATATTGCAGTCTCTGTAAACCAGTTCTTTAACCAAGGGTTTTATATAAAGGTTAAACAAATGAGGAGACAGAGAGGACCTGGGGGAGAGGGGTGATGGGCTTGGGGGAGGGGTATGCCATTTTTTTTTAGTTAAAATATCCCAGTCTGACTGATATTCCCCTGGTCTACCTGCCACCTTAGGTCATCTAATACAGATAGTATGGCAGATTCAGTGTTGTGTAGGGAACGGAAGCCAACTTATACAGGGTGCAAGAACACCGTATCCCGTATGTGTTTGCACAGTTCAAAGGCAACATGGGCCTCCAGAAGTTTAGCTGGAAAAGGAAACGGATGCAGCCATATAATTTTTTAGGTCCTTCAGATCTAATCCTTGCTTTTTCAGCAGAGGAATAATTTCTGCATGTTTAAAAGTGCTTGAGGCTATCCCCTGTGTGAGTGATAAATTGAGAAGACTTAGAAGGGGAAGATAAATTATATTCTTGAAATTCTTTAGCACTTCTGTAGGGCAAGGGTGTCTGGGGGAGACCATATTGACTTTTATAGATAAGGAGTCCAAGCTGTCCTCATTAGCTCCTGCAAAGTTTGCTATTCGTTGTTATTTTTCCAGTAAGGTTTCACTCCTTCTGTGCTGAGGTCAGAATGGTTCCATCCTCAGCAACGGTGCTCGTCTGCTGAGGATAGAACCATTCCATCCTCGGCACACAAGAATGAAATCCCTCTAGTGCAGGCACCAGAGGGATTTCCTGTGTGCAAAAACAGCCACCTCCCGAGGCTGTTTTTGGTTTTCAGTGAAATGAATTGCAGAGCGCAGGGTGCGCTGAAGTCATTTCACTGAAAACCAAAGTGTAATGAGCTGATTGGCTCATTTCACTTTCCCAGTGCTAAAGGGGCTATATTAGCTTCGCCGAGCACCTAGGCAGACAGGAGAAGTATCATTGGAGGTCAGGTGGGAGAGTAGAAGGTGATGCAGTGGTTTAGGTAGGTAGGTCCTAAGTTGTGGAGAGCCCTGTATGTGTGGACGAGGAGTTTGAAGTTGATCCTTTTCTCGACGGGGAGCCAGTAGAGCTCTTTCAGGTGTTTTGTGATGTGTTCACAGCGGGGGATGCTAAGGATGAGTCTAAGGGACACGTTTTGGATGTGCTGTAGTTTCTTCATATTCCTCTCGGTGGTGCCGGCGCAGAGGGCCTTGCCATAGTCAGGCCTGCTGGCACCAGGGCGTGGGTTATGGTCTTGCGGCAGTCGCTTGGGATCCATTTGAACATTTTCCTGAGAAGTCGGAGTGTGTGGAAACAGGAGGATGTGCCAGAGTTGATTTGGCGGGTCATGGCGAGAGATCAATCCAGAATGAAGCTGAGGTTGCGTGCATTGTTCGTTAGGGTTGGGTGGTGCTGAGTGTCCCAGGCCACCAGGAGTCATCCCAGGCAGATGTGGAGGGTCCCAGGATGAGAATCTCGGTCTTGTCTGAGTTGAGCTTGAGGCAGCTCTCCTTCATCCAGGCTACTACAGCTTCCATCCCGTTGTGGAAGTTCCTCTTAGCAGTTGTTGGGTTTTTGGTCAGTGAGATGATCAGCTAGGTGTCATCAGCATAGGAGACGATTTTCAGTCCGTGGTTTCTGACGATGGACGCAAGCGGAGCCATGTACATGTCGAAGAGGGTGGGGCTCAGGGAGGAGCCCTGGGGCACTGCACAGCTGATCTCTGTAGGTTCCGACAGGTAGGGCGGGAGGCTGACTCTCTGTGTTCTGATTGTCGGGAAGGAGCGCATCCACTGTATGGCCTTGCCACGGATGTCAGCTGCATGGAGTCTGGAGCAATGGGTGTGGTGGGAGACCGTGTTGAAAAAGGCAGAGAGGTCCATTTGGATGAGGGCTGCTGTTTGGCCGCGGTCACGGAGCAAGTGGATGTCATCTGTGGCAGCGAGGAGGGCGGTCTCCGTGCTGTGGTTGTACTTTTAGGGCTCTGCTAATACCAATCTCATGGTCCTCCCTAAGTTTAAAAAGGCTCAACTTGGGGGTAAAGAATTCCCTGTCCAGGTGGCACCTTCCTCTGCAAATTGACTGATAGTCAAAAACTTTGAAAACTTGGTTTTGCACACTAAAGCAGGCTTCTC
The DNA here is from genome assembly GCF_031143425.1 of Pleurodeles waltl. Classification (NCBI taxonomy): domain Eukaryota; kingdom Metazoa; phylum Chordata; class Amphibia; order Caudata; family Salamandridae; genus Pleurodeles; species Pleurodeles waltl. Next base: position 79,851,294 of record NC_090436.1, read on the forward strand.
CATTGAGTAGCTTGTAACCTACTGGTAGCTCACCAGGGAGTTGTAAGTAGCTCTCCTATGTGCAACTCAGCCAACTAAATTAGAAGATTTTGCTTGGTTGAATTAATATGTTTCACAATTGAAAAGTATGTACTAGAGACAACAATGTGTGTTTATTGAGATCATATAGGCTGATGGTTGGAAAAAAATGGTTGAATTTCTAAAATATATTTAAATCTGAAAACTGAGTAATAAATTATGCAGCATGGGGGAAACTCGTTATAAATATTAACACCATAGTGCAAGGTGAATTTCAGCTATGACTATTAGGCATAACTGTTAGACCTGTCAGCCCAACCTTTTTGCCTTCACCCCTCCTAGTTTTGCTGATCAGATTTTTGTTGGCCTTAGGACTCCGTGCACTAGATCAGTGCTAACCAGTGCTAAAATGCTTGTGCTCTCCACCTAAACGTGGTAGATTGGGCTTATAGCCAACTGGCACATTTAATTTACTTGTAAGCCCCTAGTAAAGTGGCACTGCATGTAGCCGGGCCTGTAAATTAAATGCCACAAGTGTGCCTGCAGCACATATGGTGCCACTGATGAAGCAGAAAATGAAGGTTTTGATTTATTAACGCTTAAACGTAGTACTGAAATAATCATGTGTGACTTTAACCGAACTAATAAAGATTGTACGGGGACAAAATGTGTCCTCAGAGTAGTTTACCAACGTTTATACGCGTGCTTTATATAACATGGTGTATTAGAATTGCACTAATCCGACATAATCATAAACGTGTGCTATGATTTGCTTGTTTGAAATGTTTTAGCTTAGCATTACTTTAGCGGAGGCTTTGGCCTAGTTGCCCGGTCTCACGGTTTAGATGCTCGTATTTTTCCACTGTGCTATTAAACGTGTATTTTTGCTTGAAGCTGTACTTTTCCACAGAAACTGTTCACATGCTTATCTTAAAGTTAGTGCCAGCCTGGCATATTTTCTCTTTAATTCAAGGTCGACTTGCAGGTGCGGACAATGGAGGCTCTGAAAGTGAGCTAATTGGGAGACAATGTTGCGATTTGCGTACCCATCTCCAAGGATAATGTATGCTTAAGTAAAAGCTTGAGAACTGTCGTTTTTGATTGGTCAATTTGAAGCTAACCTATGAACCCTCCAATGGAAGACCCTACTGGACTTGAACTGTTGTCTATAAAACCCAGGTGCACGAGAAGAAAGTGGCCATTAGGAGCTCTCTCTATCATCGGACATCCCGCCATTTTGACTTCGTAGCTATTATGGCCCACTTTGCTGCGACGCCATTTTGAAAGAGACTTTGATTCTTTCTCTAATCGAGAGAAAGAGGCTTTAAATGATTCTTGCCCTAGAGACTTTAACTTTGATTTGATCCCTTTGTATGAAGTAGTAGTTTTACCTTGCCGCCGTGAGGCAACTGCCCCGTCCACCCCTGCCCCTTTGTCCCGTCCCATGCTGATCAAGAAAAGGGAACCCATGCTGACCGAAGAACGGTACCTGTGAGACGAAGACTTCCTTGATTGCTGATCGTAATTGGTAAATATGAAAGGAAATTGTAAAATTGCATTGTGTTTCTTTTAGGTAACCAACTGCTGATTTTGATAAGGGCCCTAACTAGGAGTTTTCTAAATTAATGTTGCTAAATTGTTTTTGCATGAAGTCCCACATGCCGATGCTAATTTGAGGTTAGACGAGGATCCCATATGTCGCACGATGCAATTTGAGATCTTGTTATGCTGACTAAATGTATGCAATTAGTTCATTACAGATTATCGTATTAGTGATTTGCATTGCCATTATCGAATGCCTCGTGATTCAAATGCTTCATAGATTGCACTTGTTTCGACGTTATGGACAGCTATTAATGTTCATATATGTTTATCATTTGGTGTTGAGACACATTTATATCGTGCTAGCTTTGTTAATATAGGGAAATAAATTCACTAACTTTGCAATAAATTGGTGTGGTTATTCCTGACTGAAAGGTCAGGGTTCGCCGAAATGTATTCTGGATTAATTGTCAAGTGTTACGTTGATCAAGGTATTGCTTATGTTCGTTATTGATTATTGATTTGATGCGACTGATTGATTAAGAGTACAGAGAGTTCCCACTAAGTCAAAAGATTCATCGGCCTAAAGAGCGTCCGAACACAAGTAAATTATTACTACGGACCGCTCTATCAGTAGATGGTAGCAGAGGATGGTTACGTCTTTTGGGACCTTGTACTCTTAAAGTACATGGTGTTGAATTAACGGTTACGCATTTTGAGACCCCATTCGAGAAGTTGAATTAGATTTTTCTTGGATAAAACAGATTGACAGAATGATGATGGGCTAGGTCCACCGCGACTTTCCCGGGATCTCGGAGCTTGCGAATGGAGAGAACGGAGGTGTGGAAACAGCGTTGGTGGTACTAGTGACGGTATGAGTGAAGTTAGGGTTTTGCGCTTGCACAGCTTATTGCCGCAGAGTGTGTGAAAAGGTTGCGAGGGATTTTTTTTTCCTTTTTAGAGGATAGCGGAGGTGCGACTCCGAGTGTAGAAGTAGAGAAGTCGTCGAACTTCATAGAGATAGCGGAGGTGCGGCTCCGAGTGTGAGAGTAGGGAAGTCGTCGAACTTCATGTGCGTGTGGCGCTTTGTGCATAAAAAGGTCCACGTGGTTGTTGTTGTTGAGACGGGCCCTGCGAGGTCAAGAGACTCCGGAGTATGTTGATCCATGTTGTGGTCTGGGCGGTTTAGTAGGTTGATCGGGCGTGGTCAACAAGTCGGTACGTGTGTTAGGGAGCGAAAGAAACTTCGACTTCGGGCTTTGACAAGGTTCTAAGTGCACTAGAACCGATCATTGACAAGTTGAGAGTAGGTCTGCGGGTCAGATTTGCTTGCGAATGTGGGGACTGAGAAAGACGGAATAGCGGCCGAGGCTAGTGAAAGGTCTCGAGGCTAGTGAAAGGTCCCTAAGGTCCTGAAGCGATTGTGTTACCCTTCCTGTAGTAAACCGACAGATCTGTTTTATTTTTGGTAGCTCGCGATACATGCAGAAGTTGTTACGAGAGGAGGTGAGTGAAGGAAGACTAGCCGCAAGGCTTTGTCAGCCGCAGTGTGTGTGAGTGTGACGTCACTAGGAGCCGCGCTGGGATAGGTTGGTTGCAGAGAAGGGTCGCGCACGGATTGGACGCAGTCCGTGGGACTCGATTGGAAGGGGAAAGGCAGGTGAAGAGTATTCCGGGAATTAAAGTCACCTATTGATTAAAATTTTTGTGGAATTAAAGTCACCTATTGATTATAAACTTGGCTAAATAAAAGACGAGAAAAATGAAATTCTTTAAAGCATTCAGGAGCGCGATGAAGGGGGAGTCTTACATTAAAGCGAGCGTAGGAGAGGAGACGCCGCCCGAGGGTACACCAGCTTACATTGTAATGGAAGAGAAGGGGGTAGCTCCGTGTCTTTGGCTAAAGCAATGGCACAAGTTGACAGAGAAACATGGGAGCGTAGCGTTCCCGATATATGGGACATTCAATATAAAGATTTTAGAGAATTTGAGATTCACGATGTATGACATGAAGGTGCCTCCAAGGCCAGCACAGTTTGAGGCTCTAGCAATTTGGGAACTAATGGCCAGACAGCAACAGCAAAAGAAGTTCGAGACCAGAATGAGGAAGGTAGAAAAGACACTAGCGGATGCTAGGTGGGATAATGCACAGAAGGTGTGGAGATCAGATGTATTGCAGGGGATAAAATTGTTTCCAGCAATTACTAAGGAAGGAGAGGAGACAGGGAAGAAAGCTACCTGTAAGACAGACAGGAAGTGTTCCAAGGATAGAGAGGAAGAGGAAAAGTTGAGAAGAGAAGAGGAGTTAGAGGATGAGGAGTTGATAATGCAATTGCTGAACGACCGTCCACCGCCTTATGAGAGTGGACAAGGTCCAAGTACCAGTTCTGCCCCTCCGGCACCGGTACAGAACAGTGAAACCCAGAGTTCAGGAGCATCATCGGGATCAAAGGACCCGAGTCTGCTGTTCACCCCGCAAATACCGCAGGTTAGGAGAATATATCCAGATGTGCCCGTGTTGAAACCAGCAGAAAATTATCAGCCGCAGATGCCAGGGTACTACAACAGTGATAACAGTGCAGGAATGATTCTAGATCCAACCGTAAGGGGAGTACAGAATGGTTACAACCAAACAATGGCACAAGCTGAATCAACTCAGTTTTTGATGCCTCAAAAGCAGATGCAGGGAGGAAATGCACATGCTCAAATGACGGGGAGCCAGATGGGCATGCCGGCAATGATGACCCATGGTGTGGGAATGAACATGCCTCAGAACATGGGGAATGGACAGAACCCAGACGCGATATCACTACCCATTACTGTAGGTCCACCAGTACCTTTGTATAGTCAGCCTAACTTGGGTCTGAGCAGTCAGGGATCAATGCCGCAGAATGGGACAGAAAGGAGGTGCATAGAAAACACCCCAGGGATAACTCCGATAGCGACTCAGCCAAATGGATCTGGGTCCTTGATGGAGTTTAGTCCCATATGTGCTCAGTCAACACTGGTGAGGTCGAGCCCCCCACTGATAATACCCCTAACATCGAACACTGAAAAGTTGCCGCAGCCATTGATGGCAGTCGATGTGAACGCTACCCTGATGGGGGTGAATGCGCAACAGCTGACACAGTGGTTCAACAGTTTGAATTCCACACAAAATTCAGCTAGTGGGAAAGGAGAAGACTATATGAATAGGGTCAGGTTGAACATGGAAGCACAAGAATTGGTGGAAGGGACCATGGGTGTGAACAGGTTAGAGTCCTACACGGAAGAAGAGCTGAGGTATCTATGTCCCAGGATTACGAAGGAAGTGAACAAGATACATAAGAGCTTGCAGGAAGCAGCTGACAGAAACGGGGTTGACATAGACAAGATGAAACACTTGAGCAGGAGCTACAGGTTAGATTTTGGGACCACAGATTTTGAACACATGAGGTCAGCAGGCATGAAGACCCACCTTAGAGAATTGCTGCAGAGTGCACAAGTGTGGAGGTGCTTAGACAAATGGGAAAGCAGGTGGGTAAAGAGGAAGGAAAAGAGGAGGGACAGTGCTACAGAGCACAATGAGAAAAGACCGCAGAGTAGTGATACAGTAACAATGTTACCAATGAGGGAGACAGCAGGGGGAAAATTAGTACATGTACCATGGCACAGAAGCGACATTCAGTCTTTTACGGACGATTTTCCCAAACTGAGAGAGAAACCAATTGAATGGTACCAACAGACTGATAGGTTTGTGAAGCTTGCAAAATGTCTCTGGGAAGACCTGAACACTCTCTTTGAGATTGTGGTTCCGGCAGATTTGTGGGAGGATTGCAAAAGAGCTGTAGGTTGGCCGACAAGTGAACCAGAAAGGGACAGGGAGACAGGTGCACCATCACCTTTGGTGATGAGCTTGTACTATAAGGTGATTGAGCATTTGAAGACTAAGGTACCCGCGAAGAATGTGGATTGGCAGAAGATTGATCGAACTGCCCAAGAGGCCAAAGAATCGATTCATAGTTACTATGAGAGATTGTTGAAGGCGTTCAAGAATTACAGTGGCACGGAAACAATTGAGGCGAAGGACATGCTCCATTTTGTGTTCAGATTTGTGGAAGGGCTGAGACCAGAAATAAGTCAAATGATAAAGTCACATTTGATTTGTTGGCAGTCTAAACCGATTGACGAAGTCTTGACTTATGCGAAATACTGTAGCGACGAAATTGAAGTGAAACAGAAAAGGCTGAAAGAGAAGGTGATGATGATGCAGCTTAAGGCAGCTCAGACAGGTCTGCAGGGTTTGCAAGGGTTCCAACAGCAGGTACCGCAACAGCAGCTGCAGTTGCAGGGAAACATGGCGTTTCAGCCACAGGCCAGAGGCAGAGGTAGAGGAGGTTTTGTGAATAATGGTCCGGATTTGAACACTGTTGTGACGGGTGTGCAGGCAATGAAGAAAGTGATGCCGTGTCACGTGTGCGGAATTGTAGGTCATTGGAAACGCGAGTGCCCGATGGTGGTGCAGGAAGGTGCGGGTGCAGGTGCAGGTGCAGGTGTTGGTCAGCAAAACAATGATGTCAATGCATTTCAGACAATGAGGGGACCGAAAATGAGAGGTCCAAGCCCAAATTTTCAGACCGTAAATCAATTGCAGGGATTACAACCTATGCAGCCGCAGCAGATGCAGATGCCTCGTATGCAGATGACGCAAATGCAGCCAATGCAACAGCAGTTACCTATGGTACCTAATCAGCAAATGCAAATACCCTTAGCACCAATGAGTCAGCAGCAAGTGATAGTTCCTCCACAGGTATCGGGTCAGGTAATGAGTACAAATGGAACAGTACAACAGTTCCCATTACACAGTGAGAGTGGAATAAACAACGTATGGGAGAGTGAAAGTTCAGGAGAAGAAGGAGATTGTGTGCTTGCGACATCCTTGGAAGTTGATCAAAGGGGTCCGTACGTAGAGGGAAGAGTAATGGGGCATCGTGTCTCATTCTTGGTTGACACGGGAGCCACACGTTCAACAGTTAAAAGCAGTGAAGTACCAAATTTGCCACTCTCAGGGAGGACAGTTCAAGTGGTGGGAGTAGCAAACAGACACCTGACGAACCCAATAACAGATCCGGTACCAGTCAGCATCGGTAACTATCAAGGGGTGCATCAGTTTGTGGTATGTGACTCAAGCCCGATAGCACTATTAGGAAGAGACCTATTGTGCAAATTGGGTTGTTCGATCATGTGTTCAAACGAAGGGATAACAATCCAGACGAGCAGTGATGGGGAAGAAGAGGACAGTGTAGAGGGGGATGAGGTGGAAACTGTAGATGAAGAGTATCCTCTGATTTATCTTTTCCCGATGATAACTAAAGAAGATATCCCAGCTGAATTAAGGGAGACAGTCGGAAAGGAAGTGTGGGACATGACAGGGAAAGAGGTGGGATTGATGAAAGGAGTAGAACCAGTGAAAGTGGCTGTAAAGCCCAATGCAATCTTTCCCCAGACCCCACAATACCACATGCCACAAGATACCCTCATGAAAGTTGCTCAACTCATTGACGAATTTGTAAAACAAGGGGTACTGAAAGAAGTGTTAAGCAGTCCATGTAATTCACCAATAATGGGACTAATAAAGCCGAGTGGAAAGGTCCGACTCGTGCAGGACTTGAGGAAAATAAATGACATCATAGTTAAGTGTTGCCCTGTCGTACCAAATCCAGCTGTGATAATGTTTCAAATTCCTTGCGATGCTGAGTGGTTCTCAGTCATCGATTTGTCACAAGCGTTCTTCTCGGTGCCTCTTCATGAGGACAGCCAATTCCTCTTTTGTTTCAAATTCCTAGACAGAGTGTACAGTTGGTGTCGAATTCCTCAAGGGTTTTCTGAGTCACCGTCGATATTCAATCAGATTCTAAAGAAAGATTTGGAAGCATTAGAATTGCCATTCGAGTCAACCCTAGTACAGTACATTGTTGACTTATTGGTTGCATCAAAGACGGAAAGTGGCTGCACAGCCAATACCATTGCTCTGTTGAACCATTTGGGAAGGAATGGACACAAGGTGTCTCCTTCCAAGTTGCAGTTCTGTCAGAAGAAAGTGAAATACTTGGGTCACCAGATAGAGAAAGGGTCACGGAGAATAATGAAGGAAAGAATAAGAAGCGTACTACAAATGAGTCCACCAAAGACAAGGAGGGAGGTGAGGAAGTTTTTGGGAATGGTGGGATACTGTCGCCAGTGGATTCCCAACTTCTCGACTCTAGCAAAGCCCCTACTGAAACTGACCCAGAAGGATGCCTTGGATCAAATTGAACTGAAAGGAGATGAGATGGATGCTTTTGTTGAATTAAAGGAATGCATGTGCAGGGCTCCAGCTTTAGGTATGCCTGATTACACGAAGCCTTTCACATTGTTTTGTCATGAACGTGATGCATGTTCTCTGTCTGTCTTGACTCAAGCCCATGGTGGCGTAAACAGACCAGTAGCGTATTTTTCAGCTACTTTGGATCCGGTCGCAGCAGCACTCCCAGGGTGTTTGCGCGCCGTAGCAGCAGTTGGTATCAGCCTCACTCAGAGTGAAGGAATAGTGATGGGACACCCAGTAACAGTCATGGTCCCTCACTCAGTTGAGATACTTTTGACCCGCTCCCGAACGCAGAACATGACAGGAGCAAGACTCACAAGGTATGAAACGATAATTCTGGGCTCACCGAATGTGCAGCTGAAAAGGTGCACTACGTTGAATCCAGCAACCTTGCTTCCTGGAGAAAATGCCGAAATTGAGAACGCTGAAGACGTCGAGCATGACTGCCTTCAGGTGACTGAATTTTGCACAAAACCTCGACCGGACATCAAGGATACTAAACTTGATGAAAATGACCAAATTCTTTTTGTTGATGGTTCATGTCTAAGAGACGGGATGGGGATTCTGAAAGCAGGACATGCTGTATGTACTGTAACAGGGGTCTTGGAAGCGGGATGGCTCCAAGGAGTTTATTCTGCACAAGTAGCAGAACTTGTAGCCCTTACAAGAGCATGTCAACTGTCTGCATTGATGAAAGTCACCATTTACACTGATAGTCAATATGGGTTTGGGATTGTGCACGACTTTGGACAACTATGGTCACAGAGAGGTTTCCTGACTTCTTCAGGATCCCCAGTGAAGAACGGGGAAAGGATAAGGGAATTGTTACACGCCATTCAAGTACCAGCTGAAGTTGCAGTGGTAAAGTGTAGTGCTCACACGAAAGGACAGGACTATGTGTCTCTGGGAAATGCATATGCGGATCAAGTCGCAAGATTTTGTGCCTTGAACTGTATATTACTCAGGGATGATTGGAATACGATAAATGAGCCAGAACTCGAACCAGCTGAAGCATTTGCCTTGAAGGTCGTAGATACAATAGATGAACTAAAAGCATTACAAAATAATGTCAGGGAGGATGAAAGAGATTCCTGGATTAAATCACAATGTATAAAGAGACAAGACGAGTTATGGGTTTCACATGAAGGAAAGTTTGTTTTGCCAAATAGTCTCTTATCACAGCTTGCGCGGTTCTATCATGGGCAAGCTCACCTAGGGAGAGATGCCATGATAAGATTGTTCAAAACTGACTGGTTTAACCCCAGATTTCGTCAAGCTGCAGAAGCAGTTTGCCATCGATGTGTCACTTGCCAGCAGATGAACCCAGGAAAGGGAACAGTTGTGAACGCGAGCCACATTGGTAGGGCAAGCGGGCCTTTTAGTCGAATGCAGATGGATTTCATTGAGATGCCTGTGCATGGGGGTCTGAAATATGTGTTGGTGATTGTGTGCATTTTTAGTCACTGGATTGAAGCATACCCCACACGTAGAAACGACAGCCTTACAGTTGCCAAGCTATTGTTGAGGGAGTTGATACCACGTTTCGGATTCCCGATCTCTTTAGAATCAGATAGGGGAAGCCACTTCAATAACGAGGTGATAAAGTTACTTTGCGAAGCGCTGAACATTGAGCAAAAGCTGCACTGTAGCTATCGCCCTGAAGCCTCAGGACTGGTGGAGCAGATGAATGGTACGCTGAAATCGAGAATGGCAAAAATATGTGCATCGACAAATTTGAAATGGCCTGACGCATTGCCCTTAGCGCTAATGTCAATGAGAAACACTCCTGATAGAAAAACTGGATTGTCTCCGCATGAAATTCTCATGGGCAGGGCTATGAGACTTCCTGCAGTTCCCGCAAACATGCTTTTGAATATTACAGATGATATGGTGTTAGACTACTGCAAAGGACTGGCTGACGTGGTTCGCTCTTTCTCTCACCAGGTGGAAGCGACCACCTTGCCACCGATCCAAGGTCCAGGACACGCACTGAAAGCAGGTGACTGGGTCGTGGTAAAGAAGCACGTGAGAAAGTCGTGTCTGGAACCCCGTTGGAAAGGCCCTTTCCAAGTGATCCTGACGACAACTACCGCTGTGAAGTGCGCGGGGGTTCCCAACTGGATTCACGCCAGTCACACAAAGAAGGTGTTGTGTCCCACAGATGAGGAAGTTGAAGCGCTGAAACTACCAGTGCCTGATAAAACAGCGCTGAGTGCTGAGACAGATCAAAACCGAACTGAAGGCGAGCAGGCAGAAACGGGAGAGAAAGAGATATTCTCTGGGGACGAAGAGACAAACTTGCTTGGGGAAGACCAAGTAGAAAGTTCAGACAGCGACGAAGAAGCTGAAGGTGACAAAGAACCTGAAGCAGCTGAGGGTAGCAAAAAGCCTGAAGCAGCTGAAGGTGACAAGGAGCCTGAAGCAGCTGAAAGTGATAAAGAGCCTGAAGAAAGTAACGGTGACGAAGGGCTCGAAAAAGGTGAAAAAGCAGGAGAGCCTGATCAGAGGAGGGCTTTCCCAGAAGCAGATGATACAGAAAAAGAGAACGTGATTGATTCCCCAGAAGGAGGGAACGAGGCAGAACAGAACGAAAAGGTTCAAGCTTCCACAGAAAAGATCGCAGGTCCATCAAATGGACATGGTGCAAAGAGAAGACTAAGTATCTCACCAATAAAAGAAAAGGGTAAAGAAAGTTTGGGCGACGGAGGAAGGCCAAAAGTGAAAGAGAAAAGAAAGGAAGTGACGGTTGTGGAACAATCGTCAAGTGAAGAAAAAGACTTGACAAAAGAGGAAAGTGCCAGCGAAGCAGAGTCGAAAAGGGAAGCAAAATTGAAAAGGAAAAGGATACCAAACAGGAGATATTCCGGTCCTGAATGGGCATATGCAGTCAATGACGATTGGACTGACGAGTTTGTATCTCTAAGCATCGAGAACGAAGAAGAAGAAGAGATACCAATAGAAAAGAAAAGTTTCATAGACTCTGTCGATTGAAAGAGTAATAAATGATATTGCTTGCTACAATTTAACGTGAAAGAAACAACCAGCTGAGACATTGTTAAAAAGGATGAGACTTGCTAAACTGATAAAGACTGAGTTATTCCCGAATTGAGACAAATGCTGCGAACCGATAAGTGACTGGCCTTGTGAAGAAGACGGTGTGAACATTGCGCTCGCTCAGCTTTGTAACTGAATTGCTAAATAGTTTCATTTATAGGTGCTTCTAGCTCTCTGATTCTATACAGATCATGACTAGGTACGCTACGCAAAATAATAGAAAGAGATATTGTAAATATGTGTGTATAGGCTTGGTAATTACATGTGTAATAATAATAATGGCAATTGTGTTTGGAATGCATGGAAAGGGTGAGGGTGAGAATATTGAGGCTTCTACTACTGCTCCTGTCACTGTCACTGAACTAACCCCATTGAAAAGACTAGCATTGGATGAGAGGCTCTTGCATGATAAGAAAGAGCTTTCGTATAACGTTTTCTATCGCTTGCTAACAGAGTATGTTGAAACTATGGATGCGAAAGATTGTTATGTGTGTACACAGATACCGACATCAGTAAAGGAAGGGGTAACTTATCACCACATGCCTCTTACATATGGGATTACATGTACTATAGTGATGTCTAGGTTTTATGGTCAAACTAACATACAGTATTTTTACTCGAATTATGATGTTACCTTTGCTTATGTTCCTATAATAGCGCAGCTAAGCCAGATTGCTAAAGATTGGGATGCTAAAATAATGAGGGAATTTTTCGAGCCAATGCAACCTTTTGAAACGGCTCATGCTCATAGGGAGAACCTTACTTGCTCAGTCTCTGCTGTAGAAATAAGCTTTTTAGATCGCACAGATGATAGAAGGGCACAAATGAAGGCGAAATTAGAAAAAGAGCTACATAAGAGGACTTCAGTAGATAATTATGATTTTGCTGCTATAAAGACACAAGGGAAAATAGCTTTAGATGCTTGGCATGCAGGGAAATTTTGTATATATCGAGGTGAATCTTATTATGACAATATTTTTGTAGGAGCGAGTGAATGCAAACATACGTTTATTTTTAAGGCCAAATGGACATTCATGATGAACGGACTTGACCCTGTCATTCCAGGTGTATATTACATTTGTGGGCATAATGCCTATTATCGTCTTCCAAAGGGATGGTGGGGGAGATGTTATTTGGGTATAGTGTTCCCAAAGGTTTATCAACTGGATGACGTATCGATGATTCAAAAGACATCTGGATCCCATCGTATCCAGAAAAGAGAGACCGCAGCTGCTGTGGTAGGTGATATATTTGGAGCCATGATTCCTTCATTGGGAGTTGTGTTGAATTCCATCAAAATAAGAAAGTTGTCTACTATAGTGGATAACATGCTGACAAAGTTTTCAGGTGCTATAATCCTGATTGATGCTGAACTTGCAGCGGAAAGAGCTATGACTCTTCAAAATAGGCTTGCTTTAGACATTCTTTTAGCAAAGGATGGAGGCGTTTGCAAAATGATTGGTGCCCGACACTGTTGTACCTATATACCCGATAATAGTGTGAAAATTAAAACTATGCTTGCTAATCTAACAAAAGAAAGTGCAGATTTGAAGGAACTGAAAGAACCAGGAGTGTGGGAGAAGGTTGGAAAGGGACTTGCTTCAGTGGGACATTGGATTGGGGGAATTTGGAATGGAATATTATTGAAAATAATAGAAGGAATATTAATAGTAATAATGTGTGTATTTGGAATTTGGGGAATAAAAAGGGGAATAATAATGATTATGGAAAGAATTAAAAGGAGAAAAGAAGAGAAAATTATGAAAAGAATGGCAGAAGAATACAAAGCGCAAACTAGGGGAATTAAAAGGAAAAGGGAACTGACAGAATTTTAATGGAATAAAATTTGTGGGCATGATTTGTGTGATGACAAGTAGTCATCAGAGGAGGGATTGATGAAGCAGAAAATGAAGGTTTTGATTTATTAACGCTTAAATGTAGTACTGAAATAATCATGTGTGACTTTAACCGAACTAATAAAGATTGTACGGGGACAAAATGTGCCCTCAGAGTAGTTTACCAACGTTTATACGCGTGCTTTATATAACATGGTGTATTAGAATTGCACTAATCCGACATAATCATAAACGTGTGCTATGATTTGCTTGTTTGAAATGTTTTAGCTTAGAATTACTTTAGCGGAGGCTTTGGCCTAGTTGCCCGGTCTCACGGTTTAGATGCTCGTATTTTTCCACTGTGCTATTAAACGTGTATTTTTGCTTGAAGCTGTACTTTTCCACAGAAACTGTTCACATGCTTATCTTAAAGTTAGTGCCAGCCTGGCATATTTTCTCTTTAATTCAAGGTCGACTTGCAGGTGCGGACAATGGAGGCTCTGAAAGTGAGCTAATTGGGAGACAATGTTGCGATTTGCGTACCCATCTCCAAGGATAATGTATGCTTAAGTAAAAGCTTGAGAACTGTCGTTTTTGATTGGTCAATTTGAAGCTAACCTATGAACCCTCCAATGGAAGACCCTACTGGACTTGAACTGTTGTCTATAAAACCCAGGTGCACGAGAAGAAAGTGGCCATTAGGAGCTCTCTCTATCATCGGACATCCCGCCATTTTGACTTCGTAGCTATTATGGCCCACTTTGCTGCGACGCCATTTTGAAAGAGACTTTGATTCTTTCTCTAATCGAGAGAAAGAGGCTTTAAATGATTCTTGCCCTAGAGACTTTAACTTTGATTTGATCCCTTTGTATGAAGTAGTAGTTTTACCTTGCCGCCGTGAGGCAACTGCCCCGTCCACCCCTGCCCCTTTGTCCCGTCCCATGCTGATCAAGAAACGGTACCCATGCTGACCGAAGAACGGTACCTGTGAGACGAAGACTTCCTTGATTGCTGATCGTAATTGGTAAATATGAAAGGAAATTGTAAAATTGCATTGTGTTTCTTTTAGGTAACCAACTGCTGATTTTGATAAGGGCCCTAGCTAGGAGTTTTCTAAATTAATGATGCTAAATTGTTTTTGCATGAAGTCCCACATGCCGATGCTAATTTGAGGTTAGACGAGGATCCCATATGTCGCACGATGCAATTTGAGATCTTGTTATGCTGACTAAATGTATGCAATTAGTTCATTACAGATTATCGTATTAGTGATTTGCATTGCCATTATCGAATGCCTCGTGATTCAAATGCTTCATAGATTGCACTTGTTTCGACGTTATGGACAGCTATTAATGTTCATATATGTTTATCATTTGGTGTTGAGACACATTTATATCGTGCTAGCTTTGTTAATATAGGGAAATAAATTCACTAACTTTGCAATAAATTGGTGTGGTTATTCCTGACTGAAAGGTCAGGGTTCGCCGAAATGTATTCTGGATTAATTGTCAAGTGTTACGTTGATCAAGGTATTGCTTATGTTCGTTATTGATTATTGATTTGATGCGACTGATTGATTAAGAGTACAGAGAGTTCCCACTAAGTCAAAAGATTCATCGGCCTAAAGAGCGTCCGAACACAAGTAAATTATTACTACGGACCGCTCTATCACCACCGAGTTAAGAAGCTTTTTTAAGCATGTGTTAGGCCTGCCACTGTAGCCTGTCTATGCAGTTTTAAGCTGCCATTTCAACCTGGCAAAAGAAACATTTTACAGTCCCAAACCTTTCTTTTTAATATTTGTAAGTCACCCTTAGGTTAGGCCCTAACAGCCCAGAGGTCCGGGTGCAGTGTATTTAGAAAGTTGGGCATGTGGTTTTATGTTTTACATGTCCTGATAGTAAAGTAAACTTATAAATATGTTTTTTACTACTAAGAGGCCTACATCTCACATAGGCAAACATTAAGTTACCTTATTACATTTAATTAATGATGAATTCCAATTGGGAGCAGGTACACAGGTCTAGCTTAGTGTCTAAAGAATTGTAATTAAAAGCCTTCTTTAATGATGAAGTCAGATCTTTAGTCACAATAATGAAAGTGCCACTTTTAGAAAATTGACATTTTCTTCTTGTAACCAATTGGTGCCTGCAGCATGTCCCTGGGACTCATGACTAGGTGTAACTGGCACTTGGTCTTTGTGTATTGTTCCCAGACAGAGACAAAGGCCATAGGTGTTGGTAGGATGGGCCATCTCTGGCTTGATGAGGGGGAGGAGCTGTCACCAGCCACACTTGCATATCACAAAGGCTCTGCCTGAGAACTCTCACAAAAGATTTTGTTACTAGTCTTTTGTGTTCCCATACAAGCTGGGGTCAGGACAGGGAGGCAGGGGATATACTCATACCTCAAGGGGGTGGAAGCCTCTAGAAATTTCTCCTACTGGACCTCTGACTCTAACACTTCAGTAACACCTGTACCTGTGGAGCACTCAGAAGGAAGACTGCTGTGAGGCTTTACTGCAAGAAGGACTGCCACGCTGCTGCACTGCTGTGCTGCCCTTCGGCGCTCCCACCTGAGTGAGAAGGCCTGGTCCTGCATCCTGAACCCAGGGCCACCAGAGTGACTCAAAGGGCTAGCTGGCTGGCTCCCTGATCTCTCTGCGGCTCATTCTTGACACTGGTCACTGTATTGCAAGCCCCTCATTGACGGCATTCTCGCCGATGACATATTACTCCTCATTGCAAGCCCCTCAACTTCTTTGAACCAGCCAGTGCGAAGCATCTTCACCGCACGGCTTCGCATCTCAAGCCCCTCATCAACGACATTCTCAACAACAACGCAATACCTCGCATCATACCCTCGCAGCTCCCCAGAATTGCCACTGCGGCAAGGCATCTCCTGTCCAGGACCTCACATCACCTCAGTTGTGCAACGCATCTTTGACACATGACCTTGCAAAGTTCTGCAACAAAGGTTTAAGGTACTCTTGTTCTGCACACCTAACTTATTCTCTATAGCCAGACTGTGCTCCATCGTGGTCAGCCTGAACTTGTGACTTTTTTCTGGTCCAGAGTGAGCCAACTACAGTTGATGCTTTGTGCTTTTTGACATTTATTGGATTTTTGTACTTTTGATCTTCAATCATTTCCTACATTTTACTCTATTTTTATATAATTGGTGTGGGATTTTTATTGTGTCATGTTTCACTTTATTACTGTTTGAAGTGCTGTATAAATACTTTACACATTGCCTCTAAGTTAAGCCTAACTGCTTTTGTGCCAAGCTACCAGAGGGGTAAGAACATGCTAATTTGGGGTTTGCACGTGACTTCATCCTGACATGGATTGTGATTGCTAGTTGAGTAGGTTTCCCCCCCCCTGCAGCCAGAAAGCCAACTTCTTACAATTACCCACCTAGAAGCGTACCAAATTGAGAAAGCCTTTTTTTTTTACACTGTTGCTGGCAAACCTTTACAAAGGTGAACACCAGGAGCGGCTGCTCCATGAGAGCAGAGGAGCATCATTCCGCTAAAAAAATACCCCAGAGGAGCTCCAAAGTGAAATGGTAATAGCATTTATTTATTACCAACATTTTTTCAGCAACACATCCGGAACCGAGTGGCAGGACGGGGCGAGGAAATTGCCGATAAGTGGCATCAGGGACCTCTGCACTGATGTTTAAAGTGCGCATGTCCCTTTGGTCGGCCATCTTGCGATGGCCAGCCAGAAATGCGCATTTTAAACTTCTCTAGCCTAGGTGTCTTAAGATAGCTGGGTTAGAGAAAGCACAGGCCTCAAATGCTCCTAAGAGCGCTGAGAGAGGCCGCTCCCTCCAATCATGATGCTTCTCTTATACTGGTTTACAGTATGGAAGCAGTGCTAATGTTGGGTAGTGCAGTTTCCTTGGGCTGAAGCTTTGAGGAGAGAAGACACCGCAGCGAGGAGGACATGGTGGCAAGTCCGGAAGGTAATGCCACCTGTAACATGCCCTCCCCACCACTGTAAATACATGGCAGCCATCACTGGTGGACACAGCTGCTAATCTTGCACACAGTCACTACTAAAGTAATTTGTCCGATGTGATCATTATTAAGACACTAATATTATTAGTAGGTCAGGATGATTTTCTTTGGAAATAAGCAGCTCTTATTACAGAAAAGATTGGAGACCCCTGCACTATAGGATTATTATATACTTTTCTTTTATCCTCACTTAATTTGCAGTGTCACTCAGCACCAGGACACCTTGCACTTAACAAATTTAATAACTACAAGAATAACATTTGTTTCTGTCAGTGCCTTGTATTGTGTGAACATGCAAAATACCCTCGAAAAAAAGTTCAATCTTATAAAACATTGGAAAAGACCATTGGCAAAGCCAATAGGGCAAGCTTTACCGCACCGATAACACATACAGGTATTTCACATATTATAACCAAAAATTCCTAAGTTTTGCTCAGAGCAACCCCTTGGACCAACATTGGATTTCTTTACAAATATGTGCTCTTTTAAATTCACTCCGCTAAATCACAAATCTGTTCATGTATCAAATTATCTGTTAGATACAATCTGTATTTCCTCGGCTTTACCTTGCCCTGTTGAAGAATATATATCCATTGTCCGAGCACTAGGCAGTCCCTTTAATCCTTACTACAGACAGATTTTCAATTTAAAAACTCTGTAAGTCTTTAACACTTTAACACTGGAAAATGTTGTCCCCAAATGAAATTGCATTAAGTCTTTCTTCAAGAAAATCGCATTCTAAGACCACAAGAGATATAAATGATCTCAAATAAAATGAACCATAACCATAAGATGCTAGAATCTTTAGACTCTTTGTTACCTGTACAATCTGAAAAGTTGCTTGAATCCTTGTTCACTCTGAATTAGCCACACTGAAACTTGAATTTCATTGTGCAGAAAGACACTGGAGCACCAATTATGATCCCAGTGCTAAGATACTTCGCTCACAATCTCTATCTAGGAAAAAGCAAACATGTGCCTGGCCATATGAGAATTTTATTCTTAAGAATAATTCATGCACCTAACTGTAAGCAACTCTTTGTGGTCACTAAAGAACTGTTTTAGCTTTACAAGCTTCCAGAATTAATGCATCGCAGAACCTATGCAATAATTGGGCTATTTATTTTACTGACAAAATTGTTAAAGTTGGCTCTGAAACAGAAACAGACCTGGCTCATCAACTGGTGTATAAATGTGAATCCCACTACTTCTACCAGTTTTGTGCACGGTGTCCTTGACTTTATACATTTTTGGATGGCTACAGATTTTTTTTTAAATGAATCCCAACAAGACGGCAATTTCACACTTATGTGGAATCCTAATGAATGGCCTTCCATATTGGGACCATCTTCACTTCTAATTACTACTGTTAACAATCTTGGTGTAATCCTTGATACTAATCTCTCACCAGAACCATCCTTTACAAAGGGTTCCAACTATTGTTTTTGACATCAGAAACTCCTAAAAAGATTTTATCTTTCTTCCCAAAAACTTCCCACTTCCAAGTAGTTCCCACATAATTTTTTATGACCATATTGGGCCAATTTGTGTTTTCTTCTTCTACCAAATTTACAGTAATAAAAAATGCAGGATCTCACAGAGATCATATTACCCCTACTACCATGCAACAAGATGACTCTTGGCCCAGTATTCATTGGGAGTTTGGGTGGGGGGATTCAGTACCACATGTTATGGTGTATCCACCAAGGATTTGGAGAACAGTACAGTAATTGTGTGTAAGATTGTTCGGTACGTGCTCTTTTGATATATCAGTGTAATGTGCAGGCTTAGAATAAAAGCAGGGCCCACTTTATCCATTCATCCTTCCGAGGTGGATTACAGTTGCAATCGCTAATAATAACACCCTTTATTCAAGCAGCAAGCGTCAGTTCAGTTCGTATTAAGCGCTGACATTATTGTCTTTAGTGTCTGTTAACATTTAATTGCTCCACAAACTGTCTTTTAGCATTTTGCTATATTGGATACAGCTGCCTGTGCTCGATTGCCTACCATTTCATGTTACTAATAGTCAATATATGGAGAAGTGGGAACCCTAAAATCAAATATTTCACATAATACTTCTCGGTTCATGATGAGTCGTCACAACTAGACTACAGCTGCTCTCCAGAGGTGCATGCATCATTATTTTCGGCACTCCGTTGTTTACAATGGACCCTTGTGAACTGTTCAGGGCCAGTGCCAAAATGTTGGTGCTAACCCTGAACAGTACATCAATAGCATCAAAGAATTTTATGCTATTGCTCCCTACCCTGCACCACGCACATGGTGGCGGTAGGGGGGCCGCTAAGGGGCACAAGGAAAGTGGCGCTGCACTGGGTGCTGCACCACTTTCCCTAAATCTGCCCCTAAATCTTTTGGGAAAACATCTTTTAGCATGCCAGAGTCTACTGGCTCAGCATACACCATGAACAGAAGGCTTTCTCTCGCTACCACTGCTCCGCTTTCATTGCCAACTTTCTTCTCTCAGTCCTCAATATCAGCAGTCTGATACATACAAGAAGCCTTCCTCTAACCAAACAGAAACATGATAAAGCATCTGCAGGAGAGAAAACAGTGTGCTTGCAGTGTGAAAGCAAACATTTTCAGCTAGTGCCTAATGTTAGGCTAAGTTAACTTGAGAATCAAAATGGATTCATGTTGCAGTATTATAAATCAATGAAAGCAAGCAATCGTCATTAAATGTGAATATGAAACAAACATGGTCACATTATTCTATTGATGAACCTAATACAGTTATGTGTAAACTCGTAGTGGTTACAGTAGTTATAATATTAATTTGTTTAAATGTATCACACATGCTTATGAAGTTAAACCACACTTTGAATATAAATGTTATAAATGAGCGCATAAATGAATTAACATGACATAAATAGGGTGGAGTCTAAATTAAACTGCTCCACTAACATTACAAATATGCATTAGTAAAAGTAAATTGCAAATTTCTTTAATAAAAATATATAAAAGAAATGCATTATGGGAGATGTAGTTCATATGTGCTGATACACTGCAGTTCCTAACAATATTATTCAAATGCACTAGTAAAATACACATTGTTTTGTTTAGGTCTCTTTATGAAACAAGGACAGGATTTTGACTCTTAACATGGTGTGGGTGATTTTGAAATGGGAGAAGCATTCTCAAGTGTACCACACTCATTAAGTACTAATACATCCCCTGCTTCTCATTCCAGAGTAAAAAGTACTAGATAGTCATATAATGCAGATTGTTACTACTATGACAAATTATGGTTGCTCACCTAAGCTGTGCACGTCCTACACTCTTGCCAAGGAGTAGAAGATGTATGTGACCTACGTCTACTGTTACCAGACATAAGCAGGCAGAAATAACATCTGCTCACCAGTTCGAAAAAATAGAAAGATCTGTTGCTAGTACAAAGACAGTGACTGCGGGCTATGAGTGTTTATAGGGGGTAAAATTATTGGCTCACAAAAAGCCATGAAAGCTGGGATTAACACAGTCTGTGAATCCCATGAGCCAATGTGTCATGAAACAAGTTCACTAACTGAGGTTTATCAGTGCTGTCTGTGGAGTCATACATGATGAAAGCCTAAATTAACAACACAAGGAGAGACATCCTGGAAGAAGACTGAATGTTTCTTGGAGATCATCTGGCAATCTCTACCGGTGTTCTCTCTTAAAGAACTGTGGATCTGCACATCAAGATCAGGCATTTCAGTGGGGATGTCTCAAAGGATCCACAATAAATAGCTAATGATCTATTTGCGTCTATATCAGTTCTATGCAATGGGATAATGGAACTTTATCCTCACTAACATCATCCATTGATTCCAAACTAAGGCCTTTTCTGGTTGCAACTTAGCACATCCTACTACTATTTTATAACAGGTTTGTGGTGCGTACTTTAATGCACCACCACTTTTATGGATGCACCTGAAACGTCCTTTTAGTATGCCAAAGGTACGCTCAACACACAGACGTTGTTTGCGTGTGTGCTATAGTGTATCTTCTCTCTCTTGTGGACTGTGAAATTAGGCATGGGCCATTATCCATGGTCGAATTGGATATGCACTGTCACCTAAAACATTAATATTATATTAGTTAAGTAAATCCTTTTTTAACAATATATCAGCTCTCATATAAACAATACAAGCCTAACAAACAAACACCTCCAAGTTGTCCAGTTGCTAGCTGGCTGTGGAAGCCACAGTGAAGGAACAAATACAAATCATGAGCACAGCCTTAACAGAATGCAACAAAGCATGTGATGACACACTCACTGTTACATAGTACCTGATTATTTAGAGAATCATTTATTTCCCTTTTTTAACACACAAATTCAGTACTTGAAGTTGGACATATTGATATGTGCATTCCAGCTATACAGTCAGTTACTTTTGGAAATTGTGTAATATTAAAAAAGGGAACCTTGGTGCCCTGAAGATCCCCTTGTTTATTAGGGAATGCATGCATAGTAAACATTAAAGTCAGTATAATGAGGCTACTAAATATCACAGGCAAAATATTTTTTTTAAATGTGGACAGGTAATCCTAGATTTTCTATTCCCAACACCACATACTTGTGCCTATATGGTACATATATCTTCAAGGTCCTTAGATGTGGTGTTAGGAATAGTAAATCTATACTTGCCTATATGCACTTATCTTTTTATATTTTCTCCCTTGACATTCAGTCCTCAATATTCTTTAATGTCGATATTATAGTGCACTCTGATATATTTCTCCTGCCATGGCCACGATATTCCGATAGCTTCCTGATTCCAACAGGTGTAAGGAGCAGAAAACCTGAATATGAGTTGGGAGAACTGGCTTCTATATATGTTTCTAATTAATAAACGGCCAATCCCTATTGTATCTGCTATAAACCTCTTCCTTTGTTTGGTCGAAGAGTGTAACTCTGACCCTAAATATGTTTTCCTGTTTTGTTTTCCCTCTGCATTTGAGCCAAAATATCACAGCATGTAAAACAGTCATTGTGAAAGAAACAAAAGCATTTCCGTCTCCTTTTTAGGGGCGAGCGCGCAAGCACCCTGGCCTGTAGTAATCTCTCTGTGGGCTTTTAACCACACCCATGTCATGCCCATTACTTTCATTGGTTTGTGGGCTTGTCATTTAAAATTCGCTTGATTTCATTAGTGAAAGGCATGCATAGGTCATGCCTTTTCTGAATTTTAGCCCTCCTCGAGTGCACCGGCCAACTACTGAAAACATACGAGGCTCCATGTTTTCCGCATGATTTCTGGACTACTTTTTATGGGCGAGCGCAGTGCTTTAAATGGGCCGGTACTCACCGGTACTGAGTACCGGCACTTTTTTTTTTTCCTCCCAAGAGTACCGGAACTTCTCCGTTACAAAGGAGAGTACCGGTACTCACTGTAACAGGCCAGCATTTAAAGGAACAAATAGTTATCATGTGAGAATGCACCACATTTCTACAATGCGGCGCATGCTCTCATGATGGCCATTTCACACTGGTGGTGACGAGTCACGGCAGAGCAGCGTGTGACGTCACCCACCAGGTAGCTGTGTGGCGGGAAGAAAAGAAAGCCCTTTAAAAAGCGCAATTTGCGCTGGCTTTCACTTTCTTCTTTGCCAGCACAGGCACAGCAGCACGGAAAAAGCCATCACCAGACAAGGGGCAGAGGAGAGCAGCTGCAAGCAGGTTTGCTGCCAGATTGAGGACCCAGCCAGGAGTCAAGCAGGACAGGACTCTGTGCGTTTATCGAGAGACATCGAGTTTCAGCAACTGGACCCTCGTGCCATCCAGAAACAGATTGCTGCAGCATCTGGGCTCTTTCCAGACAGCGGACACAATAATCTTACAGATCAGGTAAGTCTGTCTGTAGTGGGATTGAGGACAAGTGGGTGGGATCGAGGGGCACAAGTTAGTTGTGTTTCGATTTTTTTAAATTCTTTTGTTTATTTAAAAGTCCCCTCACGTTTCTGTAAATACAGAACCGTCAGCTGAAGATTATTTCAGCGAGTCTTCTGTGCTGTAAAACTGAGGCCTGGCAGAGAGCTGATCAATCCTTTCTGCCAGGCTGCTTGCTTAGAATAGTTGCAAATGTGCACTACAAGTTAATCTGCAAAAATAAAGGTAGCCTGCAAAAGTAAAGGATACTTGGAGCCAGTAATCGCTTTACTTTATTGAAGTTTTGTGGTGAGAGAATTACTTGAGTGGTAGTGCAAAGAGTAAATGATTGTGCTGTGAAGTGCGTGCTTTAAATTGTAATTGTATTTATGTAGTGCTTACTGGCCCTAGAGGTTTTGAAGAGACAGTAATGTAAAAAAAATGCATAATGTACAGTTTGGATATTACTAAACTAGATTTTAAAGGCACAATGTTATCCTAAAATGTGTTGCGCTTTTTGTTGCAGTCTATCTCAGTTATACTGTGTATAATGTAAGCTAAAATAATGACTTTCATATTCAGTGCTTTGTCACAGGCCGTGACTTCGGAGCACTAAAAATACACAATACACTATTCTACACTGCGGCAACCAAGATTTAGGGGCATATTTAGCGCCTCCTTGCACCACATTAGCATCATTTTTTAGACTCTAATGTGGCCCAACGAGGGCAAAATCCCTGCTCCATATTTACTTTGTAACCTTTTGCTCTACATTATGCCTATGCCAGGCATAATGTATACAGAGGTCGGCGTTCCCCCCTAAGGAGGTGTTGCGAAAAATGGTGCAAAGAAATCTAACAGATTCCCCTACGTCATTTTTTCCGGCGCTTTTAATGCCTGCTCAGAGCAGGCGTTAAAAGGAGGCACAGCTTTGTTTACAATGGACCCCTATGTACTCCACAGGAGTAGCGCCAAAATGTTGGTGCTACTCCTGCAGAGTACATCAGTATTGTCATAAAGAAATGCACTATTGCCCCCTACCCTGCGCCATGGTTCGCCATATTTTAAATACAGCGCACACATGGTGGGGTTAAACAGAGCAAGAAAAGTGACGCTGCACTGTGTGCTCCGCCACATTTCTTAAATATGCCCTTTTAATTACGTGGCTTCCTCGTTAGATACAGACTGCTGTGTATTTACTAAGCGTGGTTTTGTAATGTACTTATAGTGCATTTCCCACTGAGTAACAATGTTTTTCTTTCTTTTTCATTTAAGCTGCATGCCAATTTATATGTAGCTACCTGATAGTGAAAAGCCAAAAACTAATTTTGATTACTTTAGTTCTTTTTAGCCACGCTGTTGACTCTGTTCCATGCTCACTAACCCCCCCATTGCATGCAACATCACAGTTACAATACTTTTTTAATGCACTTCAACAGCTAATTCGGAAACTGAGCTTGACAGGCATTGGGAAATTCTTAATAGCCTGGCATTGTTGCTACTAACTTTTCCTGTTCAAGGAGAGATGTTTTAATCAAGTCCAGTTTTTTTCTTTGACCTGTAGGACTTGTAGTCTTGCTGTATATTGGAAGTCTTCTATGACGGAATTTTGTGATCCTGAGCAAGTTATCTCACTCATATCATTAACTCACTTGTCTAATGGACGGGACTGCCTGCGGGAATATGTCAGAATTCGCCTTGGTGTACACTTTTTCAATTCAACATTATCAGCTCTTACAAGCTTTCACCTTGACAAGTCACTTTACAGCATCCATGCCCCATCTGTGTAATGTGATTGCAGATCAAAGCAACATTTGTTTTTCTTTGTTTCAGTTTCACTGCGTCGGGCCTCACGAGACGTTGCGAACAGGAAAGGTTGCCGGTGTCAGGCATCAGGTTGCTACAGGTCCAAATTCAGTCTACGTGGTAAAAATGAGTTTGCTGAAGTGGTTGCACAAGGATAGTGCCTCTCAAGGCACCAAAAGGAAGCAAATGGAGCTGGAGTGTTCGGATGACATTGATTGTGTTGTATCTAAAGGTGGTAATGCTAATCATAATGCAGATAGTTATATCACTGTGGACACTACTGTGCATCATTCTAGTGAGAGTCAAACACTGCTTTTCACTACATCGGCTGCAAATGATTTCAGAGAGGTGGCTTACCGGACTGCTGGAATATAGAGCAAATGCAATATTTCTGCAAAGAATATAGCTGGCTCATTGTTGAAAATAAAAAATTAGGTTGTTCAACATGTAGATCGCTAAAATCATTGGGTGCAAATAAAACCCAAGGGTTAAGACTTGCACAAGAATGGTCAGATTGCAATGTAACTCATTATGGAAAGGAGAAATTTAAGCAACAGATGTCTCTACGGAAAAAAATCAGAGAGCATACATTTTCAACATCTCATGTCACTGCAGAAAAAGTTGCACAAGAGTCCCTAAGACAGAGCATGGAAAATCATGCACATTTAATGAACATTGCAGAACAGGAAACAACATGCCGTGTGTTTCGTACAGCATACAAAATAGGAAAACATGGGCGGCCATTTGTAGATATGTCGCCGGACGTTGATGTGCAGCAACTGAACGGATTGAATATGGGCCGTGTTCTTCATAGTAACAATTCATGTGCTGACATTTTAGACCATATTGCTTCGGGTATGAGAAAAAAACTTGCAACGGACATATTAGAAAACAAACGTAAAATATGCTTGTTAATTGACGAATCAACCACTTTTAGTGGAAAATCTGTGCTTGTCCTTTGCTTGCGTGCTGCTGTTGCAAGTGATTCTGATGTGCGTACTTTTTTTTTTGACTTAGTTGAACTTGATGGCACCACAGCTAATGATATCACCACTGCTGTGATGGAGTGCCTACACAAGCACGGCTTTCATGAAGAATTTCTTCGAGAATGTTTGATTGCCTTAGCTTGTGATGGTGCATCTGTAATGCTTGGGAAGCAGGCTGGAGTTGCAGTGCAGCTGCAGATTCGCTATCCGGGCTTATTTGTGTGGTTCTGTAGCAACCATCGGTTGGAGCTAGCTGTCGGAGATGTTATGAAAGAAATTTCAGGCATAAATCACTTTCAGATCTTCTTTGACAAATTATATTCTTTGTACCATGCCTCACCTAAAAATCAAAGAGAACTGAGACAATGTGCAAAGGAAATTGAGCAGCGTTTTCTTGTTATTGGACGAGTTCTTTCCATTCGCTGGGTTGCTTCCAGTGAAAGGAGTGTAAAGGCTGTATGGCAGAGCTTTTCTTCACTACACCAGCATTTCTCAAAAGCTGCTGTTGACCAACAACGCGATGCCAGAGATAGAGCAAAATATGCTGGCCTTGACAATATTCTGACCTCTTGCTCATTTTTAAAGAATGTTGGTATCATGTTGGATGCTCTCGCCGAATTGAGTGACTTTTCTCGCCAGCTTCAGCGCAATGAACCAACCCTTCCAGATGCTGAAAAATTGCTGATAAGGGCAGTCAGGGTCTTTGAATCGATTGTTAACACCCCTGGTCCCTACACAGAAGAAGCCATGGAAGCCTGCAGCAGCCTTACATTCAGGGGTGTAGGCCTACATGTAAAGAGCAAATTTCCAGAGATAAATGCACCTCAATTCTACCGGAGCTTAGCAGAAAACTTAAAAACAAGATTTTCCACCACAAAATCTTCCCATGTCAGCACTAAATTGGCAGACACTCCCAAAACAGACAGCATGAAATTATTTACGCAGCACATAAAAATGATTTATCCAGAAAACTGGCCAGAAGACAGCATGGATATTCAATATGGTGACAAAGATGTGAGGCAGCTTTGTCAAATCTTGAGAGTAAATGTGGTGGATAGTATTAGGGGATTTAGAGAATACAAGGAGGTCAAAGCTGCCTACATACCTCTAGATTTTATTCCATTGATGAAAGCTGTTGAGACCATTGCTGTGTCCACAAGTGAATGTGAAAGAAGTTTTAGCTGTATGAATGATCTGCTCACACCAAAGAGAAATTCTATTTGCACAAATCGTCTGTCATCCCTTTTGTTTTTGAAATGTGTTGGCCCACCCATTCAAAGGTTTGAACCACTACCGTATGTTAAAACATGGCTGCAACTAGGAAGGAGATCAGCTGATGAGACAGCTTGTCGTTCACGCAACCACAGGGAAGAAAAGTCCCCCTTCGAATCTATGTGGACGCTTTTTTGATGTCTTTTGTTAGCAATCACTGCTGTTTGTTTTGAAACATTTATTGGCAATTTCCAAGCTGCCAAATGTGGTCCCACAAATTGGTTGTATCAGTACTTTAGCACATTGTGCTTTGTGAATGTTTAGATGTTTAACTAATCTGTTTCCTGTTAGATTAATAAACTTTAGTTTTTGCAATCGATTTTAGTAGTACTGAGAGTTATAGATTGCACTTTCATTGGACCAATGCTTCTGACAAACAGGGAAACCTGATAGTTACCTGTTCAGCAATGTGAACTAGCAGCGGTTAGTAGAAAATCATGGACTCCTTTTCTATAAGCTGCCCATGATAGCTGAAACTGTGTATAATATCAATATTCAAATGTGATTTTTGTGCAGAGGCAATCTTCATATATGCAACATTTGAAAGACATTGTTAAAAGTATCCTTACTACGTGCTAGGGGACCAACAATACATTACAGATTGAAGCAATTTGTAATCATATGCACCAATGAAAATTCTTGAGGTCTTTTAAATGTTTGTCATTAGCCCCGCCCCAAGCCCCGCCCCCAAGCCCCGCCTCTAGCCCCACCTCCTTGCCACGCCCCCGACCAAAGCTCAATATGATGAGTACCTGCACTTTTTTTTTCTCCATTTAAAGCACTGGGCGAGCGTAAAGCGCTCCGTCCATTCTGTAATCTCTCTTTGGGCTTCAAACCACGCCCATGTCACGTCAGTCACTTACATTGGTTTGTGGGCTTGCCTTTTGAAATCCACTTGCTTTCATTTGTGAAATGCATGCATACGTCATGCCTTTTCCAGTGTTTAGCCCACATACACAGCACCGGTAAACTACTAAAAACATACGAGGCTTGATGTTTTCAGCCTGGTGTCCGAACTACTTTATCTGTTTATTTTCCACGCATCGCGATCGCGCTGCATTTTACATAGTGCGATTGGGCTGCATTTTTTTATTTTTTTTACAACACAACGCTAATAGCTCTAACTCGAGCAAGTGCGAGACCCGTTGCATTGAAAATGCTTGTTATTATACCATTGCTGTCTCCATTCCGAAAAGATTGAGTACTATTCAAAGCTGTCACAGCAGTCCAGACTACTTGGTGCACCTTTGTTTCGTCCGAAAAGAAGAAAAGGGAGAAACTATTACAATTAGCTTGTTGTGTAAAGCTAGCCTAAAGGCAATGTTAACAATTTTGCAAATTACACAACACTTTTTAAAATTAGTTGGTGAATTATGGGTTATTTTTAGGCTTTGCTGGTGTATTTTCTTAACGTATTATTTTCTTTTTACATTAGGTCAAAAATCAGTTTGGTGCAAATTTAAGGCACTACTCCTTTGATCATTTGTATTTTAGGATTAGACTGTGATTTACTATGATATGAAAAGCAGTGTGGTTCGCTTTTCCTTAATTGATATATGTTTAAATGTTTGGTGTACTTCCTTACAACCATTGGAACAACTGTGATTTTTATTTAATCTATGTTTTTAGTTGGCGAAGGATTTATTTAGAGCAGTAACAGAGCGTCTTCGCCTATAGTTTACACTTTATTTTAAGGTGGCAATGTAGCAGTGCTTCCGTTTAAGGTTGCCTTTGGTTAATGCATATCGATAGCCACAACACACAAGGGATTGGTAGCTTCCAGTATTTATTTTGTTCTCCAAGGCAACCTTAGAAGAGAATGCCCCTACATTAAAGCGTATGCAACATGCACCATTTTATTTCTTTCATGTATATATTTAGATGGTGAAGGGTTTATAGCAGAAACACAGTATGTACGTATATCGGATACCAAGATATTTTATGTATGCTACAATGTAGCAGTGCCTTTTTTTAAGGTTGCCCTTTGTTAATCGGCTCTGATAGCCAAAACAATGGGGTTGGCAGCTTCATGTATCTATTTTGATCTTAAAGCTAACCTAAAAAGAAAGTGTTGCTAGCTTAAAGCACTTCCTACCATTTAAATACTACCACATAATTCTAAAGCACTCCATACAACATATTTACACATACAGCACAACTCCACACCACACTACACAATTCCACATAACACAATTCCACAACAAACAATTGTACTACAACAAATCTCTCCCTTGTACTTCCACCAACACTGTCATCTCTACACAACACAGCCACTGCAACTCTCTTTTCTCTCTAACACTGCCCCTACACCCTTTCCTCTTGGAATACCACTACACACACTCATCCCCCCTCACACTACATATCTCCTGAATGTAATACCAACTCGTACATAGTACCTTCCTGTACCTTGTTGTGCTGTTCACTAATCCACCTCTAGCCTACCCGCCCACCCCTCTCAATGCCACTTCCACTCATACCTCTCTCCCTTTCCCTCATACCAAATATCATCCCTCTCCTTAACTCTCTCATGCACTATTACAGAGTTTCTCACATAGTTCACTTCAGGTCTTCAAGCAAAATATCTTTCCTGTACCTTTTCAACAACAACGCTCTACTCCTTTTCTTCAAATATCTTGTGCATACACAAACACTCTCTCTTTATATGTTTATGGCATGCTGCCCACTTCTTTCTCTCTTTCTCACACACTGTTTCTGCTCTTCTGCCTAAATATCATTCACCACTTTGTGCACAAACTACCTATCCCTCTCTATTTCCCTTTCTATCTATACTCTACAGCTCTCACTCATATCTATTCACCATGCCACATAATTCCAATATACAAAAACACCACACAATTCCACCCCACACAAATTCCACAAGTATCAATTCAGTTTCAACCAACATAATTCCACTACACACCACATACATCCACTAAACTACAAAACAAAACATATATGTAAAAAACATTATCATTTACAATACCAATAGCTTTAACTCTCACAAATGCAAGACCTATTACATTGCAAATGCTTGTTATTTTAATTTCCTATGCAGCACGAACTCACTGAGCAGTAATCGAGCGCTTTGCATGACTATCAGTTAATTTTATTGCTTATCCTAGCTCTTCTTGGCGAATTCAAAGTTTTACACAGCGCAATCGCGCTTGTTTTTTTTTTTATCATTTATTTGTAATTTTCCCCATCTTTCACTCCATCTAAATGCAGGATGGACTATTTTAGATTCGAAATTTAATACATGCATTCCATTCACAAAACTTTCCTTTATTTTTGTTTTGCTCTGCAACCTCCACTTTTTATTTCATTTGTCCGCTCTCAAGGTCGAGAGTAAATCCATTAGCTTTGACAGTGCTTATTTTAATATTTGCAAGCTTTCCTCTTCACATATATTCCAAACTTTAAAAACCTGCTAAACTGCGAGTCAAAAAAATAAGCAACTTTGCACGTTTCTTAGGGCCAGATGTATCAAAGGGTTTTACCCATTCTGTGTCTATGGGAAAATGCATTCGTACATATGGCCCTTAGTGATCATGGGTGCGCCCCCAACGCATTTACCCATTGGCTGGTGCACGGGGACGACGACATGGAGTTTAATGGGTTGGAGGGTGTAACGAGTTTATGAAAGCAGCGGGGGAGTGAAATGACTCCCTTGTCTAGAGCATTACACAGCTGCCAGAAGAGATGAACAGCATGCACTTCATTCTTTGGAATGGCAGGCGGAGGGTTACATACATTTAGAAGCCCTACATTTAGTAGCATGAAATGGTAGGCAATCGGGCACATTCAGCTGTCTCCAATATAGCAAAATGCTAGAAGGCAGTTTGTGGAGCAATTTAATGTTAACAGACACTAAAGACAATAATGTCAGCGCTTAATACGAACTGAACTGACGCTTGCTGCTTGAATAAAGGGTGTTCTTATTAGCGATCGCAACTGTAATCCACCTCGGAAGGATGAATGGATAAAGTGGGCCCTGCTCGTATTCTAAGCCACCACATTCCACAGATAGATCAAGAGGGCACGTACCGAGCAATCTTACACATAATTACTATACTAACAAAGAATGCATTTTTAACTTGTTCTAAACGTGCTTGTCTTAAAAAAAGCCATAATTTTGTCGAAATTTGCCAGAGCTCCTTTTTTATGTTGCAGATCCCAACTACCTATATGGGGAGAGGGGAGCAGTTCTGTGAAGAGGGTTAGTGGATCCCAGCTTACCAGTAAAAGTAGATAAAAATAGAGGGGGCTTAGAGTAATAATAGATACTTTTGATGTGTACAGAAGCCTAGTTGTGGGTGACTGTGTTTAAGTGAGTGAATACATGGCCAGGTGAATACCAGAAGTATTTAACTTAGCCTTGTGTGGCTCAGTGTAACTTTGCATCACTTTGTATTTGAGTTTTTGTAGTGTGTCTTTCCACACCAACTTCCTTGCATCTAAATCTCAAGACCAGTGGGCCAGCAATGCACTCAGATGCATTACTGTCCCTGTCCCAGCCAGGTCCATCTTGAGCCACATTCTCTGTGTTCTAATAGAGAAGACACATGAAGTATACCCCCAGTCAAACCACGTGTAGTATTGCATTATACATGTGAATGTTGTTTCATACCATTAGCGTGCACACTAAACTGTGCTCTTGGGTAAAAGGCTACCCTATTGGTTGTGCTGGGTAGGAGAGTGTACGTCTTAGTGCTTGGCTTGCGGGCCGCGGAAGGGGCGGGGCGGGGAGGAGGCACGGGGGGAACACCTAAAATTATTATTTTTTTTTTTTAAAAACAACACTTACCTTTTTTGGTGCGGTCCCGCACTGCTCCGCTCCGCTCCTCTTCCTTTCTGGCTGCACAGGAACAGGCTCCTAGCCTGCCCTGTGGCCAAGCAGCGTCAGGATTGGCTGGGAGCGCCCTGGCTGGGTGCTCCCAGGCAGACTGGGAGCCTGTGCAGGTTAGCCTGGCAATACAGTTACCAGGCTGGAGACAGCCTACAGTGCATGTGTGTTTGGCCGGCCCGAGACGGCCGACCAAACACAGATGCGCTCTGAGGGGCAGTGCTGAGCACTCCCCCCAGTGCAAGTCACCCTGTGGCCCCACCCATACGGAGGAGCCGCCACTGTCTTAGTGTAATCTAAGGGAAGTGTTGGGTGTTGTGAATGAGCATCAGAGCGGTGTTCCACTCATGGCGCTGTGAACTTATAGACGCGCCTGACCATGAAGTGAAGCAGAGGGAAAACATGCACATAGTTGTCCTCTGTCTACCTTTCTCAGGATGTGGCTTCACAAACAGTTTATATAGTTTTAGAAAAACTTTTTCTGGTGGCATACCTTCACAGTGCACTCTTAGTTATGGCCTTTTTGGCCAGCAGAGGTGGACAACTTGCCCCAGAATTGTCCAGAGGAAGAGAATTTTGAGGCTTCTGACACTTTTGACTGTTCTGCTCCCTGTGGAATGCTGCATCAGCTTCCACGAGAAAATGCGTGAAATCATCACTGGCCAATATATCACATTACTGGACAGCACGGTCTGATATTTAGCCCCGCAATATTGGGCTGACATTACAATAATGAACTGCATGATGGAACAACAAGCCACGTGCCTGTGGTTCACATTTGTGTGATCTGCAGGTTCTGTAATCTTGGAAGACTAACACAGCCTTTCGTCTTTCTATGGTTAATAAATGTGAAACTATTAAACTGGGTAGCTGGATCAACTGTTAACTACAACATCCGAAGCAGCAAACCTGTGGCATGAATTATAAAGTTTAAAAAAACCAATTATTATTATTGTCAGTAAATAATTATGAACTTTCTCAGCTCCCTGGTTTGTTGATTTCCTCTCCATTATCCACCGGGTGGTAGCGAAGCTTCCAGTGCAGAAATGCAGGTCACAGTACTGATCCATTCCTCCACTAGAATCTTTTCCCAGAGCTCTCAGGTTTCCCAGGGTCAAATGTTACTAGCTCATCCAGGTTATGTGTTTTCCTTTCGACTCTGGGATTTGTAGTCCTGTTCAAGTCCCACAAGTTAAAACAAAATCTGTGTTTGGATAAAACTCGTTCATGGAACTGGGAAACTTCAGAGCTGTGCTTTCGCGAATCTCAAAATCACCACTGTTTCATCATCAGTAGTTTTTGCCTAATTTTACATACCAATTTCTTAATACACCACTCCACTCAGAAACTCATGCTAAGGTATTCAACCACAGTATCTCGGAGTAGAAAACCTTCTGAAATCCACACAGGCCCCGTCATTTGATTTTCCTTAATTTAAGGCTGAACCTTGACCCGGGGTTGTTGTGGTGCTTATGTCATTGTAATGACATAAGGGGATTCCATGTTCCAAGAACAGCGAGGCTCGACTGGAGACAGTTGGAAAGCTCGGTGCGGTAAGAGCGTGGTCCCCTGTTTCCTGAATAGATGTTCCTACATTAAAACATTAAAGAAGTTGTGCACTTACAGTTCGGTGTCTAATGGATGTAATCACTTCACTTTGGCGACAAGCTGGTGGACGGGCCGCAGATGATCTTCTGTGTGCGAAGGAATTTTAATCGCAAATGCGCACAATGGATTCCAGTTGTGCACACTTAGATGAGGCTTGCAGCTGCGGCGGTGAGAATGAAGGCGTATTGTAGTGTGGGGACACGACTGGGGAATTTAATTTCAAATGTAGACATTATAGTTGCACAGTGCGAGGGAGCACGTGTGCGTGTGAAGTCAACGTCTTGTCACGAGGGATATTCGAGCATCGAGCGTTGGTTGCTAAGGCAACGGAGATGCGTTCAACATTGCTTACATTACGTGTTGGCCATGTTGGTTGCCAAGATGACGGAGACGATGGAGACGCTTTTAAGCTGCGTACAGAATAAGATTTTACGCATGCATGTCTATAGGAAGTAAACAGACGCCTGTTTGGACTGCGTGTTAGGCATCTTAGCACTTACAGGAAACAGGGTTAATGGCAGTATAAAGTAATTAATTCAAGTGAAAAGAAGAAGAACATAGAATAAAAAGACGTTTGCAGTACAGGGGAACAAAATACATATACGAGTAAGTAGAACATAGAATAAAAAGACTTTTTCAGTACTGGGGAACAAAATATATATACATTGTGTCCCTAACAGCATTTTGCAACATGGCTCAACAGAGTTTCTCTATCAATCCACCACAATCCTTTTGGTCCACTGGGAGTGAACCAATCCTAAAATGGTTGGAATGGAAAGACTATTTTTTAAATTATATTTATGCAATTGATGAGGAGAAAAAAATTACTTCTGACCAGAAAAAAAGGATTCTTCTGCATTCATTAGGTCCTCTTGGCCTAAAAACATACAAGAAAATGCCAAAAAGTTAGTGGAGATATGACTGTGTTTAATGCTGCATTACAGGAACTTGATAAGTATTTTTCACCCAAGGTGTGGATGGGTATAGTCAGATATACTTTTTTTCAGCGGAAACAATGTACGGATGAATCCATAGACGACTATGTGGCTGATTTAAAGAGGCTTGATAATGATTGTAAGTTTGGTGCAATTCAGGATGAATTGATAAGGGACCAACTGGTTACGCATACATACAATACAACCATACAAGAAAGGTTGTGGATTAACAGAGATTCGCCTCTGGATGATGTCCTAGCGATGGTACGGAAGGCAGAAATGTCCAGAAGGCGTGCCTTAGAACGTAAGCAGTCAGATAAAGGATGTGAAACCGTTTATAAGGTGACCAATCGGAAACAAATGAAGGAGCAGAGAACAAGCCACAAGGAAAGGAGTGACCCTAGTGAAAAAAGATGTTATAGGTGCGACAGCAATGAACACTGAGCTTACACAAAAACGTGCCCGGCGTTGAAACAAAGATGAAGCAATTGTGGAATCAGCGGGCATTTAGCTAGAGTGTGCAGAAGGAAGAATAAATCTGTCAAGTACATACATGATAGTAAAAGTCAGAGTGGAAGCAATGAAAAGGAAAAAATATCTACTCAGGAGAAGCTGGAAATGTTCTAGGGAAGTTTGTACTAAATGTAAATGACAAGAATGCAAAAGACAAACTTGTTTGTGAAATGGAAATTGGTGGTGTACCTATATTGATATACGCGGATTCAGGGTCACCTTTCACTATAATTAATGAAGAAGTATAGAGAAAGAATTTTGTGGAGAAAATTGGTGTACAATTGTTGGAACCGGATATATACCCGGAAAGTAATACCGGCGGGAAAATTTACCTTTTGTGTTTCAGATGGTTACTATTTTCGTTTAAGAACAGGAATGCAAGAGGAAAACTGTACGTAGCTAAAGGTGGACCATCGGTTCTTGGATGGAAGGACCAAGGGAACTTACATATGGTTTTGGACCCTAATAGTAATGAGAAAGTTTTGGTGGTAAACAATGGTACTACGTTGTACAAGGAAATGGAGAAATGTTTTCCAAGAGTGTTCAGTAAACAACTGGACAACTTGAATGAATTTGTACACAACATTGTGTTAAAGGGTGATGCTGTTCCGAAAATACACAAATTAAGGATGGTTCTGATATTGATAAGAGACGAGGTGTCTATGGAACTACAAAAAATAGTACAAATGGGTGTCATCGAACCCAAAGAGAGCTCAGAATGGATTTCACCTATGGTAGTTGCTCGACATAGCAATGGAAAAATCCATCTATGTATAGACTTGCGCCATTTGAATAATAACATTGTTGTTGATCGTTTTCCCTTAGCTAAGATCACTGAAACAGTCTCAAGTCTTCAGGGGGCAAAATGGTTCTCAACCATTGACTTATCTACAGCATATTACTAAATCTCACTCTCTCCTAGGTCAAGGAAACTCACAGCCTTCATAACACCTTTTGGGTGTTTCCAATTTAGAAGGATGCCGTTTGGCCTAGCATCGGCTTGAGCTGTGTTCCAGCATTTGATGCATAACCTTTTTGGGAAAGAGAAGGGTGTGATGTTTGTTCAGTACAAAATAATGGTGTTTGGGGAGAACAGGGAAGTACATGATGAGAAATTACGTAAGGTACTAGGTGTGCTAGAGGATAAGGGATTAACAATGGAACTAAGTAAGAGTAAGTTTGCGGAAAGGTGTGTGAATTATCTTGGACATGAAATCTGTAATCAAGAAGTGAAACCTAAATCGTCTTTGATTGATGCCATTGTTGGCGCACTATCGCCTGTCAATAAAGACGATGTTAGGTCATTCCTGGGTATGGCTGAGTATTGTGCAAAATTCATTCAAAAGTTTGCGGAAAAGGTTTATAACATACGTTTGTTGCTGAAAAAAAATATGACATTTGTATGGACTTCGGAATGTGAGGAGGAATTTGTGAGAATTAAGAGTGAACTAAGTAAAGTAGCTCATTTAGGAAGTTTTGATCCTAGGTTGGACTGTTTTGTTGACGACTGATGCTAGCAACAAGGGTCTAGGGGCCATTCTTTTGCAAAAAGATGAAAAGGGTAAAGAAAATATTAAACTGTTTGCCTCCTTATCACAGTCAGAGAAGAAGTATCCCATCATAGAAAAGGAGGTCTTAGCTTGTGCATGGGCGTTAGAGTATTTTCGTACATTTGTGTGGGGAAAGACTGTTATCATCCAGTGTGATCACAAACCTCCTATCAAATTACTTACGAGTGACAGGAGTGTATCGGCTTTAGCGAGAATTGCGAGATTGTCCTTGAGAATGAAGGATTATTTGTACTGCATGGTGTATGTACCAGGAAGAAATAATTGTGTTGCTAACTGTTTGTCCAGATTGCCTTGTTTACTAGAATGCAGTGTGGAGGAAAAGTGAAATGATTGCAAAGTTGCTATAATATAAGATTCGGGCAAACCAGCCATCAAGGAAGAATGTTGGATGAGGGAAATGGAGAAGGATACTGTGTTAAAATTGGTTTTACAATATGTTGTAAATGGTTGGCCTAAAAAGCATCAGTTATCTGAATTGTGTAGACATTTCTGGAAAATTAGGTCTGAACTTTCAGTAGAGAGGAATGACGTAGTTAGAAGTAGGAAGATTATTCCTCCTTGTGGTTTGCAGGATGCGATTTTAGAACTCTGCTATGAAGGGCATTTTGGTATTACTAGAACAAAGTCAGTTGTGAAGGATTTGTTTTGGTGACCAGGGATTGACAAGGCTACGAGAGATTTGTCAGAGTTTGTGAAGTATGTTCTGCAGCAGATAAGAGATTACGTACTATGAGACCGCCAATAGATCAGAAACCTTTACCCAAGCAACCTTTGGAGTGTGTAGCTTTGGATTTGTTTGGTCCAGTACGAGAATTGCAGGAATACATAATTGTTTTGATGGATTTGTTCTCTAAGTGGCAGGTGGTTGAAATGGTGGAGAAGGCAGATACCGATACAGTTCTGGAGTTTTTGGATAGGACGTTTTGGTCGGAAGGAATTCCTGCGTCATTGTTGAGTGACAATGGTGTTCAATTTACTTCCAATACAGCTAAAACGTACTTTGGAAGAATAGGCATTAAACATAAGAGTACTTCCTTATATAATCCCAGTGGGAATGGCACAGTGGAAAGGTTCAACAGAGTTATTAAAGGGGTTATTCAGGGTGCCATGAAGCAATGTAATGACTGGCATATAGCTGTACGAAAGGCAGTTTGGGCATATAGAATTACAGAGAATAATACCACAGGGTTAAGTGCATTTGTGATTATGAGGGGACGGAGACCGAGGTGCAAATTTAGTCCTGCATGGCTGATAGAAACCTATGTAGAACAATGGTCACACGAATTGGTGAGGGGTAGTTTGGAGACATCACAGGAGAAGACTAAAGCATATTATGATAGAGCTCATGGTGTTAAACCTGTTAGTACTGAAGTAGGAGACTGGGTTCGGGTAAAGAAACCTTATAGGGTAAAGAAGAGGGAGAGCCAATATTTTGACCCGGAACAGGTAATAGAAGTTTTACATAATGCAGTTAAACTTGGGAATGGTAAGGTATGGAATTTGAACCGCATAGCTTTGCATTTGAATGAACAAGAAAAAGAAGGTTCTGTAGGTTTAAAGGAGGAGACTATGGAAGGGAGGAAGACCTCAGATTGGTTGGATGAGGAAGATGAAGTGATGGAAAGGAGTGAGAGGTGTGAGTCATCAAGCATTAATGGTGCGGATTGTGGGGGAGAGAGGTGTGAGTCATCAAGTATTAATGGTTCGGATTGTGGGGGAAAAGAGTCTGTAAGAGAAAATAGACAGGAATCTATTGAAGAGGATACGAATGGCAGTAAAAGGAGGGTGGTACCTTCTAGTTGGTTGAAAGATTTTGCTGTGGGATGCACATCAGAACTTCAAGGTCCAGTCTAGTAACTAGTACAGTAGTAGTATATTACTAAGGGAATTGTACTGGAATGAGCTTGTTGTTATTATTATTATTATTGTTGTTTTTATTCTATTTCTATTTGTTATATTATTATTGTTGTTTATTTATTCTGTTTTTTTAGGTGTATTTTTGCTAATTAAAGGGGGGATGTGTTGTGGTGCTTATGTCTTTGTAATGACATAAAGGGATTCCGCGTTCCAAGCACAGCGAGGCTCGACTGGAGACAGTTGGAAAGCTTGGTGCGGTAGGAGCGTGGTCCCCTGTTTCCTGTATGGATGTTCCTGCATTAAAGA
Source organism: Pleurodeles waltl (assembly GCF_031143425.1). Taxonomy (NCBI): domain Eukaryota; kingdom Metazoa; phylum Chordata; class Amphibia; order Caudata; family Salamandridae; genus Pleurodeles; species Pleurodeles waltl. Next base: position 79,889,682 of record NC_090436.1, read on the forward strand.
AGTTGTGCACTTACAGTTCGGTGTCTAATGGATGTAATCACTTCAGAGGTTTGTAAAACAAACAAACATAAAGCCAATAAAAGGTACAGTAGGTTTGTTAGATTGTGGTGTTAACCATGCAGCGGCTGCTCCTAAGACCTCAACAATAAAGAGGGCGGGGTTTATCTTGATAAGTAATATTGGGGGGGCTTTAAATGTATGATTGATCATACTGGCATATTCCTGTTACAATACGCTAGAGGACAATCAGGGCATGGGGGGGTATAAAGGGGCAGTGAAAAAGGAGAAGAGTGCGGATTGTTAGGGGTACTAAGTTGGAGGAAGCATGCTTTGTGAAATAACCAACATTCTGGATGACCTTCAAAACATTCAGAGGGAGTGAGAAAGTGTGTGTTTTTATGTGTGTGTCTATATGAAAATCGAAGGGGAAATCCGACCTCACAATACCCGAGTGAGTGCTCTTGTACCAAACGACTTACTAGAAAATACATTCATTAGGGGAGTGCAGCACCCTAAATACCCGTTAGAAGCTCCGCCCCTTTAAAGAGATATATTGAGCATTTTGTCCAGTACAGTGTTTTGGGGGATTTTGTCCTTAGAAGATAAGAATGACTATGAAAGCATTTTCTGTCTTTTGACATGGCAGAACAGTAATGTTGTTTTATGCTGGCATGACAATAATCAACACATATCCACAACACCAAAATAAATAACTTGTATTTTACATAAAAGTCACTGTGCTTGTACTTAATTGCTATGACTCCAACTTAAAATGGTCCTTTCGGTTGCTCTTTTATGTTTATGGAATCACTGTTTTGTTCAGTGGTCCCTTGTTAGGGTCGAGAGCGCAAGCGCTCTCGCCTGTTGTAATCTCTCTGTGGGCTTTTAATCACGCCCATGTCATGCCCAACACTGTTGTTGGTTTGTGGGCTTGCCTTTTAAAATTCGCTTGATATCATTTGTGAAAGAAATGCTACGTCATGCCTTTTCTGGTGTTTAGCCCTCCTCGAGCGCACCGGCCAAATACTGAAAACATACAAGCTCAATTTTTTCAGTGTAGTTTCTGGACTCCTTTTTATTTTTATTTTCTGCGCAGTTCGATCTTGCTGTGCAGTAATCGAGCGCTGTGCATGACTACTAGTTTAATTCTATTGTTTATCCTAGCACTCCTTGGCGAATTCAAGGTTTTACACAGATTGATTGTGCACCTTTTTTTAAAATGATTATTTATTTGTAATTTTCCCCTATCCCCACACCGCCTGTCCTCCCCTTGTTTAAAGGTGCTTAGGTTCTGCAGGGAGAGGGGCCTCAGGAGTTTACAACGTTAATAGCTCTAACTCGAACAAATGCAAAACCCATTGCATTGCAAATGCTTGTTATAGTTTGCACCCGATTACCACCTGCTTCTACTTGATGGTAATCTGTGAGTGCTTACTGGCCATTCTGCAACAATTTGCAATGGATAATGCATAAGGTTTGTGAATCTCTAAAAGCGATTTGGAATTTGGAAATGATACAGAATAAGGAATCACAAAAAAAATCAGTTTACAATTCTAACAAATACTTATTTCATATGACTTTTTACTTAATGGGGTAGTAAGGGTGAGAGATAACCGCACTCCTAGGGAAGTAGACACAGTTATGAGATCTATAATGTGGTGCGGGTGGTCAAAATGCCTTACTACCCGTAGGCATGAACAATGTGTACATCTATACACAAAACATAATACACAAGACAGACCACAACACTCATTAACAACAGTGTGATACAAAAATTTGAGCTCCGTAATGCATAGTTGATGTTGAATAGAAGAGAATAGGCACGTCTATGTTCACATCTTTTCACAAAAGATAGTCTCTTTATTGATAGACAAAATACATCCAGTGAGAGAAAGCATCGTTCCAGAAACAGCCAACACGTGTTTCGTCACACTGGTGACTTTTTCAAGGCTGTAGAAAAACATATATATGTATCCATATTTAACAATTAGTTCTAACAAAAAACAAAATTTAAGATCACCAGCAACTGACGTCTGTGGTCCCTGGCAAGGAACCATAAAGTGATTACAGAGTGAATGCGACCAATTTAAGCTAACGACAGTACAAAAAAATGTTTTTATGGTGAATAGATGAAATGTGAACCATGGAGATGGCAAACTGACCAAAGGCACATAGGAAAAGCGAGGAAACACCATATATAAGTGCTGCAAGTAGAAAGGAGAGAAAAAAGAGAGAAAAACTCCCAGATATTCAAAAAGATAGATATGTTAAAATACTTTGAAAACCCTGTGAGCTAGAAAGAATAAAGGAGAAAAAAGAGACAGCGATGAAGCCAAATAGACATGCGAAGGACACAATCTGTTGTAAGTGAGAAGAAACGTAGCGCCAAAGGCCATACCTATTGGATGGAGTGAAGTAGTAAGATTAGTGCATGGAACACCACGTAAGGTAACTCATCGTCTCAGAGACTGTAAAGGGAGTAACCAAGACAAAACGACGGAAATTAAGTCATGCACAAAGCGACTCAAAAAGGTAGATGCGAAGTGTAAGTATTGGAAAAGTTTGGTGCACTACCAGTAGTTCAGGTGAAAGGTAAATACAACTTATTGGAAGAAAGACCACGACAAAGACAGTAATCTGAGTAAAGGACCCTGATACGCCCAAAGGTACGTGTTCTAAAATAAAATAAAATGAAAAGGGCATTAATAAGGTGAAAAAAATGGAGATGAAAGCTGATCCCCAAAAGCATTTACCTAGCTCAGTGTCACAGATACCATAAATATAGGTCCCAACCCCTTAATTGATAAAAAGTCATGAAGATTGTCTGAGTCTCTGGAGGGGCTATAGAGCGAGTTATTTTACCTTAATTATAGTTCTCTGACTTCATCCTTCTTTGTGTTTTTGACCGTTATCCTTGGTATATGGTTACTCTGAGCGCAGATCGCTCTGCCATTATGTCAGCCTACTTCAAATTTAATGGTGTTGTTTTTTTTACTGGCTTCATGACTTTTTATCAATTAAGGGGTTGGTGCGGTGCCCAGGGCCGTGGGCCACCAAGAATTGTCCCAGGCGGACGGGGTGTTCCCGAGGATGAGGACTTCTGTTTTGTCTGAGTTCAGCTTCAGGCGGCTGAGTTTCATCCATTCTGTGACGTCTTTCATTCCGTCCTGCAGGTTGGTCTTGGCGGTGGTAGGGTCCTTGGTTAGGGAAAGTATCAGCTGGGTGTCGTCGGCGTAGGAGATGATGTTGATGTTGTGTTTGCGTGCGATGTCGGCAAGGGGGCTCATGTAGACATTGAAGAGAGTCAGGCTGAGCGAGGAGCCCTGTGGGATGCCGCAGATGATCTCGGTGGGATCCGAGCGGAACGGCGGGAGGGAGACTCTTTGGGAGCGGTTAGAGAGAAAAGAGGCGATCCAGTCCAGGGCCTGTCCTTGGATACTGGTGGAGCGGAGGCGGGATATTAAGGTGCGGTGGCAGACAGTGTCGAAGGCAGCCGAGAGGTCGAGAAGGATGAGGGCGGCTGTTTCTCCGTTGTCCAGCAGAGTTCTGATGTCATTGGTGACTGCGATGAGGGCGGTTTCCGTGCTGTGGTTGGCTCGGAATCCGGACTGGGAGGGGTCGAGCAGGTTGTTGTCTTTGAGGAATTTGGTCAGTTGCTTGTTGACGGTCTTCTCGATGACTTTGGCCGGGAAAGGGAGGAGCGAGATGGGGCGGAAGTTCTTCAGGTCGCTGGGGTCCGCCGTAGGTTTCTTCAGGAGAGCGTTGACTTCCGCGTGTTTCCAGCTCTCGGGGAAGGTGGCAGATGCAAACGAGCTGTTGATGATGGTCTGGAGATAGGGGGCGATGATGTCGTCGGCTATGTTGAAGATGAAATGGGGGCAAGGGTCCGAGGGGGCACCGGAGTGGATGGTGTTCATGGTAGTTTTGGTCACTTCCGCGCTGATGTGTGTCCAGGCGTTGAGGGTGATGGCTGGGGCTGTGGGTTCTGTGGTGGTTGGCTGGGTCTGTGGATCGAATCTGTCGTGTAGGTCGGTGATCTTTCGATGGAAGAAGGTAGCGAGGGAGTTGCAGAGTTCTTTTGAGGGCGTGATGGAGTTGGAGCTGGCGTTGGGATTGGAGAGCTCTTTGAGGATGTTGAAGAGTTCTTTGCTGTTGTGAGTGTTCTTGTCCAGTCTGTCTTTGAAGGATGTTCTTTTGGTGGCGCGGATCAGCTGATGGTGTTCGCGGGTGGCGATTTTGAGGGCAGACATGTTTTCTACGGTGTGGTCTTTATGCCAGGTTTTCTCGAGGGTTTTCTCGAGGGTACGGCAGTTTTTTTTGGATTCCTTGAGGGAGTCAGTGAACCATTGAGGTTTCCTGGTGTTGGTCTGTCTTGGGAGGCGTCTGAGGGGTGGGAGCTTGTCAGCGCAGGTGGTGATCCATTATGTGAGGCCGAGGGCTGCGTTGTTGGCATCGGTGGTGATGGTAGGTTGGTTGTGGCTGAGAGTGGAGAGTAGCTGCTCAGTGGAGATTTTGTTCAAATGTCTGCTTATCAGACTAGCTTCATCCCTAGATGGGCAACAACGTATAAGATGCAGTTATTGTTCAGCCTGATGCACCAGAGGGACCCTGAACTTCCAGCAACAGCTATTTTTTAGATGACCAAAAGGAGGCATTTGACTCTCTGGCAAGGGTGTATGGGCCAGATGTACAAAGCCCTTTTGCATTTCTTAACAGTTCGAGTCTTGAAGTCTGTGATAACCAGTTCCATTTAAAAAAAAGCACCCCAAAGTGCTTTTTTTTTATGACCTTCGGCATATGTGTGCTCTACAGGTGCACCCCCTCCTATTTTTGGGGTGCATCAAGGGGGGTCTTTTGCCCTTTGCCATCCCTGGTTTTGCATTTCCTAAATAGCGATTTCTTGATAAGAAATCACTACTTAGGAAATGCAAAACCGGCCCATTGAGTGAAATGCAATGGGATTTCTTACTACCGATTTCCTAATAGCGCTTCTTTGTAGGAAACGCTATTAGGAAATCGTTATCTCTGTGTTTCTTAAATAGTGATTTCTATGAAGTCACTATTTAAGAAATACAAAATTGCCTTTTTGTACTTCTGGCCCTATATGTTTACTGCGAGAAGTGCTTCAGACTGTTGTACTTGGACCCCCCACGGCAGGGTACGGGTGAATGGTCCATATTCTGTGCCTTTTCGGATCACTAGAGGCAGCAGTTGGGGGTGCCTGTGGTCACCCTACTGTTTGTCATAGCAGTGGAACCGCTGCAATGCATTATTAGAGAATTCCATGTGGACAGAGGCATATGCGTGCGAGGCGTGGGCGGCCCGAAAACGCCGATGACGTTCTTCTTGATTCCAAATACCCACAGACAAGTATTTCTCCCTTAATTAAAGAAGTTTTGAGGTGTGGTACTATGTCTCTACTTCAGATAAACTGGAGCAAGTCTGAATTATTCACACTGACACCATGCACTATGAGACCTCAACTGGATTATCCTCTCCTTTGGAGAGTTGACGCAGGGCTCAATTTGGGGATCCGCATCCACAGAGACTATGAGATAGTTATAAGGGAGACGTATGGCTACTAGAACAATGAGAGGAGTGGATAAAAGTAAACTCTCAGTGGCTAGCAGAAAGCCATTATAAAGATGGTTGCCCTGCCCCGATTTCTTTATCTAATTTGCAACATTCCATTGCCATTTTCCTCTACTTTTCTTAAACAAATGTGCTCTGCCCTGACAAGACTTTTTTAGGTGGGCAAACATCAGAGAGTGGGGTGGCATGTAATAACACGTCCTTATGAGAAAGGGGGAACAGCAGTACCTAATATTGATCTCTATCCTTATGGATTACAAACGCAATATATCAAATAGTAGTTTGAGAAGGAAAAGCTTTTCCACATATACAGTTTGAAAGGGAAACAGAAGATCCACTTCCTTTATAAACATGACAATAAAAGAAACATAAGAGAATCACAGGGCATATGATCCCACTGGACCGCAAGGCGTAGGCCTGGTATAAATTGGCATAATTTTAAAACATTTCTGAAGTGTACTCACTTGAAACTCCATAACCCGTAAACCGAAGATGCAGGCTGCGTTTGCCTAAGTCTATATCGCAACTCAACAAGGTTGGGCTCCCAATGTTGGGTTAGCTATAACTAAATATTATAGTCATATCACCGTGCATGTTTAAATGTATTGAAATGTGATGATTGAGGATATCTTCTTATACTTCAGGATACTACATACCATTAAGCAGCACAGGATTTAGGGTGGTGCAACTAGTGCAACTGCACCTGGCTCTGAACTGGGTGAAGCTGTGTTTAGAAAAACATTTAGGGGGTTTAAAAGCACCTGCTGCAGAGTTCATTGTGGGTCCAGCACTTTTCAGGCAGCAATACAAGTGTCAAGATCACTCTGGCGACTAATGTTCTTGCTGAAGAAAGATGGTGTTTTGTCCAGTGGAAGTTTTTCTCATTCAAAAAATAGGACAGACGGTTAATATGCCTGCTGCAAATAATGTGCATCATGCAGATAACAGACCTGTATTGTATGTGGATTGCTCAATGTGTCACTTCTTTTGTTACAGTGATCCGTTTCCTACTTGCAGTTCAAAAGTTACAATCTTGATCCTGTTGTTAGACCTGACATCCTTAGTGTGGTTTCACCCTGACTTTTTGCCTTCTGCTCTCCTGCTTTGCTGACTTCCTTTTTGCTGGCTTTAGGATTTTGGGCACTTTACCACTGCTGACCTGTGCCACAGTGCATGCGCTCTCTCCCTAACACATGGTAACATTGGCCTATCCACAACTGGCACATGTAATTTACTTGTAAGTCCCTAGTAGACTGCACTACCTGTGCCAGGTAGTGAAAAAATCTTAAATTAATCTTTACTGCAAGACCTATCTCTCCCAAACGTTAACATTGGGCTTGCCTTATTACATTTTATAAGCGTAATTTGCAATTGGGACCAGGTAGATATTTCTAGTTTGTTGTCTCTGGATTCACAATTTAAAATCACAACTTATGATAAAGTTGGATTTTAACCACTTGGATAACAAGCCTTTACCCCTCCTGTGGCAAGCCTTTTTTGGCTATTTGGGGTAGTTTGCGTTTAGGCCCCCATAATCTTTCATCCACATAAGCTATCCACACCAAATTTGTGTTCTTTTTTTCCTACATCCTAGGGTTTCTGAAGGTAACCTGAGTTTGTGGCTTCCCCTGGAGGAGACCAAGAAATTAGCTAAAATACAGCAAAAACAATTTGTTTGGAGGGAAAATGGTAAACAAAAGTGCTGCAGAAGAAAACATGTGTTTTTCCCCTGCAAATGGCATCAGCAAAGGGTTTGTGGTGCTAAAATCACCATCTTCCCAGCTCTCAGAAACAGGCAGACTTGAATCAGAAAACTACATTTTTCAACACAATTTTTGTATTTTACTGGGACATAACCCATTTATACTATTTTTTGTGCTTTCAGCCTCCTTCCAGTTAGTGACAGAAATGGGTGTGAAACCAATGGTGGATCCTGGACAGCTAAACATTTCTGAAAGTAGACAAAACTCTGAATTCAGCAAGGGGTCATTTCTGTAGATTCTTCAAGGTTTTCCTACAGAAAGTAACAGCTGAAATAAAAACAATATTGAAATTGAATTGAAAAAAACAGCCGTTTCCGTCCATGTTTTCTCTATAACTTTTTTTAGCTATTGCATATTTTTGAAAGCAATTTACTGTTACGTTGCTGGACTCTTCTGGTTGTGGGGATATATAGGGCTTGTAGGTTCATCAAGAACCCTAGGTACCCAGAGCCAATCAATGAGCTTCACCTTGCAATGGGTTTTCATTGTATAGTTGGTATTCAGCAATTTATTTGGTAAAATATAAATATTGAAAAATAGGTATCAAGGAAACCTTTATTTTTCCAAAATGGGCACAAGATAAGGCGTTGAGAAGCAGTGGTTATTTGCACATCTCTCAATTTGGAGGTCCCCATCCTAGTACGCAGTGCTTAATTTGTAAATAAAAAAGTGCTGGTGTTCAAAGCCCTCCTTTTAAACATGCAGCTGCTTCAATTAAATGTGGAAACACAGAGTACTGAGGCGACGTAATCCTGAAGCCATCTCGGGCCTCTTCGATCTATATAAAGCCACTCCCTGCCCCTTCAGCTCACTCTAGCAGCTTTCTGTTTTCTCCCTTTGTGACGCTTTTTTATTTGTTTCTTCCTCCGTCTTTCCCATATGTGTTTTTTGCTCGCAGCAAATGCTTGAGGCAGAAGAATAAGCCCCGGGCCAAATTAAGCACTGCTAGCATGTGAATTAAAGGGCATTTCTCAAATAGACTTCTTTCTTACACACTGTCTTAAATTTGGAAGGAAAAAATGCAAAGAAAGACAATGGGCAATAACACTTGTTCTTCTATTCTCTTATCCCCCAAGTCTCCTGATAAAAATGGTACCTCACTTGTATGAGTAGGCCTAGTGTCCGCGACAGGGAAGGGTCCAAAACACAACATGGACACATCCAAATGATCTGTTACAAAACTACCTGTTTTTGCAAAGGGGGCATCTGCGTTTTTGCTCCGGGGCTCTGCAGCCAGCTAAGGAAACCTACCAAACCCAGACATTTCTGAAAACTAGACACCAGAGGGAGTCCAGGGAGGTGTGACTTGCGTGGATTTCCCAGTGTTTTCTTACCCATAATCCTCAGCAAACCTCAAATTTAGCTGAAAAATCAACTTTTCCTCACATTTCTGTGTGGGATCACCTCACTGGCACAAATTTCCTACCACCCAACGTTCCCCTCAGGCTCCTGATAAAAATTATACCTCACATGTGTCTGTGACAGGGAAGGGCCAAAAAGATTTGAACCAAAGCGGGCCCAAAAGAACAGTTTGCAAAAAAAGGTCTTTAGGCTGACAAGTGGGGCAGAATTTTTATCGGTATAGATGTGACAATGCTGGGTGGTAGGAATTTTGTGGATTCGTGGGGATTCCGGAAGCTTCCATCACAAAAGTGTAGGCAAAATGAGTGATTTCAAGCAAAGTTGGAGGTTTGCAGGGCATTGTGGGTCAGAAAATGGTGTGGGGTGCATGTGAAGCACACCACCTTCACTCACCCACATGTTTAGTTTTCAGATGTGTGTAGGTCTGGTAGACTTTTCTAGGGGCTAGCGTCCCAAATTCCAAAAAGTGCAGCTGTTCACCATTCCAAGTGGGATGATATTGGGAGTTAACCAAGCTCTCTTGTCCCAAAAGTAAATTCAAAGCCAAAAATAATCAAAGTCCTCTTTCTTGCTGTTGGGATAAGATCCTTTAGTTTGCAGAGGTGCTGAAAGACTGTTACCCCCTTCATTTGGGGTGGGGGGCATATTCATGTCCATACTAGTTGGCAGCCCCCTCCACTCTATTGTCTTTTTAATTCCCTGGCATCTAGTAGGATTTCTGCCCTCCCCCGGGAGTGGATCGGGGATAATTACAACAATTTTGTCCCCATTTATTTGGGGTGGGGGTATGGCCATACCCCCACCCTCTTTTAAAAAAAAAAAATCTTCCCAGGTGTCTAGTGGGCTTTCTGTCCCCCTTGGAGGCAGATGGGTCTTACGAAAATAGGCTGGTCTGCCCCCAGGGGGGCAGAAATAGCCATCAGTAATGTATCCCCATGGGGCGGGACCCTTGTACAAGGGGCCGCCCCGCCAACAAAGCACACATACCGATGCCTAAGTGGTTTCTGCTCCCCTTGGGGGCAGAAAGGCATATTAAAAATAGGCTGATCTACCCCCAAGGGGGGCAGAAATGGCCAACAGTAATGTGCCCCCATGGGGAGTGACTACTGCCCAAGGGGCCGCCCCCAAAACAAAACACACACACACAACAATCCCTAGTGCCTAAATGGTTTCTGCACCCCTTGGGGGCAGATGGGCCTAATAGAAATAGGCAGATCTGCCCCCAAGGGGGGCAAAAATGGCCTAAAATGATATGCCCCAATGGGGAACGGCCCTTGCCCAAGGGGCCGCTCTCCTTATGTAAAATAATTAAAAAAAAATACCTGGTGTCTAGTGGTTTCTGCCCCCGTGGGGGCAGATTAGCTTAATAAAAGTAGGCCAATCTGCCCCCAGGGGGGAAAGAAATGGCCTAATATATTATGCCACTCTGGGGAGCGACCCTTGCCTAAGGGGTCGCTCCCCTCCTGTAAAAAAATAAATAAATTATCCATGGTGTATAGCGGTCTCTGCCCCCCTTGGGCGCAGATAGGCCTAATTGAAATAGGCCGATCTGCCCCAAAGGTGGGCAGAAATAGCCAAAAAACAATGCCCCCTTGGGGAGCGACCATTGCCCAAGGGACCGCTCTCCTTATTTGTTTACTAAAAGTAAACACACTCCTTGGAGTTTAGTGGGCATTCCTGAAGCATGATCGCTATGCGAATGCTCAGAGAGACATGAAAAGGAAAGGAAAAGCTTTTCCTTTCCTTTTCATGCCTCTCTGACCACCCCCCTCCCCCGTTCAAGGAGAAACTAATCAGTTTCTCATTGGCCCGCGCTGCTATGCTTCCAGCGCATTGGGGGCGACCTATGATGAGGTCAGCGTGCGATCACGCGCTAACATCATCTGATGTCACAGGGGTTGGGGAGGGTCAGGGTGACAGCAGAAGCAATTCCACTGCCATCCCTGCCCGGGGGGAGTGGGTGGGTGAACGTGGGCCAGGTGCAGGAAGTAACGGTTACGTCCTCGGCACAGCATTGTTGCAGCCGAGGTCATAACCATTACGTCCGTGGCGCCGAAGGGGTTAAGTTGCAAGTCTGAAAATTCCACTTTTAGAAAGTTGCCATTTTCTTTCTTTAACCATTATGTGCCTCTGCCTGTTTCTGAATACCCATCTGGGTGGGTGGCAGCTGGGGCCCTGTGCATTCCCTCTAGACAGCCACACACAAAGGGAGCGTAGGTGTGCCTGATGGGCCATCCACATCCTAATAGGCCATTAACATCTTGATGGGCCATCCTGGCAGAATGAGAAGGAGGCACTGACACTTACACCTCAATAAACAAAATCATAAACAATGACTCTTCAGACATAGATCCTTATAAATATGTTTTATCAACAATATTATACCAATTATTTTTGGATTCATAGTTTTGTATTTTACCACATTTCATTTTTAGTTTTATTTTGCTGTATAGCAGACACTGCTAGGGTGTAGAATCAATGTATCTTACATAAATACCAATATTCTGTGCATTTGAACAAGTTACAAGAACCGAATATCACCATCTTACCATTATGTGAACATCTACTAAAATCATTAAATAGTTGCCCAGATGTCCTTGTATCTCAATCTTTCAAAGTTTATGGCCAACTATATATAGCCCATCTTGCTTGATCTGTTCAATCAGGTAGTTCATACTACAAAGACCAATAGCCTGATGACCCAATTATCTCACACGAGGTGGATTAAGGTTGGTGCTTTATCATTTGTTGTGGACTCCTTGCAAATAGAGTGTCGACTCACTTTGGCCTAATCATTCTTGGCCTCTTCAGGACTGTATAAGAAGACTGTTTTTCCCGAGCCATCTCTAGTCACAAATGCAAGAGCCATTTTGTGGGAAAAAATCTGCCAGAAAGGCTATCAACTCTAAATTAGGCAGTCAGGCAAAGAGTAGCGTGGAGCCTTGCCCTCTATACCAGACTCGTCATAAGGCGGCTGATTCACTTAACTTTAAATTATCTCATTTTCTTTCCAACTAAGATCTTCCCTGGCATCCTGGGCCAAGGCATGTTTTGTGTAGACAGACTGAAAAATGAGAACCAAATGATAAAGAGTAAATGAGGTAAGCAAGAGACATTCTGGGACTATGTAGGAACTACATAAATTGCACTAATTTCTAGAAACCCAATGCGAAATAGAAACTATTGTGATTGTATTTTGAATTGTTAGGTAACTGGATGCTTTCCACAGTTCTAATTTTTTTTTATATTCAATTATATGGTACATCCGTTCATGGCGTAGTGGGGTTTTTCTAGCGGCTAACACGTCCTTCTTTGTCAATGCAACCTGCCTTATTTTGTTTGTCACATCTAAGTTCCTTATTCAGTGGGGCGCTCAATATTTAAAGATCTACACTGTACCGCAGAGACGTTTGCAAAAAATGCGACCACGAAGGCAGCAGGAACAATGTTAGAGATAATGCTAAATGCTGTCCAGCCTACCATGTCATGGTGGATCCAGAATCATTATTTTTGTTTTTCAAAAACAAACCTCTAGAGCAGGGTTTATTTGAAAAAATAAATACATGTCCCTTATACGCAGGGAGTATTCTCTGTGTGGCAGTTCCAGGAAGGAAGCAACTGCATTGGAAGAAGTGCCCTCAATATGGTGGGCCATCAGGTATCATAGAGGTGGCGGATGACAAATGAGTCTCCTTTGCCTGTAGTACAAATAAGACATAGAAATAGAGAGATGGGCAGTTGGAAACCCAACTAGTTTTTGACGAGCCTGTCATTACTTTCCACCTCCAAATGAGGCCTTGAGTCTGGAGTTACAGCAATTGACCCCTGCCTTTGTCCCACCCCTGAATGACCTGTACAGCTATTATAGCCATGCTGATGTAAGATGTGCTCCAATATACAAACTTGTAATAATCATAAGGAACCCTACCACATGCTAGAAACGTTTAGTAAAAGTTGCCAGAGCAGGCTGCTAAGATGACTTTGGGTTCACTCTGAATTTCACTAGGCCCGAATAACAAAATGTTATTGGCATGCAAGCTACCTAGAGGGAGCAAACCATAAAGGTAGAACCTCATCGGCAAAAGTTTGATTGATTGGAGTAATCCCTCATGCGAGGATATCACGGGTGAGTGTGGACGTGCAGCCAGCTATGCAGATTTTGTCCAGTTGTGACATCAAGTGAATTCTTCTTAGGGAGGGTGTCAGCAAATAGGGTGAACAAAACCAAATCATACCTTAGCAATTCCTTTGTCACACTTATCTGCACTTCTAAACTTCTACCGAAAAGATGCAGGTATGAGAGGGAAGTGAAGACTTCACACTAAAAAAGGTGGTGCATGTGGAAAGACTGACAGTCCCAGGCTACATGCTTGGGAATTTTGCAAACAGTCGCAACTCTGAAGATTCCAGATTTGCATAATATGCACTTATTATATCGATTGCACTGGGGCTAGTAAAATTTGGATTTTTTAACAGCATACTGGTAATAAAATCACATCTTGGATTGGTCAATTAGTGCAAATGTAATTTTTACATTTGACATTCAGTGGGAACTTTGGTGCACAATTGCGCCAGCTCTGGTGCAATCTCTATCATATGGCCCTAAATCGACTAGTATTTTATGGACTTCATCTTTCCATATCTTAGAGGATGATACTGGTTCCAGCAGGGCCCGAATTCTTCTTTTCCTCAGAAGCAAATTATGCCACTTCAGCAATCTGTTGAATGCCTGTCAAACGAACAAAACAAATTCAATATCTTTGATTTACTAATGGACACAAAACTGGATATCCATCACAGAAAATTGGGTGAGAGGAGATGTGGCACCAGTACTCCACAAAGCTGTCCCACCTGGATAGCTTACCATTACCCACAGCCAACAAGGAAAGAAAGGAGGAGGGCTGGCTATTGTCATCAAGGACACATAAGGGTTACTAAGATGAAGATGTCACAATAGATGGTTGTGAAGCCCTTCTAATTAGAAGTAACCCCGTCCAATTTTGCACTCAGCTTCCTTCTACTTCACAACCTCCACCCTACAATGGGGCATTCACAGATGCCTTCTTGTCTGCAGTATCATGTATGTCACTCTAACATTCTAATCTAAGGATACCTGCTGGCCTAAACATTTGGTCAGATAAACCAAACGTGACTCAACCAAATGTTCTCATATCATATCTCAAGATGCATAATCTATAACAGTTTGTTGCTGGGCGGACCCACATAAGCTTATAGGCTTTGCTCTATTTCCTGTTCCTCGTTTCTAACATAGTCCTTTATCAATGTTTAGCGTGCTGATATTAGACGCTTACTCACTGGGGCGCGTCATCTTTACTTTACAGCGTTATCACGCGCACGCCGCATTTTTCTTTTCTCCCTGCCTCTCGGGACCGGTGAGAGGTCAGGCAAGGGGCCTCTTGCGCTGTCGTGCCACTCACAAAGGAGTGGTTACTGATAGCGAGCCGGGTTGGTTAATTATGGGATTTCTTATTTTCATAATTACGGGGGTTTCTTTCCCGGCATATAGACATGTCCTTAGTTTTGTATTTGCTTGGTTTTGTCTATGTTTAACAGGTTTCGTTCAAAACATATAGGCGCATACTCAATGTTAGGGGTTATTTCTCTTAGTTTTTAGTACTCCGTGTGCAATTTAAATTTTGTAGTCCTTCTCTAGTCCCGTGTTTACTTATTAGTATTCGGTTACTCATATAGATTAATGACAACAATTTCCCCCGTCTCGGAGAACTATGAATTACGGGCATAGATACCTTTGATAGAGATGGTTCTTTCATCCATTGCGCTTAATCGTAGTCATGGTTTTGATTTTCGTATTTGTTGTTTTGCTTTACTTCAATAGATATGGTCTTTATACACACTAGTATAGTGTTTTGCCTGGGCCATACGCGATTCTTTGTAGCTTATTCCTTAATGTTGTAATCTTAGGACTATCCCTATGGGTTAGACATTCCCTGTGTTTTAGTTTGCTAGCCTTTGTCTACTCCTGTTCTATGGCGGGCTCTTCTCACTTGCTTTGTGCCTTCATTGTTTTTCTGCCCTACAGGTGTGGGCTTATCAGGGCCCTTACAAGTACCATCCCTTAATTTTAGGATTACTTTGTTTTATGCAGTCCTTACATCTTCAAGGACCATTACTTTCCTGCGCAATAAGGGACATCTCTGGACACTCTTGTTTTCAACCATCTTTATGGAATGACTGAGTCAGTCTCTCTTTTTTCTTATTCTCGCACAAAATAATTTCCAGCAGGGACCTTATAGTATATTGTACACATACTACGGGCTTTCTGTCTTTTCATGTGACTATACTTGGGGGATCATCTTTTGGGGACCCTAGCAGATGGCCTTTCTGAACACCGATTTTCCATTCATGGTGTTGCGGGGGATCCTGAAGCTCCGGTTGAGAGCGCTTATGTTGTTATTCTAGATTCACTCCTGGGAAATTTCACCTTGGCTGTACTTAATATTCACATGGTGATCTTTATACTCTCATCTACCAGTGCATTGATCTTTTCCACTTTTCTTTTCTTTTCACCGGTACCCTTTGGTGGTTATCCACGTCCAATTTTCAAACACTTTCCAGCATGGGAGTATCTCTTTTTTAGATTTCTTGTCACTCTTAAGGGCTATACACTTTATGGAAAAGAGTTTCCTTTATTTTACTGTCAATCAATCAGTTTGTTTTTTGACGTATTTTATACCTACCGGATGGTAGTTTTGTAATTTGTAAGAGATTCCGTCTTTCCCTTGTTTCAGCCTTGAAAAAGTCTGTGTGGACGAAACACGTGTTGGCTGTCTCTGAACATTGATGTGATTTTTCTCAAACATGAGGAAATAATATCTATGAACATTGATTTGATATTTCTCAACACAAAGGAATAAAGAAATCTGCAACTTTCTTCATCGTGGACTTATTACTCGGAGTGCCCTGGTTTTGTTTTGTCCGGACCCACATAAGCGGTCATACTTTATATGTCATTCAGTGCAATTTGTGACTTATCGCTTTTCAAAGAAACACTCCAATGACATAGTCCAGTACTCACTTCATTGCCTTCTGACTCAGGATCCTATAAAAATATCACTACAACATCTCCATTAGGTATCTAGCATATTTAGCTAGGAGGAACGCCACCTGTCCCTTGATTACTGAACCACACACATTAACTGCAAAAAGTATCTCCAACTACATCCTCACAAGAAATTATAATAGCAGAATTTCAGAAGGTGGTAACTTTTACCTGTAACAACTGCAATATGTAACATAATCAATAACTCCTTAACCACAGGGCTTTTCCCAGAGGAACTAAAGAAAGTATATATATGCCCATTAGGTAAGAACTAACAATTGAAGATTATCCCAACAATTAACAATGATCCTAACAATTGCAGACCAATTGCTAATGAACCTTTCCTTAGTAAACATATGGAAAGAACAGTATTTCTCCAGCTCTCTCGAGCAACCAGGTTGCCCTGCATGAAGAGACACTGAGGCCCTCATTCCAACCCTGGCGGTCTCTGACCGCCAGGGCAGAGGGCAGCGGAAGCACCGCCAACAGGGTGGCGGTGCTTCCTGGGCTATACTACCGCCGCGGTCAGAAAAGGGGAACCGGCGGTTTCCCGCCGGTTTTCCCCTGGCCCAGGGAATCCTCCATGGCGGCGCTGCTTGCAGCGCCGCCATGGGGATTCCGACCCCCTTTCCGCCAGCCTGTTTCTGGCGGTTTTCACCGCCAGAACCAGGATGGCGGGAATGGGTGTCGTGGGACCATGGGGGCCCCTGCACTCCCCATGCCACTGGCATGGGCAGTGCAAGGGCCCCCTAACAGGGCCCCATACATATTTTCACTGACTGCTTTGCAGACAGTGAAAATCGCGACGGGTGCCACTGCACCCGTCGCACCCCTGCAACTCCGCCGGCTCCATTCGGAGCCGGCTTCCTTGTTGCAGGGGCTTTCCCGCTGGGCCGGCGGGCGGCCTTTTGGCGGTCGCCAGCCGGCCCAGCGGGAAAGTTGGAATGGCCGCCGCGGTCTTTTGACCGCGGGGCGGTCATTCGGCGGTAACCGCATGGCGGGCGGCGACCGCCGCCCGACGCGGTCAGAATGACCACCTGAATCTCCCCTAAATGCGATATGGAATGACTTAAAAACACAGAATCGCTTAGCTGCATTACTACTTCTGAGACTTTCTGGATCTTTCAGCAGCTTTTGACACAGAACACTTTGATACCCTAACACTTAGGCAAAAAGAGATCAGCAAAGATGGCATAATTCTTGCCTGCACCTTCTCCTAACTACACAACAGGACTTACTTGATGCATATCCCTTTTCTCATTGACACTTTGTTAACAGATGTAATCAGCAGTTTCAATCTTACCCGCTCTTACTATGCTGCTCACATCCCGTTCATTCTCAAATTGGAAAACCCCAAAGCCCTCATAAAATCAAAAATCAACAACTGCTTCACAGCCACAGATCAATGACCTGGAATCACGTAAATGAACAAGTTACTCACCTTCGGTAATGCTTTTTCTGGTGGATACAGTATCCCCACCTCCACACCTTGCAGGGTCGAAACATCAACAATCCTCACCTTTTGCATTCTCACCTTTTGCATTCTCACCAATGCGCCACCATTCGACGGAATTTTTTTCTTTCTAGCTCTGCGCGTCGACGCGGACATCACAATAGAATGGCTCCACACGCGACTCCGTCTGATGTCATCAGAGCCATAAGAAGTGCTCATTGGCATCAGTTTCACTCACTTTTTTCGTGACTTCGAGGCGAACGGATGAACACCAACATCGCAAACACAGCATGTGCAAACTCAATTCAAGGATATATGCACATTTATCTATAAATATACATTTTGTATATACAATTTGCAACATATATTTAATGTATACAACAATCTCCTTCTTGGTATATTCAGACAGGCAACATGGAGGTGGGTGGGTCAGTGAGAAATCCACAGATAAATACTGTATCCACCAGAAAAATCATTACCGAAGGTAACTTGTTCTTCTGATGGATACATCGACCAATGGATTCCACACCTTTGAATTGAGTCCCAAAGTAGTCCTGCACTCGGAGGTGGGTGCTGTCTGCCTATTCCAAGAAATCCTGTAGCAGTGACCAGGCTTAATTGCCGTCCCTCCTCACTTCTGAGTCCAAGCAGTAATGTTTTGCAAAAGTGTGGTGGGAGGGCCAGGTTGCTGCCTTGCAAATGTCAACAACAGGGACATCTCTAGCCAAAGCCGAAGTAGCAGACTTAGCCCTGGTTGAATGAGCTCTAATACCCTCAGGAGGATCTTTCTTTGCCAGCGCATTACATATTTTGATGCAAAGGATGACCCACTTTGACAACGTTCTTTTGTGGACCACTTTGCCCTTCATCTTGCCTAGGTAGCCGATCAACAGCTGATCGTCAATCCTAAATTCGCTCGTCCTCTCCATGTAGAAGCTCAATGCTCTCTTTGGATCCAGACAATGCAGCCGTTCCTCCTGGTTAGAGGGATGGGGAGGAGGGTCAAAGGACAGAAGGGACTGCCCCAAACGAGAAGTAGTCACTACCTTGGACAGGAAAGCCGTCCTGGTTCTCAAAACCACCTTGTTGGCATAGAAAGTGATAAAGAGGGGTTTACACTCAGAGCACTGACACGTCCAGCTGACGTGATCAAAACCAGAAAACAATGGGCAACTATGTAACAGCTCAAACGGTGTACCCATCAGGCACGATATAAACAAATTTAAATCCCACTGAGACATGATAAACGGAGTGGGAGGAAACATATTAATCAAACCTTTAAGGGTTCTTAAACAAAGAGAGTTGGTCAGGTAAACAAATAAATGCCAACAGTGCTGACAAATAGCCCTTCACTGTCGCAACTGCACAACCTTGTTGTGCCAAGAAAAGAGCAAATTGCAAAACATTGGATAAGTGGGTCTTTAAAGGGTCAACCCTTTGACAAACCTGGCCTTTATACTAGCATAGACAGTTTTGGTAGAGTGTTGCCTGGCCGATAAAATAACATCCACCACTTCAGGAGGAAGAGAAGAGGAATTCAGGTTGCCTCATTCAATCTCCAGGCATGTAGGTGCAGGCTCCGGAGGTGGGGGTGTAGAACCCACCCCTGCGACAGCGAGAGTTGGTCTGCCCTGTGAGGGAGACGGAGTGGAGGGCACAATGAAAGCTGAAGGAGGTCTGTGTACCACACCCTTCTCAGCCAATCCGGAGCTATCAATATGACTTGGGCCTGACTCAGAACCTGAGGAATCAAGGGTATGTGGGGAAACACGTAAAGTAGCAGGGTGTTCCAGCAGAATTGAAAGTGTCCTCCAGTGTTCCCTACATCGGATACTGGAGGTTGCAGAACAATGGGCAGTGCATGTTCTTCTGAGCGGCAAATAAGTCTATCTGAGGCATCCCCCATAACTGGAAGATGTGAAGAACCACCTCCGGATGAAGACGCCACTCGTGGTTGGCTGAAAAGTGCTGACTGAGACTATCCGCAAGTACGTTGAGAACTCCGGCCAAATAGTTTGCTACTATGCAAATCCAATGGTCCTAAGCCCAGGACCTGAGTCGTAGAGCCTGTATGCAGGGAAGATACAACCCTACTCCTCCCTGCTTATTGATATACCACATTGCAGTAGTGTTGTCTGTCTAGACTTATACTGACTGACCGCAAATGGAACAGAGGAAGGCCTTGAGAGCCAGGTGTATCGCCCACAATTCCAACAGATTGATACGAAACATCTGTTCTTCCGGAGACCAAAGACCCTTGACCTTCAGGTCCCCCAGATGTGCTCCCCACCCTAGAGTGGAAGCATCCATAATGACTGTGGTCACCGGCGAGGTAGGCAAAACGGTCTCCCTTGTGTTAGGTTTCCATCCACAGACCACCAATGAAGATCCATTGCAGTGCTCCCGAAGATCCTAATTGAATCCTTGAGATCTCCGTTGTGTTCAAACCACTTCTTGCGGAGGCACCACTGGAGGGTCCTCATGTGCCAGCGTGCATGAGTGATCAACAGAATGCATGAAGTGAACAGACCGAGCAGGCGTAAGACCTTTAGGGCTGGAATGAACGCTCCATTCTGAAACATTGGAATCATAGCCTAAATGTCTTGAACCCTCTGTGGAGGAGGATAGGTATGATTCATTGTGGTGACAGGGTGCGCTGAGAGGGCTCCAGGTGAGATTTGGGTACATTGATGGAAAATCCCATGTTAAACAACAGCTGCGTTGTCAAATACAAGTGATGCTGCACCAAATCTGGAGATCTGGCATTGAGCAACCAATCGTTCAGGTAAGGGAATACTGGTATTCCCCACCACCTGAGAAGTGCAGCTACCACTGTCATCACTGTCATCACCTTTGTGAAGACTCGAGGTGCAGATGTAAGACCAAATGGAAGGACTGCAAATTGGTAATGCTGCGACCCCATTGTGAGCTGGAGATACTTTCTGTGTGACTGGAGGATGGGTATATGAAAATGCGCATCCTACAAGTCTATGAAAAACATCCAGTCTTCTTTGTCAAACACAAGAAACACCTATGCCAGGGTCAGCATTTTCAATTTTTCCTGTTTGAGGAACCAATTGAAAATCCTCTGGTCTAGGATTGGCGTAAATGACCATCCTTTTTGGGGATCAGGAAATATCTTGAATACCATCCCTGACCCCTTTCCTGCTCGGGAACCAACTCTACTGCGCCATTTAAAAGCAGATTTTGCACCTCCTGCTGTAGCAGCAGCAGATGTTCTTCCGAACAAAAACTTTGCTGGGGCGGAAAGGGAGGAGGAAACTCCTGGAAGGGAAGGGCATACCCATTTCCTACAATGCCTAATAGCCCACTGTCTGTCGTAATGGACTACTATTCTTGAAGGAAATGAAACAACCTCCCTCCCACAGGTAAAACATACCTGTGAAGAATGGGAGAACTAGGGTTGCTTCCATGAAAGGTTAGCAGAGGAGGATGAAGTAGAGGAGGAGCAACGCTGGTGGAATACTTAGCTCTCCCACAACTTCTGTAGGATCTATAGAGGGGGATGGCAGACTGCTATTGTTGAAAGTGCTCCCACAAAAGAAGAAGCTCTGGCCAAACCCTCTAAACCTACGCAAAGGTCTGTAGGTTGTGGAGAGTGTCTGAAGCCCTAAGGATTCAGCTGTGGCATTGGTCTCCTTAAATTCCCCTAAGGCCAAATCCGCCTTGGCCCCAAACAACTTGGATCCATTGAAAGGAAGGTCCATTAACGTGGATTGCACACCCAGTGAGATCCCCGATCCTCTCAGCCAGGGATGCCGCCTGTTGATGATTGAAGTCCCCATGAGCCTGGCAACAGAGTCCACCATATCATGGCCTGATTGGATCACCTGCTTCGCTGCTGCCTGACTGTCCTGTAAGAGTTCTGCAAAATGAATGGATGTACCTGCCCAACAGGCAAGTGGCATTCATAGACTTCAATGCCATGCTCCCTGATGAAAAAATCTTCTTCGCTGATTGTTCCATCCCCTTCCACTCCCTGTCAGCAGGAGTCGTGGGAAAGGAACTCGAGGAACATGAAGCCTGTACCAGCAGGCTTTCTGGCGTTGGATGCTGGCTTAAAAACTGAGGATCTTCTGGTGCTGCCCCATACCTCCTGCCAATAGACTTTGAAACTGCAGGAGTAGAAACAGGACTCTGCCACACATCTAAGATTGGTTCTGACAAAGCCTAATTGAATGTCAGCAGAGGCTCTGATGCCGCAGAGGAAGAATGAAGAACCTTAGTTAAAATATATGACTTTAACTCAGTAGTGGGCAGTGGCAAGTCCAGTAGTTCTGCTGCCTTTCTAGTTACCCTATGATATGAGATAACCTCTGGAGGGGTTATGCCCGCAGGGGATAATAACTCCCACTCAGGAGAAGTGTCTAGCCCACTCGCCAACTCAATGCAGGCTCCTCGAAAAGCCTCAAGGCTTCCCTCCTTGATCTCAGCCTGGATTCCATTTGTGGTGTCAAAAGAGAATGCACCAGTGCCGAAGAAGTCTCTTTTGGCGGCGGCGAAGTCGGTGTCAGCGGCAGGACCTTATTCCGTGCAGGGGTAGAATGACACGATGCCGGACTAGATGTCTCCAACCCCAGAATCCGCGCCGCTAACAACTCCTGTGCATCATATGGCAACGTTTTTTTTCTCTGCACTTTTACAGGCCATGGATATGAAGCTGTGGCATTAAAGGCAGGAAAGGAGCCTGCCCATTCGGTGCCCGGGAAACCTCCCAGGGAGAAGGCCAATGGACCCGTGGGGCCCGCAGGCACACCAGAGGGGCTCTTTCATCTAATAAAAATGCTATACATAGAATTTACAAAGTTGGTAGGATCTGTCGCTGGGGCTGGAAAGGTCGGATATTTCTGCTTCTGCTGCGGAGGCTAAACCTGGCCTGTTGCCTGGTCTTCAATATACCTTGATCTGGAGGCATTACAAGAGAGAACTGCGCCACAGGAGTCATAGGTGACGTTGAGATCTTCACCAAAGATGGCACCGGATACACCTCGGGTGACATCGGAAGTGGAAGAGACAGAGTGGGACTCACTTCCTAAGTGGAGTGGCACTGGGACTTTAAAACCGGAGACAAAGATCAACGTCTGGAATCCTGAGATGAACAACACCGTGAACTACGGCGTCGCCGCTTCTTGTGCGACTTCAAGGACCTGTGGAATGACGACTCTTCTCAGCTGAAATATACAGGATTGTTTATGAACTGGTGATTCCCAACCTGCCCATTGTGGATACCCAGTTGTATAATTGTCACAAAGAACAAAGAAGAACGGTTGCTCTTTTCACTTGACAGAAGCTCAGTCCAACTTGACAAACGCTAATGAGAGAATACAATCAATTGTAGTGGCAAATGGATCTTCATCTGATTCAAAAGTTCTTAATGCACCAATATTTCACATGCAAATAATGTTGTTTCTTTGTAGTTTTTACACTCTCAGATTGCATGCTATTGCAGACAGCCTTCTACCATTAGACTTCTGAAAACCTGCATAATACATCTGATTATTTCCTCTTTTTTCATTCTCACAAATGACTCTCTTTTGGCCTTCCATCCTCTGCATGCCTCATCTCTCCGAGTATAACTTACTCTAAGTCGACAGCATGTCTGACTTAATTTGTTTATTGTTGTTCTGTGAGCTGTTCAACCCTAATTTCATGGAGCAGAACGTCTTTTTATGGGCGCGCGCAAAGCGCTTTGTCCATAAAGTAATCTCTCTTTGGGCTTCAAACCACGTCAGTCTCTTTCAGTGGTTCCTGGGCTTGCTCTTTATAATCTGCGTGCTTTCATTTGTGAAAGGCATGCATACTTCATGGCTTTTCCGGTGCTTAGCCCGCCTACACAGCACCGGTAAACTACTAGAAACATACGAGGCTCGATGTTTTGAGCCTGGTTTCTGGACTACTTTATCTGTTAATTTTCCCCGCAGCGCGATTGCACTGGGGTTTACATAGCGTGATCGCGCTCCGTTTTTTCATTTTCAATTTCAGCGCGATCACGCTGCATTTTACATAGCGCGATCGCGCTGTGTTTTTTTTCTTTTAATTTGTGTGGCAAGAAAAGTTAGGTTAGGAGTTTGCAACGCAAATAGCTCCAACTCGAGCAAATTCGAGCCCCGTTGCATTGAAAATGCTTGTTTTAACCTGTATCTATGCAACCTAACTATACCTAATCCCTGCTAATGTATCTATTCATCTCACTAAGCATCTGCATGAACTCACAAACTCCCTAATTGAGATCACATCCAACTCCTAATCATTTATTATACCACAAAGAAGCAATTAAATGCATTGGGTGCCTTCCTTGATGAGCACAAGACTAATCTGAACAACAAACTATAGCTAATAACGACTGACCTTTCATAACACTGGCAAATATTTACGACAGTGCACCCCATTGTGGCACGGTCAGTCAATATTAAAAAAAAACACAAGTCTGTATACATTTGCAAAAATAGTACTACCAAGGAGCTCAGCCCATTCTTACAGCTGTGGGTCACATAGTGAAGTCTATATTGTCACAATAGTAGGACTGTAATGGTTGAGTAAGTGCTGTTGGTGCTGGCATTTGGCAGCGCAGCGGAGACAGTAGCTGGGGCAAACAGCAGTGGCCTCTTGAGAAATATTTTGGGTCCTGGAACTGGTTATTTCACAAATGAAGAACTGGTGAAAACCATGGAGGTCATGTTGCCCCTTGCGACCCCCGGCACTTCCTTTGCGACCCCTGTCCTGTGGGGGAAGGGGAGGGTAGAGGAGTTGGGGGGCAAGACCAGTGTCTGGAACAGAGCAGCAGCTTCTCCGTAGCTCCTCCTTAGGGATGTCTGTTGGCGCCATTCTCCTTGTTTTGTGCGTGCGTGCATGTGAAAGTGAAGGTCAAAGGGTGTGTGATGTCACTTCCCCTACGCCTCACATTTTGGCGAGCTGACGTCCATGGTGAGAACGCATTAGAAGGGGGGAAAAATAAATCGGATTGTTCGAAAAGAGCAACTTAAAAATATCCGCAGCTGCAGCAAAAAACAGAAAAGGCCGATGGATTGCTTCCGACTAATTGCTTTAAAGGTTATGTTTTCCATATCATAACAGACGGTTTGTCGTGGAGGCAAACGACAGGGCTGCGGTTTCCGCTCTGCTGCAGATGCAGCCTAACAGATAGATACAGTTTTGACAGGTCCTAGAAATTAAAAATCACTCAGCCATGGAACTTGCTGAGCAGATTAATTTGTTTGGGAAAAATATTAAATTGAATAGAATGGCTTTTGTTTCTGCCCCCGGCATGTCGCAGGAGAATCATGAGGCCCATATAATGTCGTTTTCACATTCTCTCCCATTCACAACTTTCTCACAAAGCGCTTAAAAATGTGCCTGGAGATCTGTTTTTTAAGCGTATTTATTCACGTTATCTATGGGGCGTTTATTCAATGGTGCACTTGGCTTCCTCCATTTTTGAGAATCCGGTTCACGAATTAATAGCATGATACGATATTTGGAGATCAGCTATGATGACAGTGTTACTGGGGCCATTACACAAAAGCTTTAAGAAAACAAGTCAGAAATCTACACTTTAAAAACCTCCAGGAATAAACATGGAAATGTACTCATGTTTTTTCCAAGTAGCTCTTTATTACAGTTGTAGATTCTTGTACAAAAATCTTGGTCAACACATGAATGTCATTAAATTATGTGTGTAGGGCAGTGGTTCCCAAACTTATGACTTCTGTGGACCCCCACTTTAACAATACTGGAACTCCGGGACCCCCGCTCAATGGGAACCATTGGTGTAGGGTGTATGCATGCCGTACAGTCAACATACAGAACCAGGCATCACTTCCTTGTGCGCTGAATGCAGTAATTCAGCAAAACAATAAATGTCTAGCATACCTATGATGCCCCCTGGAAGATAAGCCAATAACCCAAGAAGCCTCCATCCCCATCAGCTGGGTCTGCAGAAGGAGCAGCTAGGAGGAAGATCGCACAGGGTCCTCGGGCAGGGGTTCAGGGCACCCAAGGAAAAGATACAATGCGACAACCTAAAGAAACATCAGAAACAACCAAACAAGAAAAAAGGGAAAAATATGCAAAGTATCATGCCGGGTGGTAAAGAAAAATGTTGGGTGAGGATAGGGGTCCCCTAATGATAGAGGGGAAGGGGGGAAAGCACCATCTCTTTGCGGTGGGGAGGGGGAGACAGCCAAAGAAAACAACCCCCACACCGCCTCATGCCAGAGTATAAGTGCGGGATGAACAGTCATTGGCGACTACTCCAGATGACAGAAGAAGGGGGAGAGGATGGAAATACGTATTTAGGACCACCGATCCCACCCTGTAAGGCCAGTTGATGCTTGCAAGTGACCATTCAGGTCTCAGGGAAGCCTTTCGTCTATCCTGACTGTCAGTTTCTCAGTATGGGTATCCCAAGCGTCCAACTGGGTCCCACCCCACCCCCCCACTGCTAGGGCAGTGATTTCCATGAGCTGTCTCCACGGTCGCCTGTTTGAGAAGGTCTTTCAACCAGCCCTAACAGCTGCACGCCACGTCGCTGACTCATGAACCAATCCAGAATGTCCGGTCCCCCTAAGTCCCAGACAAAGCAAGCCCATTTGGGATGCGGACCCACTGCAGTTGCGCAGCAGCATAGTATGGCTCATAGTCTGGCGTGCCGAGGCCACCCTTGTCCAGTCGTGCAAACAATTTATGCAGGGCCACTCAGGTCAGAGAGAAATTAGTTTAAGCGGTGGGCCAGAAAGATAGGCAGGGCTGAAAAGTGATACAGCAACTGTTAGCGCGTCAGACCTTAATAAGTAAACTTACAAGGGAGACACGAATAGGTTGATGAACCCTTTGACTCGCTTTGAGGATTTCCCACCATATATCCCGTACATTCAGATCAACAATCAATAATAATCAATTACATTAGTAATCAATAAGAGTCAGTAATTGTCACACACCATTACCTTTCAGTCATGAACAACCACACCTTTTATGTAAAAGTTAGAATGTCAATCTCAAAATCAATTGATAAACATAAAGAAACACTGGCTGTCTAAAGTGCCAAAAGAATCGCAATCTAATCAGAGCTTGAGCTACTATACATTCTAAAGTTACAGTGCAAATTAATAGCAAGAATAACTGCGCAAACTATAGTGCATATATTTAGTTTCAGCAAAGAAAAGACATCAGTTGTTATTTCATGTAGCGAACTTCATTAGTGAGATCTCTAACTAACACCAGATTAGAATAGCATGTTTGGGCTTCATGCAAAACAATTTAGTCACACAACTTTGGGAAACACCTAACTATGGCTCTATCAAAATAGGGGTTGGTACCTAGAAACAAAAGCAAATATCCTCAGTAAGGATCAGCAAGCTAAGATAGTCTTCATCACCAGGACATCAGTCTGGCCAGCAAGGCATCATAATTCAGCATCTAAGTTCAGAAAAGGCAAAGTCTCTTTAAGCAGTAAAGTTAAGCACATATCTTCTCAAGACGGTCAAGAAAATAATGGCGGTACGGAAAGATAGAAAATGGGCAAATGGTGTCCTCTTCTCAGTGCAGTTTGGCTAAGTTAGATTTCCTAAAACTACTTCCCACATCCTAATTGGTACAAGAATCGCATGCTCATACTTTGTCCAAGAAAACTAAAACTTCACATCTACATTTCTACTAGTACCTAGTTAACATGTCAGTGATTGGCTCCTTTTGTACTGTTCTCATCATCCGCCCCGTCAGGTAACAATATTGTTGCAGCTTATACTCCAGTCAGTATGGTCTTTGTCTTCTCCTGGGAAAGTTAGTCTCACACACATTACATTAAACAATGTCGCATTAGCAAGTACATCATCTTCTATCAAGCAGTTCTCCTGAGAAAGACTTTTAGCTACAAGCACCTGGACATTACAGTGGAAAATCACAATTTAACTTTCTAAACAGACATTTTATTAAACACCTAAGAAATGCAGCTTGCGATGAGGCCGTGCAACTAGGCCAAGCCCTTTGCTAAGTTAAGGCCTACAATTAATAAAGCCAATACATAATGCATAACCCTTAATATGACATATTACTACATTAATCAATCATAAGCTCAACATTTCATATTAATAAGCCTTTAATAAGTACTCTTCGTGAACATCGGCGGCCACACTGGTGGGCGCACCTTCAAATGCGTGCATTATTTTCCTCATTTTACTACATTTTCTAAGCAAATTCAACACTCAGAATACATGAATATTCATTATTAAAATCAGCGTTACCACAACTGAGGCAACACCAGCATCTTAGCAATGGGAACCCTGCCCATTGGGGAAAGCGTCAGAGTGTTCCAGAAAGTCAGTGAGCGGCGAGCCCCTGCCAGAGCCCTTCTCAAATTTCCATCCTCCAGATCCCTTTCTGCACGGTAAATATTAACCCCGAGGTAACAGAAGGTATCATTTTGCCAAAGCAAATTGGAATAGTAGGAGCCTTTCCACTCCGCCTCAGGAACTCTGCATAGAGGGAAGAGATAGGATCAATTCAACTGCAAGCCCAATGTCCTACCAAATCATCAAGTGCCTCCATCAAGCCAGGCAGGTTGCAACTAAAGTCCCGGAGAAATAAGAAAGTGTTGTCTGCATAGAGCAATATTACCTCCCAACAGACACCACTCTGCACAGCCTTGCAAATGAAATAAACTCAACAGCAGTTCCAAGGCCAGAGCGAAGATGAGGGGAGAGAGCGGGCACCCCTGTCTGGTGCCCCTGCAAACCCTAAATGGTGCTGAGATTTCACTGCCAGGATGCACTCTAGCGACCGGTTCCATGTAAGGAAGTTTGTTTGACCTCAATATGTCCGGACCCACACCTGTGTGCCACCGCACCCCAACCTAGGGAGCCAAAGGCCTTTTCAGTGTACAACAGGGCCACTCTGGGGAGTGCCTAGAGCAGTTGCTCATCTATGAGGCAAAACAGATGACGAAGATTGAAGAAGGTGTTTCTCATGAGAGAAAAGCCGTTCTGGTCCCAGTGGAACATGGGTAATGTATGACAACAATCGGTATGCAATAATTTTCCCCAGGACTTCACAGTATCTGTTGAGTAGAGAAAGCAGCTGATAGGAACACACTTCCAATGGGTCCCTATCTGGCTTATGTAGCACCACAATCAGGGCTTCGTGCATGGAGGACGGAAGACCGCCTGTAGACTTAGCTGACTGAAACACCTGCAGGAGCCTTGGGGGGAGCGAGGCCCGGTATGCCGAATAAAACTCTGCAGGGAGCCCATCCTTCCCTGTGCTCTTATTATCACCATCTGTTCCAATGCTAGATGGACCTCTGAAGATGTCAGTGGATCATCCAGGCCCGGCGGTGGGTGGAGTCCAGGTGAAGAATTGGAGAACCATCTAAGTATGCTGATAGAGCAGGCTCCCCGACCCTGGGATTCTCCTGATAAAGACAACTGTAATAATCAAAGAAAGCCATGTTGATGGCCAACTGTGCCATAGCTATGTCACCTATCAGGGACCTAATGGCTGTCAACTGGGGCCTCTCGCTTTCAGAGCACAGCAGCCATGCCAAACATGCCCCGCCTTATCACCTTCTGCATGTTGCTTTGCGGTGTGTTCCATGTAGTCCAGCCTCCCCAATCTATATGCGAAGGCCCTATGGTCAGCCCTTAGGGAACTAAACTCCACTAGTTGACCCCCCCAACCTACATACCAATCTCGTCTATGCAAATGAAGGCTTCCGTTGCCATCCGCTCACGCTGGAATGTCACCTTCATGCAATATCCGGTTTCAATGTATAGTCCACGCAGGACCACCCTAACAGCATCCCACTCTACTCCTTTGTCAGACACTGTATCTTCATTGAACTCAAAGTACTGGGTAACATGAGTACCTACAGTCTCGTGGTACACAGTGGCAAGAAGTGCAGGAGCTGGTGGCCCCCAGTTGGGAATCCGGGGCCGACACCATCTCCAACTCAACACCACCATGATGGTACCTCAGCTGACTGAACAAAGGGGGTCATCGCAGGGTTACCCAACAAGATATTGATTTTAGTATGGAGCTGGTAGACATGGGAAAAGTGATGGTACTCCAATGCAAAGGGGTGCAAGGAGTGTCAGACGTCCTGGAGTCTGTTGTGTGTCAACTAATCAGAAAAGGAGTGTGCAGTCTGGCTCGCCTGTGTTCCAGGGAGCCGGAGAGTGGACTTGTCCTTGTGTATGTCATGCACACAATTAAAATATCCTCTCCAAAGGCTTGGATAGTGTAAGTCATGGATCATCAGTGGTGAAAGGGTCTTGAGGAAACGAGATTGACCCACATTAAGTGCATGAAGTGCCACTAAAGCCACCTCTTGACCACACATACCGCCCCTCAGGGTCCACACTCTGGCGCACAGTCTCAAAGGGTACCGTAGGCACTAATCAGATCAACACCCCTGACCAAATGCTGAATAAACATTTCCACCGCCACCTGGCCCCTCCAGCTGTGCTTCAAGGGCAACAGTTCCACTGCCTTCATGTATGTTTCCTAGGTACACTATATTTGAGTGCCTGCGTTTCAGGTGAGAATACACCCTATTCCCCGCACGTTCCATGATGAAAAATTGTAGATGGGGGGAGAACCAGCATCACTGTATACCATTACTGGATCACCAAAGTACCTCCCCCCACCACACTCCTCCCCTGTGCCACCTACATCTCCTCATCCCATACCGTTCCAGCAAATCATCGCAAGCGTTCACAGACAAAAAAAGCTAGGACAAAAATAAACACAATCAATAACATCAGTCACCAAGCCTTCAGCTGAGAATGTATATTCACTGCTAAAGGGCAGAGGCCAGCCGGTGCTGACTCATTGTATTCCACTTCGTCCCTTAATTTGACTTGGTCTACCCTGAGTAAAGCCATCTGAACCATCAGGGAATCTAACTTGGGATCCAGTGAGTCCTTTACGTCACTAATGACTCCCAGGAGTTCATCAAACCTGTTTGTGTTGGGAGGCCAAGAAATCGAGTCATGTGGCCCTCATCCCTCAGCAGGACAACACCATGCTGGGAGGGGATGCCCCTCCCCAGCCTCTGGGCCCCCTTTTAATCCGCGCTGTTTGAACATAATGGCAAGGCAATGCTCCAATATGCAGTCAACTGGGTATGTCTGAACCACACTCCCAAGACAAGTTTTCCAGTAGCCTTTAGAGCGAAAATGCACACAGTACTTACTTAACTACCAACCAAGGGGGCAACTCAGTAGACAGTGGTAGTACAAGACAGGACCTAGATGATGCCCAAAGCGACCCGTAAAAGGTCTGTAATCCTTTGATGGGGAGCCCCCAGTCCAGGTCACAAATCACAGTGTCCCGTGGGAAGCAGCACCACATCCTTCACTGCACCCATGCCTCATCCATCCAAGTGGGGTATCAAGTGTCCAATAGGACTAAAAGGACAGCGCATAGCAGCCCCCAGGCACTCCATGTCTCCAAGGGCCCTGCGGCCCAAGAGCAGATGGATATCCATTAGGCTAGGAGACAAGACCCCCGAAATGCCAGGCCTTCTTTCCGGCCCCTTGGGGGAAAAACAGTGACAGACATGTCTCTCTTGAGCTCAAGAGGTGCAAGCAACCAAAGTCAGGGGGGAAAGGGCAGCGTAGGCAGGGCACAGGAGATCAAAGTCGCAGGGACCCAGTGGGCCAGACCAATCCATATGAGCCAGAATCAGTCATGCCAGTAGTCGGGGTGGGTCATTAATGTTCCAAATGGGGACCCCGGTCCAGCAACACCATGCAGGGAGCCCAACAGACTTCCTCTGTGCCTTATTGGAGGTAACCAAGTACAAACCTTCTCCACCAAGCTGGGGGCTGCACTATTCCACCATGCCCCCAGTCCACAGCACCTCTCGAGGCCTCGGCCACACTCCACACGGCGCCAATGCGCCCACAGAGGGGCTTAAGGGGGCCGGACTCCTTCACTTCAGAGGTCAGTCAGGCTTCCTCACAACAGCAGGAGCGAAGCGCCACGTCTGCGCCAGATGGGGCCCAATGGCCCAGGCACACCCTTGTGGGCCCCCGCTGGCAGCAATATGGGGAGAGCCAGCCACCAAGATCACAGGCATGGGGAGGATCCCTGAACCTGGGACCCTGCAGAGAAGGGGCCAAGCAAAGCAGTGTTGAAGGCCATATGCAGAGGCCAACACAACAGCCCCCGCCGGCCGAAGGAGTTGACACCCCTAGCAGTGATCTGTGTTGTCGGAACACATTAGGCCTCAATGGCAAGCTGAGAAAGGAGCATCACCGTGCCCACAGGCCAGAACACCACTTGCCATCACACCCGGCCTCCACCACCAGGCGGGTGTCGGAGGGCACCTTCTAGGAGTAGTGTGAGGGAGTCTTTGATGTAACAGGATGCTGTCAGATGGGCGAGGCACAAAAAACTCCCTCACCACGCGCCTATCCCATCCACCATCTTGGCAATGCCTCATTTAAATGTACTCCTATAATAGATTTTTTGCCTTAGTAATGTTCCACCACAAACATTGCTGACATGGATACACTGTAAATTCATTAGATTAGGTCATTTACACTTAAAAGATTTAGGGGGTCATTTTGACCTCAGCGGTCTTTTTGAAAGACCGCCGAGGGACCGCCGTGCGGAAGACCGCCAGTGTTGGCGGTTTGCCGCTCGGCCTATTATGACCGTTGGCAGCTCTCCGTCTGTTTACGGACAGAGAGCTGCCAACAGCCATACTGGCGGGAGGCGGGGAAGTGGAGGTTGCTCCACCTCCA
This sequence comes from Pleurodeles waltl, assembly GCF_031143425.1. Taxonomy (NCBI): domain Eukaryota; kingdom Metazoa; phylum Chordata; class Amphibia; order Caudata; family Salamandridae; genus Pleurodeles; species Pleurodeles waltl. Next base: position 79,921,698 of record NC_090436.1, read on the forward strand.
CCGCCACGCCAACAGAACACCGCCCAGCGAATCACGTCCTGTGATTCGCTGTGGCGGTGTTCTGTTGGCGGTGTGGTGTCGGCGGAGCTGCCCCCATGGCTCCCGTCCCTTCCCGGAGGATCGTCGGACCAGGTAAGTCGATCGTCCGTGAGGGGAGGGGGGTGGGGGAGTGTTGTGTGTTGTGTGGGTGCATGGGTGTGCGTGTGTGTATGTATAGAGGGTGTGTGAGTGCGTGTATGCTTGCGGGGGTGTTGAGTGTATGGGAATGAGTGCGTGTATGTCTGTGGGTATGTCTGTATGGATGTGTGCATGTATGTTTGAATGTGGGTGTGCGTGTATGACTGTGTGTGTGGATGTAGGCATGTATGTGGGCGTGTGTGCGTGTAAGTGTGTAGGTGGTGCCTGCGTGCGTGTCGTGTGGGTATGGGTGATGTGATGTTGGGGGTCGGGGTGGGGAGGGGGGCCCTGTCACCTTTGGGGGGTGGTAGGGGTGGTGGGGGGGGTAGGGGAGGGAGTAGGGGTGGGGGATACCCCTATTAGTGCCAGGGAAGGAATTCCCTGACATCTGATAGTGCTTACCCCCATGGATTTCGTGGCGGTTCAAACCGCTGGAAATCCACAGCGGTAAGCCGGGTCAAAATACCGCCAGCGGTATAGTGACGGATGCCGGCCTGAAGACCCAGGTCTCCAGCCCAGCGGTCGTCTCCGCCCTGGCGAGCGGAACGGAGAACCGGCGGATGACCATGGCGGTAACCGTCATGGTCATAATTCCACCAAGTAAGACCGCCAGCCTGTTGGCGGTCTTACCGCCGGTTCTCCGCCTTCCGCCAGGGTCATAATGACCCCCTCATTGTTTAATTTTTTCCGCATGTCAATATGTTCCCCTGCACAGAAACAATTATCTCTACATCAGCAGGTGACAATAACATTAAACATTAAGCAGCATAGGACGGCAACGGAACACAATAATATCACAAAACAAAAAAGCATGCTTTTCTTGCAACCTCTGGAATGGAGACCTGCCGCAAGACCCAGTGCTCACAGGCTGTGGCCATTGAGTATGAGTTGACAGAATCTTGATGGTGGAGGAGTGCAGTTTCTCAGCCAGTGTATTGATGCCAATTGGTAATCTGACAGCTTTGTACAAGTTTGAAGACTGTGTTACACATTCTGTCTGAAAAGGGATGACAGCATGAATGAAAATGAATGAAATCTTTTGGGATGTAGACAACTGTACAATGTTTATGAGATATTGATTAAAGCAATTCACAGTCTGGAAGATCTGGGAGATTTGTTTGGTGTAGATGATCTGAAAAAAGCCCAAGATGTGGTCAATTCAAAGGGATTTTCAAGAGACAAGAGGAGCTCTTATGAAAGTAAATTAACAAGTGACCAAAAAACCTTTCACCCATTGGTTCTGTTGCCGAAAAGTATATTTGATTCTTGTTTTCAGCTTTATGTGACAAGGACTTTATCCGGTACTGAAATGGTACATTTACAAACATTGAATGATTGATTGGCTAGTCTGCACAATTCCTCGTTTACTAATGCTGTTACGTATTGTCTAGACTTCAGTTTTGCTATTACAGACCAGACCTGGAACATGCTTGCCTCTCAACACATACCTACACGCTTGATCTTTACAATCCATATCTATAGAAGTATCACCCTAGTTTCTTCTCTGCTAGTCTTAGTGACACACTAGGCACTGTTGTCATATGCCTGTTGGTAACAGTGCGTACTGAGGCCCAGTGTCCCTTAATATAAAATACTGTAGGAGTACATATGTAAGCATCAGTGTGATGCCTTCCGTAGCATTGAGGGGAGTGAATGAATGACCAGTGTTGGAGCATGTGTGGCGTGGGTTGTCAATTGGCCAAGGAAGTAGGTTCAATTTGCAAATGAAAGTTAAATCCAGCTAAACAACTAATTTGTACTTATACTGGCTGTCTCCTTGTCTTTGATTGCAGGCATGGAAAAGCATCTGTGCTCATATCTCTGGTGTTGCAAATCATTGAGGATTGAATGTGCAAGTGTTTTTGTTATTTACCTAATAAGTCGGCCTCTTGCTTCTATTATAATTAATGCAGTCTCTGATTCTGCCTGTTCATAAACATGAGCAGTCGAGTCGTTCTCTGATAAGGCCATGTTCTCCTATACTCTTCTTCTTTATAAGTTCGACTAGTGTAACGTCCTCAGCTCGGGAGCTTATAAATGACCACGCCACCCGTGGAGCTCTGTAACAGACGTCTTTATTCCACAGTGTACGATCACATACTACACACGGATTACATTATAACCGTTAATAACCACACCTTAACACCTCCCAACAGTTATGCGGTTCCTCTTTTGAGTTCGCCTAGAACTGCAATGGTCCTAGCGCACAAAGCCTCACAGCACAACAGCTAGTATGTCATCTTCATATCTAAAATAATATGGCTCTCTATCGCTTTAAATCTTTTATAGTATACAAGTATCTCAGAGAATGTATTGTATAGTGACCCATCAAACTTCAGATCAAGTCCTAGGATGTCATATTACTGGGGAAAATGTTGACTCTTCCTCATGGTCACCTGAAAGATGAAGAGTTGTAGACGCAACTGCTGCTACCTGCGTACACTGTACAAACGGGCGAGTAGAAGGGAGAAAGATGTGCCCGAATGCTTATCCTGACATCCAGGAAGGACCCTTAAAACACTGACCGATCAGGGACTGCACCAGGAACTCTGCTGCCCCAACCAGGAGGGAGGTGAGGCAGGTCTGGAAACTAATGTGCATTGACCTATTACAGAGTGTTTTTATACCTTTCATCCTCTGTCTGGAAAAGGGGCAGCTTTAAAAAAGGTACAGCATATACTACCATCCAGCTCTGGTATTAAGGGTGAACGAAATACCCAGCCTAAATGCAAAAACTGTAAATTATAGCTTTTTGCATAAACTATCTGCAACTATGACTTTTCAGGTGAATGTCGCAGCTTTAATTTCACTATATAAAGGTACTGAATCCTAAAATATTTATTCAATTAAAACGTTTGAAAAATTGCTTCCTTTTACAACATGATCATTGGATTTATAACTTTACTCAAACTGCTTAAAATATCATAACATGTTTTAGAAAGCCGAATTGTGTATTTAAACATGAAATATGACTTAATAGTTGATGAAAAAGCAGGTTAAATTGCACCTCCATTTTCAAAATGTCAGTTTATGAGTTTTGTTAAAAATCTTTCCCCTCAATTATAAAGCAATTAGTTACCAATCCTAGAGATTCCCTCAACAGGCCTTTAGCTGTGGGCTCTAGCCCCTTTAATTCAGTATTCACTAAACTATTCAATTCACTTTTACGCTCAGGCTGCTGTCTTCCAAATCTGTGCATTACTTTGCAACATATCTTTCACACAAGTGCTTGGGTCTGTATCCTATTCCTATTGTTGCAAAGGTTCATATCCCTAAATTTATCCTACATCAAAAAAAGATACTTCAGGGTTAGCCTCACCCACAACTTCTCGTGGCATGCTTCATCATAGGCGCCCCCCCACACTGAAGTTGGATAATAATAGTTTGCAGTTAATCTTTTTCCCAGAAAGCAAATCGAATGTTGATACCGGATTGTCTTTTCATCTGTAGCCCTGGTGCCGCCATCTTAGTATGGGATGTCTCAAGCACAGAATACACCAGGGTGTTACCAGTTACTGATGAGCATAATGTTAGCTCTATGTATCTACATGGAGACACCCTGCAGGCGATAACCTAAATATTCATGTGGATGGATGGATGCCTGAATTGGAATTTACAAAATACAGAAAGCTGTAGACTGATGGAGAAGTAGATTAGGGAGGAACGTGAGGGAGGCAAAGGGTAAGAAGAGAAGGTGTTGATATGAAGGGAACCGGTAATAGAGGGGTAAAGTGCAGCCAGAGCGAGGGTGTGGGAGAGTTCCAAGAGCCTAAGCTCTTAGCACTTCCCTCTAATCCCAAAAAGCTGCATAACCGTGCCTTGGAGAATATCTCAATAGGGCACTTGGACATCGTCACTAATAAGGGCCAACAGATTCTCTTTTAATCAGAATGAGACACAATTATAAGGTAGGAGCTCCTAACAACAGATGCCTTATCTGTGGGGGCTGCTTTTGCTGCTAACTTTTTAGGAGCGTCCTGTGACATTCACAAATGGGACCTGAAGCATTTCTTATGCGAGCCTCAGTGATTTAAAGTGGGGTATTCAAGTGTGCCACAGTAATGTGCCCCGCCATGGACAGTGGTCAGGAATGCCAATGTGGGCCTGCATATCTGATGTGAGCAACAACTCTATCTAGGTGTGAACTTCGGTCGCCATCAAAATAATATTTTCAGCTTCTAGCGCCTCCATCCCCCTGGACTCCTCCTCCTTCTCTTCTGTCATGATGGTAGTCGTGCCCTCCTGCTTGGACTTCTGCAACAACCTGTACATCAGCCTCCCTAATAAAGACACTGCCAAACTCAAAAGGATATTAAACCACACAGCCCATCTTTTAGCCCTGAAGTGCCACCATTACATCACTCCCGCCTTCAAATCCCTCTGCTGGCTCCCTGTAAGGGAAAGTGTGATGCTATGCCTCATCGACAAAGCCTTACCTAGAATCGCACCCACCTATCTGACCAATACTTTTATCCCATACCAACCCACCAAACACTTAGGATCCATGAACCAGGGCCTACTCTTATTCCACCCAATGTGTTTTAAGAGGACCAGAGGGAGATCACTTCATAACCTTGGATTATCCCTTTTGAGCTTCCTCTCATCTCGTCCAAAGCTGGAACACGACTTTCTTAAATTTAAAAAATAAATGAATAAAAGCCAATATCTTACAAAGGGTTATAGCGTGCCTGTAACTTCATATTTCAATTCAGTGGAATGTACTTCAGTCTGCCCGCTCTGCCTCCAGACGTTCAGAGGCTGATAATTTTACACTCTTGGGTCATCCCTTTTGAACTCTCTACCACCTGATCTAAGACTGGAAAATGAGTTTCCCAAATTCAGATAACTTTAAAAATACATCTTTTCAGTAGGGTTAACAACAAGCCTCTAGCTGCCGCTATCATATGCCACCACTGGATGCAGACATATTGACTTATAGACTCTCTGTCCCTTGACAAACTTGTTAGATACCTAAAACCAGCCACTCCAGATGTAGCTCTCTTTCTGCCTCTCTCAGAGCTTCAACACCTCGTAGCAGAAAATATGTCCTATTGGTGTCCCCACCAACATATTCATCATATCAGTCCTACTCCAATGTGATCTGTGAATTAGAGGCTACTTTTGTAGCACTTTATATATTCTTTTAAATAATATGGGGAATAAAATATTGTGCATATGTCGTCCCCATATTGAGCACATGAAAGTAAATTTCATCTGATAAAAGGGGGGGTCACCATTTCTTTTTAAAATACATGCAAGGTTCTCAACCTGTGGGCCGAAATTTCACAAGTATGGAGATGACACACTACTTACCTTCCTTCTATCGTGAAAAGGAAGCTGAGCGCATGTCTGAAGATTGGGAAAACCAGGCTTCACACCCTTCTAGGGTTGGTCAGGTGATGTATGTAGGACCCATTTTTAAGTGATTGTTGGTCGCCTGCCACTAGCCCACTCGAAGCAAGATCTTCTAATCTAGTGCTATGCCTTGCAGGGATCAGTGAAGAGATAGGCTTTGCCATCCTCCCCATATTCACAGTTAGCAGCCAACTGGCCTTTGAGCCTTTCAGAGGGATTTCGTCTTCCCTACATTTTCTGCGTCTATTAGGAGAATAATATTGGGATACATTGTACTTTGTAGGATAATTCTGCTGAGCCACCTGTAGAAAGGCATCTCTGTTCATAAAGTTCAGCAGCCTCATGATCAGTGTACAGGGTGGTGGTAACACAAGGTATGGGTATGAATGCTATATGCTCTAAATGTCAGTTTTATATAGTTTTCCAGGAACAGTTGTGTTAGACCTGTCAGCCTTAGGGTGGTTGTTAGAAATGGAGCTCCTGGTTGGCCAGGGTAGGCACCTCAGCCAGGCAGAACCACCACTCTACTCAAGGCAAAGAAGTTAGACACCCAAGATAACCCCTGCCCACCCACTTGGTAGCTTGGCACGAGCAGTCAGGCTTATACCATGTGTAAAGCGTTTGCACAACACACACAACACTAGTGACACAATAAATACACCACAAAGGAAACTCCACAACAAGTTATATAAAAATATACTGCATTGCACAAAACATCATTAGACCAAAAACAACATGTATCAGTAATACCCTGCTACACAAGCAGTTATCAGACCATCAAACAGGCTATTAGTACTTTGCGAAAGCCAGCAGTAGTCTGGTAAACACATAAGTTACTGTCAACATCAGGGCAGTGCGCGCTCTACGGGCGACAGGAATGCAAAAACCAAACACTTATGAAATAACGTAATTCATGCATTATGTTGCTATGCTGTTGTTTAACCTTTTGCATTGCAGAGTTTAATCCTGAAGACTTATATTCAAGGTGCTTGTAAATACTGTTCAATTGCAATGTATTGCTGCAGGCTTTCAGAGTGTGTCAGGGTGTGGTCCCTTTCCAGGGCCTTCTAGAAGCTTTCTCTGCAGCATGACTGGGTGTGGTTTGTGGGCTGGGCCAGACTCTGTATTAGGGAGCCAGCCCAGCTCCATGTGCTCACTATTCAGAGGTCCCGGTGCAGAGCAGCAGCAATTTCCTGAGCTCCTATTCCGGAGGCCTACCTTGATCTTCCAGGCCTTGCCCTTCATAGTATTGGTGATCCTTGATCAGGGCGGTAAGACGGAGGTCAGGCTGGGCCCCCGATCCCGTTTTCGAAGCCATTCGAGTTCTTGGGCCTAATTTTCATATTGGAAGATTTTTCCTTGTGCGTGTGAATGTGCTCTTGGTTTCTGGCATTTACATGTTGATATTCGAATCGGCAAGACACGCGATTCATTTTTGGCATTTGACTTTTGAGATTCGGGTTGGCAACAGTGTGCGCAACCATTTCTAGAAATTTGCATATTGGCATTCGAATCGGCAAGATGCGCAATTCAGTCCTTGTGTTTAACTCTTGATACTCATTGTGCGCTACCATTCCTTGGCAGTCACATGGTGGCATTCGAATCGACAAGACGCGCAATTCATTTCTCGTGTTTAACCCTTGATATTCACTGTGCGCTACCATTTCTTGGCAGTTATATGGTGGCATTCATATCGGCAAGACGCGCGATTAATTTCCTTGCATTTTAACTCTTGATACTCATTGTGCGCTACCATTTCTTGGCATTTACATGGTGGCATTCGAATCGGCAAGACGCGTGATTCATTTCCTTGCATTTAACTCTTGATACTCATTGTGCGCAAGCATTTCTTGGCATTTACATGGTGACATTCGAATCGGCAAGACGCACGATTCATTCCGTACATTTAACTCTTGATAATTATTGTGTGCAACCATTTCTTGGCATTTACATGGTGGCATTCGAATCGGCAAGACGCGTGATTTATTCCCGCATTTAAAACTTGATGTTTTCAGATCGCTTGCATTGTGCGCGATCATTTCATGGCATTTACATATTCTTGTTGAAATCAGCAGTGTGCGCGATTCATTTTTCTGTATTTAAAACTAAGGGGGTCATTCTGACCTCGCCGGTAAAAGGCGCTTACCGCCGGTCAGAAGACCGCCATAACACTGCCACAGGCGCGGGAAACCGCCACGGTCATTCTGACCCGCAACAGGCAAACCGCCAAAAACCTGACATCCACAAAAGTCCGCCACACCAACGGCCAGCGAAAAACTGGCGATGACCAAACCTCCACCGTCACGCCAACAGAAATACGCCCATTCCATTCCGACCCACGAATCCACGCGGCTGTCTTTCAACCGCGGTATTCCATTGGCGGTACACACCGCCGCGGTCAAAATACACACACACTTACAAAATACAACCACATTGGACATTTTGAAATACACACACCTGATACACATAGAAACACCACTCCCACACACCCAACACAATATAAAACACACACCCACATCACCCACAAACCCCTATGACCACCATTTATTGACTAAGGCCAGAGAGAGACACCACCAGCTAGTACAGAGCATTCACAGGCACATAACACCATCACTCACACCACATCCACGCACAAAACACCACACACCACCACACTCACCACACTCATCACCACAAACACCACCCCACACCTCATCCACACCACCCCATGGCACCCCAAAGACACCCCAGGTTTTCAGACGCTGAACTCAGGGTCATGGTGGAGGAAATAGTTTGGGTAGAGCCCCAGCTCTTCGGGACACAGGTGCAGAACACCACCATTGCCAGGAAGATGGAGCTATGGCAAAGAATAGTGGACAGGGTCAACGCTGTGGGTCAGCATCCACGAAATCGGGACGACATCAGGAAGCAGTGGAACGACCTACGGGGGAAGGTGCGTTCCATGGTATCCAGACACAACATCGCGGTGCAGAAGACTGGCGGCGGACCCCCACCTCAACCCCCAGAATTTACAACATGGGAGGAACAGGTCTTGGCGATCCTGCATCCTGAGGGCCTCGCAGGAGTAGGCGGAGGAATGGACTCTGGTAAGTCTAATCTCAACTACTTCATTCCCCCCCCACCCACCGGCATGCCAAATCATACCCCCACCCCCATCACACATCCTCCTTGCTAATGTCTCACCATCACAACCCACCCATCCCAACACCAAGCCCTGCACGCGACCACAAACCATGGACACCCATCACCTAAGCATGCCCACTGCACATACCCATCCCCCCAAACCACCGTCACAACAGCCCCCACAAGGGAATGCCAGCACTGGGGTACACGGGCACCCACCCATTGCACGCTATGGCACACACAGAAGCAATAACCATACTCTTATACCCCTGCAGGACCCGAACACCACGACACCGCCCAGGAGGGTCCAGAAATGTCCATTCCACCCCCAGAAGAGGCCCACAGTGATGACAGCAGCTCTGTCTCCCTGGACCCAGATGACCAGCCCGGCCCATCGGGGACCTCGGGACAGTAGGTTCCCCTCAGACAGCCACAGGCACAGCAGACCTATCCCCCTCTGGGAACACCAGCACAGCACCCACCCAGCGGGCCCATGCCTCTGTCTCCAGGACACGTCAATCAGCGGTGTGTCCACCACTACAGGGCACCCAGGTTAACCCACCACCCCAACAACAACAGAGACCTGGGGGCAGTGGTAGTGGGCACACGGTCCAGGGGACAGAGGCCCAGGGAAACAGGGGAACTGGGAGGGCTCCTGTGCGACAGGGGGGGACAGGCCCATGAAACCCACTCTCCACGAGGCCCTATCCTCCATCATGGGAGCATACCACCACTCCCAGGAGACGATGGCGACGGTCCTGGCCAGGTTCCAGGAGATCCAGGTACTGCAGGAGGAACAGTTTATGGGGTTCAGGTAAGAACTCAGAAACATCAGTTCCGCAATGGGCACCATCGTTGTGGCTCTCAATCAGATTGTCAGCACATTGCGGGACCATGTGACACCACAAAGGGCCCCTGTCACTAGCATGGACCAAGAACAGGCTACCACCTCCGCCGGCGCTAGTGGACAGGAGGCCCCGACACAAGAACAACAGGCCACCAGAAACCTCATTGTACCGTTCCTCTGCCCTTGTCCTGGGATTCCTCACTGGGGTCAGTAGCCATGACAGGTTGGGGTAACCAGAGTCACCAATTAGCCACACACGGTGTCTCTGAAGTAGTTCCATCACGTAAGGGATGCTGCTATTTCGCATGATGTACGCGTCATGCACTGACCCAGGGAACTTGGCATTTACATGGGAGATGTACTGGTCAGCCAAACAGACCAACTGGACATTCATGGAATGATAACTTTTTCTGTTCCTGTACACCTGTTCACTCGTGCTGGGGGGGACCAAAGCAATATGTGTCCCATCAATTGCACCAATGATGTTGGGAATATGTCCAAGCGCATAGAAATCACCCTTCACTGTAGCCAAATCGCCCACCTCAGGGAAAACAATGTAGCTCCGCATGTATTTCAGCAGGGCAGACAACACTCTGGACAACAGCTTGGAAAATATAGGCTGAGACATCCCTGATGAAATGGCCACTGTTGTTTGAAATGACCCACTTGCCGAAAAATGGAGTACTGACAGAACCTGCACTAGAGGGGGGATCCCTGTGGGTTGGCGGATGGGTGACATCAGGTCTGGCTCCAGCTGGGCACACAGTTCCTGTATAGTGGCTCTGTCAAGCCTGTATGTCAGTATGACATGTCTTTCTTCCATTGTCGACAGGTCCACCAGCGGTCTGTACACGGGAAGATTCCTCCATCTCCTCGCAAGTCCCAGCAGACGGTGCCTAGGAAGGACAACATGGGTAACAGAGTCAATCAACCCATAGGTACGTTCCCACAGCTTGCACAGTACATGATTCTCAATGCATTGAATGGCTTGTATGAGTGTTGATGCAAGGCCTAGGTATGTGTGAAGCAGTAGAAATTAAGATATGGGGGCCCTTGAAATGGCGGCTGCCTGACCTGTGTAGTGCGACAGTGGGATGTGAGGTCAATGCGCTGGCGTGGCACACCGTGGCGGTAGGCGGTCGAAGACCGCGGTGCAAAGCCGCATTGGTTAACATTGAACCCTATGGGTTTCAGGAGCCAATGACGATGTGCGCCGGCTGTCGCGGTACGCACCGCCGCAGTACGCACCGCCGCGGGCGTGACCGCCATTTTCTATCTGCTTAATCACTCAATACCTGATCATCCACAGGAGAGGACCTCTACTGCAAGTGCTGCTGTGACCTCGGTCTGGAAGAGACACTGGCTGCTGCGACTGGGGAAAGGCCTCCTGCCTTCACTTCTGAAGAATTGGAAAAACTCGTGGATGGGGTCCTCCCCCAGTATGCGCTACTCTACGGTCCTCCAGACCAACAGGTAAGTACACTGGGACCATGCTTTGTGGCCAATGCCTGGGTTGAGTGGGGTGAATGAAAGATGGTGGGGAGGGGAGCGAATGAGGCATGCATCAAACGACAGATGAGAGCATGTGCCACATGGCAAGGGTGGGGATGGGGGGCCACTCACATCGCGCATGCAGAAGGTGATGTTTTTTTTTTCTCCCCCTGTACATGTCACATAGGTCAGCGCCCATCAGAAAATCGACATTTGGCGTGCAATCACCAAGGACGTCCGGACCCTGGGGGTCCACAACAGACGGGGCACCCACTGCCGGAAGAGGTGGGAGGACATCCGCCCCGGGAGCAGGAAGACCGCGGAGGCTCTGCTGGGGATGGCCTCCCAACATAGGAGGGTGCCAGTCGTACTTTGACCCCCCTGATGTCCCGGATCCTGGCGGTGGCCTACCCCAATTTGGATGGGCGTGTGAGGACATCACAGCAGACAAAAGGGGGTGAGTACAAGCACATTCTGCTGATTTTGCGCACATTGGAGGTGTCTGGGTGGGGGAGGAGGGCTGTGGGTATCCATAGGCCAGGGCGATTTCTGTAGGCTAGGCCCCTCCGTTAGGCATGGCCCTGTGCCCCCGCCCCCCACCTCTGTAGGTTGCCTAGTACAGCTATTCATGGCCCTGTGTCACCTATGTGTGGAGTTGTCGTCCATAGGCTTGTAGGCCATGTCCCACGGATTGAGTAGTGTACCCCAAGTGCGCGGCGTAGTGCAGGGGGCTTCTGTGTCTGTCCTCTCCGCCAACGGTGTCGCCAATGCATGCACTCAACATGTCTTTGTTTCTCCACCCCCCCCCCCCTTTTTTGGTGGTCTTCCTGTTCATGTGTGCATTAGCATCATCAGGCGGAGGAGAAGTGGCATCGGAGCACGAGGGAGCTGCATCTCACATGGCCATGGAGGACCATGCAACTGACTCGGATTTCACCAGTGAGACAGAGGGCGAGGGGAGCTCCACAGCAGGGACACATGGTGACACCAGCGACACAGACACGTCCTCGGAAGGGAGCTCCCTTGTGGTGGCGGCAACATCCGTGCCCACCGCAACAACAGGTACAGCCGCCACCAAGCGCACCAGCTCCGCCCTCCCAGCAGCCCCTCAGCGTTTGCCCCGTGCCCGCTCACCCAGGAAGGTGGGCATCTCCTTCGCCCCAGGCACCTCAGGCCCTGCCCCAGTTACCCCTGCTGCCCTCAGTGAGGAGGTCATTGCCCTCCTGAGAACGCTCATTGTTGGGCAGTCTACCCTTTTGAATGCCATCCAGGGTGTAGAAAGGGAGGTGCACCGGAGTAATGCATACCTGGAGGGCATTCATTCGGGTCAGGCTGCCCATCAGCGATCGTTCAACGCTCTGGCCTCAGCACTGACGGCAGCCATTGTCCCTGTCTCCTGCCTCCCTCCTCCAACTTCTTCAACCCAGTCCCACTCCCCTGTACCTCTGCCTATCCCAGACACACCTACAGACCAGCCTGCACACACCTCAACACCCAAGGGAAGCTCATCCAGACATAAGCACCACACATCACACAAGCATTCACCCAAGCAACATCCACATGCAGACATGCCAACAGCCACTGCCTCCTCTGTGTCCCCCTCCTCCTCGTCTCCCTCCTCCCTCCCTGTGACGTCTCCACTCACACTTGCATGCACAACATCTTCAGCCACTACGTCTATCACCAGCACACCCACCAGAACACTCCGCACACGTGCAGTCACCACACCCACTACCATTTACACGTCCCCTGTGTCCTCTCCCAGTGTGTCTGTCACCCCCTCTTCCAAACCACACAAACGCAGGCAGCCACCCACCCAACAGCCATCCACCTCACGACAGCCTCCAGCACAAGGACCTGCACCCAAAGACACCAGACTTCACTCTCCTACAACCACATCCTCTTCCTCCACTCCCATACCCACTAAAACTACCCGTCCCTGTCTTTCTAAATTGATTTTCCTTTCCAACCTTGACCTCTTTCCAACAACTGACCCACCCCCTCCATCTCATAAGACTCCAATCAGCACCTCAGCCACCACAAAACCTGGACCTAAAAAGACAATAGTCCAAGGATTTTGGAGTCCACCACCTTCAAGGCCAGCTACTTCGGCTAGGAGTAAAGAGACGGCCAGCCCCCTGAAAAAAAAGCCAAGAAAGCCAGTGCCCGGCGCGAGAGGCCAAAGACAGCAGGCTCCAAAGCACTACCCTTGCACCGTCAGGGAGTGGGGTGCCACCTGGTACACCGCCAAAGGGAGGAAAGGGCCACAGACGAGCAGGGAAGGGTGGCAAGGGCAGCACGCCCGACAAGTCCGGCAGCAGGCGAGCTGCCCAGGAGGGCCCCACCAGCCCCATTCCAGGTGTGCAGGAGGACATCCACGGGCCCGGGACGGCAGCACAGGAGGGCCCCGCAAGCGAGAAGACAGATGTGCACAAAGGGCCCGGCAGCCACATGTCAGGTGGCGAGTGAAATCCATGTCATGGCCGGATCTGGTGACCTGGACACACATGTCAAGCACCGCTGAACAGGGCCCTTCAAGTCAAGAACCGCTGAACAGGGCACCGCCGTCTCAAGAACCGCTGAACAGGGCCCTTCAAGTCAAGCACCGCTGAACAGGGCCCTTCAAGTCAAGCACCGCTGAACAGGGCCCTTCAAGCCAAGAACCGCTGAACAGGGCACCGCCGTCTCAAGAACCGCTGAACAGGGCCCTTCAAGTCAAGCACCGCTGAACAGGGCCCTTCAAGTCAAGAACCGCTGAACAGGGCACTGCCGTCTCAAGAACCGCTGAACAGGGCACCGCCGTCTCAAGAACCGCTGAACAGGGCCCTTCAAGTCAAGCACCGCTGAACAGGGCCCTTCAAGTCAAGCAACGCTGAACAGGGCCCTTCAAGTCAAGAACCGCTGAACAGGGCACCGCCGTCTCAAGAACCGCTGAACAGGGCACCGCCGTCTCAAGAACCACTGAACAGGGCCCTTCAAGTCAAGCACTGCTGAACAGGGCCCTTCAAGTCAAGAACCGCTGAACAGGGCATCGCCGTCTCAAGAACCACTGAACAGGGCACCGCCATCTCAAGAACCGCTGAACAGGGCCCTTCAAGTCAAGCACCGCTGAACAGGGCCCTTCAAGTCAAGCACCGCTGAACAGGGCCCTTCAAGTCAAGAACCGCTGAACAGGGCACCGCCGTCTCAAGAACCACTGAACAGGGCCCTTCATCTCAAGCACCGCTCCGCTGGGCCGTTCATCTCAAGCACCGCTCCGCTGGGCCCTTCAACTCAAGCACCGCTCCGCTGGGCACCGCCGTCTCTGCACCGCTCCGCTGGGCCCTTCATCTCAAGCACCGCTCCGCTGGGCACCGCCGTCTCTGCACCGCTCCGCTGGGCCCTTCATCTCAAGCACCGCTCCGCTGGGCACTGCCGTCTCTGCACCGCTCCGCTGGGCCCTTCATCTCAAGCACCGCTCCGCTGGGCACCGCCGTCTCTGCACCGCTCCGCTGGGCACCGCCGTCTCTGCACCGCTCCGCTGGGCCCTTCATCTCAAGCACCGCTCCTCTGGGCACCGCCGTCTCTGCACCGCTCTGCTGGGCACCGCCGTCTCAAGCACTGCTCCGCTGGGCACCACCATCTCTGCACCGCTCCGCTGGGCACCGCCGTCTCAAGCACCGCTGGCCCATTGGCAGAAGGGGCAGGCCCGCATCTGTGTCGGGCAGGGCTGCACGAAGCACTCTGGGCACCATGCCTCCTCCAGAACCAGTGGAGTCTGTAATCCACTTGTGAGACTGTGGCTTTGCACTCCCCAGGATGGCAGAGTGGGCAATCCACCCACTGTAGAGACTTGTGAGACTCTGGCTTTGCACTCCCCAGGATGGCAGAGTGGGCAATCCACCCACTGTAGAGACTTGTGAGACTGTGGCTTTGCACTCCCCAGGATTGAACAGTGGCCATGGAGGCCCCTCGTGGATCTGGCGTCGTGGACCCATCTGGCTGAGGTGCCCCCCTTCCCTTCCCCCTGAGGTGCCTGTAGTTTTGCTATCTAATGCCCCTGCAGTGTTCTCTCCATTGGAGTCGGGTATCCTGTGTGGGCTTTGCCCATGTGTTTAGGCCCATTGGCCCACGAACAATGGCTGATACCCAATTTGGACAGGACAATTTACATATGTATATATAGTTATAGATGTTTGATATATTTTTTTACTTAGCCGTACAATATTCTTCAAATTTCATGATCATTTTATTTTGTCTTTGCATTCTTCCGGGGGGTTTGGGGGTGTCACTCTGAGTTGTTGCTCTGCATTGATGTGTATGTAGTTGTGGGTGAGGGTGAGGGTGGGTGTGTCGCGTATGTGTGTCCCCGTAATTTTTTGCCTCCCCCCTCCCCGTGTCGTAGGTGCAGTACTCACCGTTGTCTTCTGCGCCGGCGTTCATGCTCCTGGTAGAGGAGCAGGAAGACAATAGCTGGTAGGATGTGTAGTTCGGGTTCCATGCTGTCCAGATTCCTCTTGGAGTGTGTAGAGGTGAGCGTTTTCCTTTCGTAATGGCTGTTTCCGCCGTGTTTTTATCGGCGGGACTACCGCCCCGGAAAAGGTGGCGGATTGGTGGGTTGTGATAGGGTGGGCGGTACATTGTCTCCCGCCTGTCCGTTGGCGGTGACCGCCGCGCTGTTTGTTTGTCCCGCCGTGGCGGTCGGAGTGTTAAAGTGGCGGTCTCTGTTGGCGGTTTCCGCCAGGGTCAGAATTCCACTTTTTTTTACCGCCTGCCTGTTGGCAGGTTGGCCACCGCTTTAACACCGACCGCCAGGGTTGGAATGACCCCCATAGTCTATTAAATGTCAATTGTAGGAAAGTACCATCTTGCCTGGCATGTTACCCCCATATTTCACAGTATATATGTTGTTTTAGTCTATGTGTCACTGGGACCCTGCCAGGCAGGGCCCCAGTGCTCATGCGTATGTGCCCTGTATGTGTTCCCTGTGTGATGCCTAACTGTCTCACTGAGGCTCTGCTAACCAGAACCTCAGTGGTTATGCTCTCTCTGTGTAGTGCTTTCCTCTTATCTAGTTTCTAAAGCACTAACATAACAGATTCGAATCTGCCGGACCTCGTGCTGGAGCTAGGCGCCAGCTGCCAGCAATCCCGTGTGGGTAGATGAATCTCTTTCTCGCGGCTGACAGGGGTCATCAGCTTGCAGACCTTAGAAAGATGAAGCTGTAGATAGTTCCCACACGGTGAAGTATTTGTTTTGCTTTGCATTCAATATCTTATAAATATAACCTGCTGTGTATATTGCAAACTGATATATTTTGTTTGATTAACGCGGACTTGAAAGCTACTAATTCGTCATTCATAAAAATTGGGGTTGGGGAAGAATTAACAACAATAAAAGTCTTCTTTGAACTCAGAAGTGCATTTCTGTTGTGTTATGTTAGTGCTTAGAAACTAGATAAGAGGAAAGCACTACAATTGGTACCAGAAGTGGGGTGTCGGTCATTAAGAGGTGATTAAGAGGGTGTTGACGAGTTGGTAGATTTCTAAGTGCACACTTTAAAAGTGTAATTGTTTTTTTGTTGTTTGGAGAATTACAGAAATTGTTTTCTGTTTGGAGAATCACAGTAGCACCACAGACCATGTCTGAGAATGCATGTGTTGATAAACTGCCTGATGGTGCTAAGAAAAACTGTGAATTGTTTGCTGTTTGGGGAATTACAGAAGAAAATGCATGTGTAGCTAAAATGCCTGATGGTGTTTTGAGAAATAATTCCTGTTGTACATATGTAGAAAACGTGTCTTTTGGAAGTAATGATGACAGAAAGGTTTGGATACCTTTATCTGCTTACAGAGAAATGCAGGAGAAATGTAGGAAGTTGGAACATGAAAATAGGAATTTACGTGAGCAAATTAGCCCGACTGAAAGTTATAAAAAGGCTGTTTTTGAAGAATCTTTCTTGTCCCATTCCAGTAATAAGGGGGTTAAGACATCTCCGAGCTGCACTGAGTTTTCGTGTGAGCCCGGGTTTTTGGCAGACAAAGTGCATTCCTTAACTGATAACACGGACGAGAGAGACCAGAATGTGATTTACGAGTTACCGTTGCAAAATGCACAAGTAAAACGAAGGATTTTAGAGCAAGACACCCCGAGTTTCATTAGCTTGTTTGATTTTTGGAAAAAGAATAGCTCTCATTTGAGTGAAATCCTAACACTTTTGTATATGGTCACTGTGAAAAATTATATGCAGCTGCGCGCTTGTGATTTGGCAAATGAAATAATGCAGACTTTAGGTTTCTGCGCAGTGCAAGAAGGAAATACTTATGTACATGTAACTCAAGAACAAGGGAAGAAAATAGTGCCCCTAGCTAGAATCATACAATGGATCTGGTACTTGCAAGACAGGGCTAGAGTACCACAGATAAAAGAGTTACCGGTGAAATTGTGTGCACCATTTGAATTCGTGTCCACTGAAGATAAAAAGCATGTTTGTTTTACTAATGATTAATTGACTGAAATGTTGTTTTCTGGCACAGGAGAAGGAATGGAGTTGTATAATGTGTGTCAGATTTTAAAGCAAGAGCTACGTGAGATGTGTCATTTTTACGCTGATTTTTGGTTCATTGCTAATGTTTTAGCACCTAACTGGTTCAATTACCTTGCAGATGTTAATGAGAAAAATTCAGAGAGAGAAGTGTTCACCCAGAATTCTGCCTTAGTGGGGATGGCTAAGTGGGTGCCCCAGAAATGTGAACAGCTGAGAGAAAAAGCCACTTACAGGTGGGCAGAGATGAGAGAGATGCACATTCCCCTAGATTTGATAAAAACTGTGCAGCACGCACAAAAGCAATCTGTCATGCAAGCAGTCACAGAGCAGTTGAGGAGAGGAAAGTTACCAGAACAGAAATGGCAAATTGATCAGGTTTTAGGGAGAGTGATTGCTGCAGATTACCAAGGAAAAATCGAAATTATGCTGATACCTAGAAAAGAATCTGATTCATTCATACAAATTGGAGACAGAATGGCCCAAATTGGCAAAAGTGCAGTGAAGGGAGGTTTGTTAAAGAAGGAGTCTGCCCCAGCCCTTCTGACAGTGCAAGAAAAGGGAAGCTGTGGCGCAGCAGATAAAAACCTCAGTGCTGATGTGTGGCCTGAAGCCCCAAGTGATCCTCCAGAACCTGCAGAAAATATAACAAAGGGCCTCAAAAACGTCCTGCTGATTATAAAACAGGGAAAGAAAGAGGAAGGGTGCAGTTTAAATGAAAAATGTTATTTGCAAGAAAAGTCATACTTGTTTCTTTTGCAGATCCTACCACGTTTCGCCACTGTCCCTGAGTGTGCTGTGTGGTCCCCCTTCCGGTGTGTGCGTGTGGGGTCGGGGAAGGGACCGAATCCCCAACCTGAACCTGGCTGAGTAAAGTGCCAGCACCATGGATCCATTTTGCGCAAACTGCGCCTTCAGTTCAAGTTCAACTTGTTTGATTGCATTCTTCCACTGGAACTAAGCTGTGTTTTTTTTTTTTCCCTTCTCGTATGGAACTCTGACTTTTGCTTATCTTCCAGCGAACCTTTTAGATGGACCGTGCACCTTTACATGAGTAGAACTCATGCCACATCAAATTGCTAACACTGTTGAATTAGAGACTCATTCAGAGTATAAAAATTGGCCAGTCTTTTCTATGTAGATGTATCTGATGTGAAAGGTTATGAAATCAATGTGTTAATTCACTTCTATTGCTTTACAGGGATTGTTTTGATCATTCAAATGTGACTTGCTGATAATGTTTTTTTTGTGCTGATGTTTTGTTTTTTGTTTTTGTTTGAAACAGGAGATATGTGAAACAAAAATTCATTGGTCAAAGGGCGGAATGTACTGCCATTTGATGGAGTTTGTTTTGACCAATGACTTTGTGTTTCACCACTGCACATATTAGTTGCTCAATGTTCACCAGTAGCACATGGTATGTTTTGTTCAGTTTAGCCGCCTATGGGCTTTGACATGGCATTAGCCATTAGTTTCTGTATTCAGTTTAGCCGCCTATGGGCTTTGACATTGCATTAGTCATTACATTCTGTATTCTGCCTATTGGCTTTGACATGGCATTAGCCATTACTTTCTGTATTCAGTTGAGCCGCCTATTGGCTTTGACATTGCATTCCTATTGGCTTTGACATTGCATTCCTATTGGCTTTGACATGATGTATTCAGTTTAGCTGCCTATTGACTTTGATATGCTATTAGATATTCTGCCTATTGGCTTTGACATGATATTATATATTGCATTTTGTACTCAGCTTAACTGCCTATTGGCTTTGACATGATATCATATATTACATTTTGTATTCAGCTCCGCTGCCTATTGGCTTTGACATGATATTATACATTGCATTTTGTATTCAGCTCAGCTGCCTATGGGCTTTGACATGATATAAGACATTGCATTTTGTATTCAGCTTAGATGCTTATTGGCTTTGACATGACACTAGACATTGCATTTGATATTTAGGTTAGCTGCCTATTGCCTTTAACGTGGAGTTAGACATTGCAGTTGAGAATCCAAGCTGTATTTTTCCAAGGTGTGTTTTTGCACCAGAGAACCAAGATGTTTTTCTCACAGTAGACTAGACATGATAAGAGAGAGTACATGGGTGTTGTTTTTTCTTCGCTTGAGCTTGGGAACAGGAGTAGTCTTGGAGACCTGGCCAGTCTCCAAAAGGCTTGCTCAGTTTCCCAGGTCTGAGAGGAGGGGGCACACCTTTGTAACGAATGTAACAGGCTGCAGAGGGTCAGATTCGAATCTGCCGGACCTCGTGCTGGAGCTAGGCGCCATCTGCCAGCAATCCCGTGTGGGTAGATGAATCTCCTTCTCGCGGCTGACAGGGGTCATCAGCTTGCAGACCTTAGAAAGATGAAGCTGTAGATAGTTCCCACACGGTGAAGTATTTGTTTTGCTTTGCATGCAATATCTTATAAATATAACCTGCTGTGTATATTGCAAACTGATATATTTTGTTTGATTAACGCGGACTTGAAAGCTACTAATTCGTCATTCATAAAAATTGGGGTTGGGGAAGAATTAACAACAATAAAAGTCTTCTTTGAACTCAGAAGTGCATTTCTGTTGTGTTATGTTAGTGCTTAGAAACTAGATAAGAGGAAAGCACTACACTCTGCTTTCCAAATTTGTCCCTAACAGGCTAGTGACTAAATTTACCAATTCACATTGGCATACTGGTACACCCATATAATTCCCTAGTATATGGTACTGAGGTACTCAGGGTATTGGGGTCCCAGGAGATCCCTATGGGCTGCAGCATTTATTTTGCCACCCATAGGGAGCTCTGACAATTCTTACACAGGCCTGCCAGTGCAGCCTGAGTGAAATAACGTCCACGTTATTTCACAGCCATTTACCACTGCACTTAAGTAACTTATAAGTCACCTATATGTCTAACCTTCACCTGGTGAAGGTTGGGTGCAAAGTTACTTAGTGTGTGAGCACCCTGGCACTAGCCAAGGTGCCCCCACATCGTTCAGGGAAAATTCCCCGGACTTTGTGAGTGCGGGGACACCATTACACGCGTGCACTGTACAAACTACCTATGTACAGCGTCACAATGGTAACTCCGAACAATGCCATATAACATGTCTAAGATCATTGAATCGTCACCCCAGTGCCATTTTGGCATTGTCCAGGCAGCCCTGGCCCAGGAAGGCAGAACAAAGGATTTCCTCTGAGAGAGGGTGTAACACCCTCTCCCTTTGGAAATAGGTGTGAAGGCTGGGGAGGAGTAGCCTCCCCCAGCCTCTGGAAATGCTTTGATGGGCACAGATGGTGCCCATCTCTGCATAAGCCAGTCTACACCGGTTTAGGGATCCCCCAGCCCTGCTCTGGCGCCAAACTGGACAAAGGAAAGGGGAGTGACCACACCCCTGACCTGCACCTCCCAGGGGAGGTGCCCAGAGCTCCTCCAGTGTGTCCCAGACCTCTGCCATCTTGGAAACTGAGGTGTCTGTGGCACACTGGACTGCTCTGAGTGGCCAGTGCCAGCAGGTGACGTCAGAGGCTCCTTCTGATAGGCTCTTACCTCTCTTGGTAGCCAATCCTCCTTCCTAGGTAGCCAAACCTCCTTTTCTGGCTATTTAGGGTCTCTGCTTTGGGGATATCACCAGATAACGAATGCAAGAGCTCACCAGAGTTCCTCTGCATCTCCCTCTTCACCTTCTGCCAAAGGATCGTCCGCTGACTGCTCAGGACGCCTGCAAAACCACAACAAAGTAGCAAGACGACTGCTAGCAACCTTGTATCGCTTCATCCTGCCGGCTTTCTCGACTGTTTCCAGGTGGTGCATGCTCTGGGGGTAGCCTGCCTCCTCTCTGCACCAGGAGCTCTGAAGAAATCTCCCGTGGGTCGACGGAATCTTCCCCCTGCAACCGCAGGCAACAAAAGACTGCATCACCGGTCCTCTGGGTCCCCTCTCAGCACGACGAGCGAGGTCCCTGGAACTCAGCAACTCTGTCCAAGTGACTCCCACAGTCCAGTGACTCTTCAGTCCAAGTTTGGTGGAGGTAAGTCCTTGCCTCCCCACGCTAGACTGCATTGCTGGGTACCGCGTGATTTGCAGCTGCTCCGGCTCCTGTGAACTCTTCCAGGATTTCCTTCATGCACAGCCAAGCCTGGGTCCCCAACACTCTAACCTGCAGTGCACAACCTTCCGAGTTGTCCTCCGGCATCGTGGGACTCCCTTTTGTGACTTCGGGTGGATTCCGGTTCACTTTTTTTCTAAGTGCCTGTTCAGGTACTTCTGCGGGTGCTGCCTGCTTCTGTGAGGGCTCTCTAAGTTGCTGGGCGCCCCCTCTGTCTCCTCCTCCAAGTGGCGACATCCTGGTCCCTCCTGGGCCACAGCAGCACCCAAAAACCCTAACGCAACCGTTGCAGCTAGCAAGGCTTGTTTGCGGTCTTTCAGCGTGGGAACACCTCTGCAAGCTTCTTCACGACATGGGACATCCATCCTCCAAAGGGGAAGTTCCTAGTCCTCTTCTTTCTTGCAGGACTCGAAGCTTCTTCCAACAGGTGGCAGCTTCCTTGCACCCTCAGCTGGCATTTCCTGGGCTCCTGCCCACTCTCGACACTGTCGCGACTATTTGACTTGGTCCCCTTGTCTTACAGGCACTCAGGTCTGGAAATCAACTGTTGTTGCATTGCTGGTGTTTGTTCTTCCTGCAGAATCCACCTATCACGACTTCTGTGCTCTCTGGGGGTAGTAGGTGCACTTTACACCTACCTTTCAGGGTCTTTGGGGTGGGCTATTTTTCTAACCCTCACTGTTTTCTTACAGTCCCAGCGACCCTCTACAAGCTCACATAGGTTTGGGGTCCATTCGTGGTTCGCATCCCACTTTTGGAGTATATGGTTTGTGTTGCCCCTATACCTAGGTGTTCCTATTGCAATCTATTGTAAATTTACACTGCTTGCATTACTTTTCTTGCTATTACCTACATAATTTTGGTTTGTGTACATATATCTTGTGTATATATCTTATCCTCATACTGAGGGTACTCACTGAGATACTTTTGGCATATTTTCATAAAAATAAAGTACCTTTATTTTTAGTACTTCTGTGTATTGTGTTTTCTTATGATATTGTGCATATGACACCAGTGGTATAGTAGGAGCTTTATATGTCTCCTAGTTCAGCCTAAGCTGCTTTGCCATAGCTACCTTCTATCAGCCTAAGCTGCTAGAAACACCTCTTCTACACTAATAAGGGATAACTGGACCTGGCACAAAGTGTAAGTACCTCTGGTACCCACTACAAGCCAGGCCAGCCTCCTACATCAATGTGATATAATCTTGATATTGTGTGGATTAACCTTTTGTTTCCCACAGGTCTCCTTCCCAGCTGTTCCCATCCTAATCCCCTTTTCCCCCACTTGGATTCTCTCAGTCTCTGTGAAAGTTACTACTATTCTACAAAGCAAGCAGTTGTCAGACCATCATCAACACCAAAATGCACATGGGGTGAAACATTCTGCATATGTCGTAACACACCAATCCATCGGCAGATATTATCACATCAGGTAGATTGTGCAGCACACATGTCTCCCTCACATATGTCCAGCACGACACACCAAAACAGTCTTAGGTCATGATATGAACAAAAAAATGTAGCGTTTATAGTGAGAGGCAGAGTACCGTAGGGAAAAATGCAACATTGGTAAAAATCACCCCAAAACCCTCACTCATGGAGGTTACAGCGCATCTGCACCTCTCTTCCAGATCCTTGGTAGGCAGGGACTCAGCCGTCCCACTCCAGGAGCTCTGGTGATCCTGTTACAGAAAATACAGTACCCCACACTGCTAGCAAGACCAGGATCCTCCGATAAGGATTTCTTTACTGCCTGTCAGCCATTTCAGGCAAACCCTGCCCCCTCCTAATGGTAGGCTTCAAGAGTTGGGGGAGGGCACACCTTATTGCCATTGTGGCAGGGAGACCCCTCTAGGTCCCCCTGCATATGGATCACACCAGAAACAGCCGCCCGCGTCCGAGCAGAGGTGCTGTCAACTTTGGGGAATATCTCCCCTGGGACAGCCATGCACTGGGAGCGTGTCCAGAGCCCGCCTTTGCTTCCTGGACTGCTCTCTTTGCAGCGTCCTGCCACTCCTCCTTCTTAGCGCCACCAGGAGTCACAGCCCTTCTCTCCTTGGACTGGATGGGCTTGTTGCGATGGTTGCACATGCAGCAGTCAGGGTTCTCCTCCACCCATGAAGGGTGGTCAGCCAGCAAACTATACTGCTGCGATCACCGCCCTGCCACCACGCTCGACTTGATCTCCTGGGGCTGAGTGGGTGAATTCACACATGTTGGTGCCTGTTGGTGCTCCGGGAGCAACGCACAGAGCTTACTCTCAGCAAAGGCTCCTCACAAACTCTCCTGCATAGGGGACGGAGGAGCCTCACAGTTGGGGACACAGGAGAGCTTCCTTGCACCCAAGGGTGGTCCAAAACATGAAAGAATTACAAGTCAAGCACTCTTATCAGGAAATGAAGTACTTCGCACACTCTGGTATCCTTAGAGCGCTCCCCACGCACTCCACAAGGGAAATGGGGCGCTGCCACTCATGCTTCTCATGGGAACCAGTACCAGAGGGAGAGAAATGCAGGGGGGGACAGGCAGCACACCACCCAGCCTCTGGAGACAGCTGTGGGGGCACAAAGCTGGGGGGCCCAGGCAAGCAGGCCAGCCCAGAGGTCCAGAGAAAGCAGTGCCAGTTCCTCGAGTGACCTAACAGGTCAGAGGTCAGCACAGCAGCAGATCAGTTCCAAGGTGGTTACTGGTGAGTCCCTCCAGCAGCATCTAGTGTCCAGTCAATGCAGTGTCCATCAATGTCTCTGTTCTGTGTGTCTTAACATGGGGAACAACCTCTATACTTAGACTTCTTTTGCCCAACTTCTAGAAGTGGGGAGAATGTTCCAGCCAGCTCTAACCAGTTCCAGGAAAGCCCCTTCTCCTCCATATTGGCTCCAGACATCAGGAGGGGGTAAACAAGCCCATTGTGTGAGGGCAGGGCACAGCCTTTACACATGCAAGTGCACCCCGCCTCTACCTCTCCCAGCCCAGGAAGACCACTCAGTATGCTGATGCACCTCTGTGACACCTCCACCCTTCCTGTGTACAAGCTGTCTGAAAAGTATGCACAATGCCCAGCTATCACTCTACCGCAGACATGAATTGGAGTCAAGCTGCAAAAACACCGGAGTTATAAACACGGAGAAATGCCCACTTTCTAAAAGTGGCATTTCTTAAATGGTAATAATAATACACCTACACCAGTAAGCAGCATTTCTCACTACCATTCCATCCATACCAAACATGCCAACGCCACCCCTCATAGATCAGAAAATACCACTTAGCACATATGAAAGGGCATTTCCAATGCACCTCTATGTAACAGGCAGTAGTCACAGCAATGAGAAACTAAATAGGCTGTTTGTCACTACTAGGACAGGCCACACAACAAGGCACATCTTACCTCTTACCTACACAGCAGGGCCTAACTTAGGGGTGACTTATATGTAGTAGAAGGGGAGTTCCAGGCCTGGCAAGTAAATTTAGATGCCAGGTCCATGTGGCAGTAAACTGGGCTGCAGGCCCACTAGTAGCATTTATTTTACAGGCCTTCGGTATAAGGGATACCACTGTACAAGGGACTTACAGGTAAATGAAATAGGCCAATCAGGTGTAAGCCACTTATATCAGGGAGAGCACATGCACTTTAGCACTGATCAGCAGTATTAAGAGCCTAGAATCCTAGCACCATCAAAAAGAGGTCAGAAAAATAGGAAGAGGAAGGCAAAAAGTTTAGGGATGACCCAGCAAAAAGGGCCAAGTTTAACAGTGGTCTGCCCCCAAACCTTTTGTCTCTCCTCCTCCAGTTTGCTGGACATATTTCTGTTGGCCCTAGGACTCTGAGCTCCTTACCACTGCTACCCAGTCCTGAAGTGCACGTGCCCACTCCTTAAAGCATGTTAACATTGGCTTATCCACTAATTGTCATATTTAATTTCCTGCCAAGTCCCTAGTAAAGTGCACTAAGTGCACCCGGGGCCTGTAAATATAATGCTACTAGGGGGCCTGCAGCACAGATTATGCCACCCACTTAATTAATTAACACTTTAAACATGTCTCAGGCCAGCCATTGCAGAGCCTGTGTGTGCTGTTTAAACTGCCATCGCCTCCTGGCAAAATAACGTTTTTGCCAGGTCCAATACTTCTTTTTAATACATATGTCACCCTTAGGGTATTACCTGGGTAGCCCAGAGGGCAGAGTGCAATGTATTAAAAAATAAGAACATATACTTTCTGGTTTTACATGCCCTGGTAGCGTATACAACGCTTAAATTCATTTTTCACTACTGCTAAACCCATCTCTCCCATAGGATGACATTGAAGTTGCCTTATTAAATTTGTTAAGTGTAACTTCCAAATAGGAAGAGATTACCCCTTTGTGTTTGCTGCCTCTGGAATCACAATTTAAAATCCTAACTTATGGTGAAGTCAGATTTTGAATTGCAATCCTGGAAATGCTACTTTTAGAAAGTTTATATCTAAAAAGAAAAAGGGTCAGGCCTGTATAAGTCAGCAAGGCTAGGCCCTCTAAATATAAACAAGAAAAAATATCTGATGCTACCACAAATTTATCAATAACTCAATTTGGAAATTTGTGTGCGTGCAAATCAATTAACGCGGCCACCATTTACTTTTGTATATATCACAAAAATTCCATAAAATTATCAGACACAGTAGGACAACAACAAAAATATGCAAATCATTTGAAACACAATTTTTTTGAATCCAGAACATATCAATAAATTCACAACAGCATACAAGTGACAAATTAACAAATATGTAATACTGTTACATCAATAAACAAACAAAAATGGAACTTGTATCCTGGTTGAAAATGAATCTATTAGGAAAGAGCTACATCAATTCTAACCATTCAATAGCTCCTACCTACAGGGCCTATACCAGAAGCAAAAATGCCAAATAACTCTTGTGTCGAATGACAGGGGTATTCTATTTCACAGCGTCTTTTCTTTTTCCCTGTACGACCAAACTACTTCACTTGTGCTCTCTGAATTATGCCATTGTCTGTCCATGCGTTTCCAACCTTGAACCACTTGGGGATTCTCTTCAGGACTCAGATCACATGGATACTCTTCAGCCACAGAGAACGGGTGAACTTGATTGGTTCACTGGAAAACTGGAAAGGTCACAAATTATTTCAGCTGTGTTAAAAACACACCATCATCAAATCTCATGGCTTTGACTGTTCAGGACTGTGAATCAGCTGAACGGCTGGAGAGCTGGAAAAAGTGAATTCTCTTAACTTCCTAAAGCATTTTGGCTTCTGGTATAGGCCCTGTAGGTAGGAGCTACTGAATGATTTTAATTGAGGTAGCTCTTTTCTGCTAATTTAATTTAGAACCAGGATACAAGTTCCGTTTTTGTTTGTTTTTAGATGTAATAGCATTCCATGTTTGTTAATTTGTAATGTGTATGTTTCTGTGAATTAACTGATGTGCTATGGATTCAAATAATGTGTTTTTCAAAAGATTTGCATATATATTTTTTTCGTTCCCCTACTACGTATGATAATTTTATGTATATATAAGATGGAATTTTTGTGATATATACAATTTCAAATTGAATTATTGATAAATTTGTGTAAGCATTGGTAATATTTTCTTGTTTTTACTGTTAGAAACTTGGCTTTTTCTTGCCTTAGCCATTTGGTGCTTGCAGCCTGTCTCTGGTCACATGAATGGCAGTTGGGCTTTGGGTATTCCTCCTAAACAGCCGTACACAATGGGAGCTTAGGTGTGACTTATTGGGTCATCCTGGGCAGGATCAAAGGGAGGAGCTGGACACAGCTTCATGCCTGAATAGGCTGTGTCCTGTCTACACACAACAAGCTTAGTTACCCTGTATTGTCACGCCAGCCAGTTTCGAGCCCGGGGAGGAACGGAATTCCTTAAACTTCAAAGCCACTGTCTAGAAGCTTTTCCCACCTTCCAGAACCAGGGCACCAAATTATAAATACTGGACCTCAGACACACCACTTCAGTACACTTCTGGACTTGTGGATACTTTGCCAGGAAGGCCTGCTGTGCTGTTGGAGGACTGCCACTCTGCTGGACTGCTGTTTTGCTGGACTCCTTTGCTGTGCTGACCTGCTGCCTGCTGCGCACTTGCCTAGGAGTGAGAAGCACTGGACCTTTACCTCTCCAACCCAGAGTGATTTCAAGGGCTGCTTGGCTGCCCTCCTGATCTGAAGTCTCAGGGACATAAAAAACTTCCAACCACCCTGCTCCTCCACCTGGACTCGTTTAAGTGGGAGTCAGCCCTGCCAAGTGGTGCCACACCAGTCCTGGACTTTTGGAAGTGGGCTTAGGGTGTTTGTTCCAGTGGACATGATGACAGCAGGTTTCACAGCACCACCAAACCTTCCCATCAACACTACTACTGGAATCAGAACCAATGCATCACCTCCACTGCACTGCTTATCTTTGACATCAGTCTTCACATTGCAAGCCCTGTTGCAGCATCCTCGATGTTGATGCATCAGGACCATGCATCACACCCTCGCTGCATCTCTGAACCGATGCATTGACTTGGCTGCGTGACACATCTTTGCTTCAGCCCCTCGCAATGCTCCGCAACCAGGACTTAAAGTACTTTGGTTCATTGGGCCTAACAGGTCCCTGTGGTCAGCCAGGACTTCATTGCTGTCAGCCTGAACTTTTGACTTTGTCCCGTTCCGATGCGATCAAATATCCTCAGTTGGCACTTCCTGCTTCTGAGCGCTATTTCACAGTTTATTCTGTAAAAAATCATAACTCAAGTTCTGCTTATTGGACCTTTATCACTTTGGTCTTGTTTTATTCATTACATTCAGATCTATACTTCTAACCTGGAGTAGAATATTTTTGGTGTAGTGCAGTATCATGTCCATTGAGTTAGCAACTCTGTCGCCTTCTACTGTGATTCTGAAGATGTGTGTCAGTCACTTGTATATCATAACTTTACACATTCTCTGGGTTCCAACAGTGTTGACATGAACATCAACACTACAGTCATACACAATGTCAGAAAGTCGCATCAGTATGTGACCCTGTCCGATCAGTAAACTAATTTGCTAATAATGGTTAAGCACTCTTAGTCAGAGTGAAATCATTAGAATTGTGAAAGAGAACGTTTAGGGTTCTATGATGCTTCATTAAGGTGTTATTTTGTCTCATTCAAAGCAAGGGGTGACCTCTGTGCCCCCACAAGTCTGCCAAGTGCAGTATTCACTTGCATTTCATGAAGGGTACGGAAGGTGGCATCCTAGACCTCTTCATCTATTTCACGTGCAGTCACAGGTCCAGACATGGCTCCAGCACATAGCTAGATGCCAGGGCATCTAGAGAGCTGACCTTCAGAAGTGGAGGTCCAACTACCCCCCCACCCTAAACATCCACCAAGGATGTCAAAACACCATGGCCTCCACACTACTGAGGAGATTCTATTGGGCCTCGTCGCAGCCCTTCTACACAGTTGAGGAGTTACCTGTCAGTACACTTATCTTCTGCTGTTCTCTGCTCCTTTTCAAAATGGAATCTGTTACTTTTGCACCTTAGCTTTGTTGAACCACAAGGTATCTAACAAGCTACGCTCTTGTATGAAGTGTGAGTGTTCAGTCCTCTGTGTAGTTCCAAAAGGTGGGGGTGGGGCCACTTGACTTCTTCCCACATTGAATCTTCAGAGCAGCTTCACTTCAGGAACCCCTCAGTTTCTATTGAGGTTCAGCATGGACATATCTACAGGAAGTCCACATTCAAGACAAGCTTGGTTCTGGCAACTCATAAATGACAAGCCAATGTCCCAGCAAGTGTCCACTAGAACATATTGTCCACAGAGCCGTGCCACAGCTACCTAATATGATTGCAAACTGTACAGAATCTTTAAGTAAAACAGTGCTTCACTACTTTGTATGCAATTTTGAGGGATCTGATTTTAGAATGATTAAAGGGCAAAGAGAACCCACTTCAGGTGACACCCACACAGTGAAAGTATATATAAAATATACATCAAATCAAAGGAAAATCAAATCAAGGTTTATAAAGCGCAACTACTCACCCGTAAGGGTCTCAAAGCACTAGCGGGCTAGTCCTCTGAGCTTCAGTTGAAAAGCCAGATTTTCAGGTCCTTTCCGAATTGAGTCAGCGATGGTGACAGCCTGATGTGCAGGGACAGAGTGTTCCAGCTCTTAGCCGTGAGGTAGGTGAGAAAATCTTCCTCCCTCTGAGGACTTCTGTATGCAGAGTATGGTGACTAGTGCTTGTTGAGCGGAGCGGAGAGGTCTGATGGGAGAGTAGGAGGTGATGCTGTGGTTGAGGTAGGCGGGTCCTAGGTCGTGGAGGACCTTGTAAGCGTGGACGAGGAACATGAAGTGAATTATTTTCTCGATGGGAAACTAGTGGAGGTCTCTAAGGTGGTTGGAGATATGTTTGCAGCGGGGAATGTCCAGGATGAGTCTGGCGGAGGCATTTTGGATGTGCTGTAATTTCTTCAGGTTCTTCTCTGTGGTACCGTCTTAGAGGGCGTTGCCATAGTTGAGTCTGCTGGTAACCAGTGCATGGGTTACAGTTTTGCGGCAGTCCTTTCGGATCCATTTGTAGATCTTCCGGAGAAGTTGGAGTGTGTGAAAACAGGAGGATGCAACTGAGTTGACTTTGCGGGTCACGGTGAACGATGAGTCCAGGATGACGCTGAGGTGTGCGTGGTTTGTTGAGATGAGGTGGTGGCGAGGGTCGATGGCCACCAGGAGTTGTCCCATGCTGATGTGGATGCTCCCAGGGTGAGGATCTCGGTCTTGTCAAAGTTGAGCTTGAGGCAGCTATCCTTCGTCCAAGCGGCGACGCTTACATACCATTCTGGAAATTTTTCTTGCCAGTAGTTCGGTTTTCAGTCAGTGAGATGATCAGCTGGGTACTGTCAGCGTAGGTGACAATGTTCAGCCCGTGGTCCCTGACAATGGACGCAAGCGGGTCCATGTAGATGTTGAAGAGTATGTGGCTCAGGGAGAAGCCGTGTGGATCTCCGCAGGTGATCTCAGCAGGTTCTGACAGGTAAGGTGGGAGTCTGACTGTGTTCTGCCAGACAGGAAAGTGCATATCCATTGTAGGGTCTTTCCGTGGATGCCAGCTGTGTGGAGCCTGGAGCAGAGAGTGAGGTGTGAGACCCTGTTGTGTCGAACGCATTGATGGCATTTTTGATGGCTGGCTCTGAATGGTCGGTAATTCTTGAGGTCCTGGGGGTCAGCCATGGGTTTCAACAAGAAACATGAAACAGCAGCCTAAATACACATTTTCTTTTAAACAGCCTGTTGATCAGGGGCCTTCTCTTGACAAGAAAAGCAACTTATGTGTTCCTAGTACTGTGTGGAATGATATTCTGATAAAATGCGGTGCTATGCGATAGACCTGTTTCCAAAAAGTAAAACTTTTAATAGTTAAAATCTTCCGGGTTCATCTGAAGTTCAAGCCTCTGCACAGTGGAAGTAATTAGTTAACAAACATGAAGCCATTGTGCAGTATGTCCCCAAGCTTTAATTGAAAGCAAAGAATGACTCATTTACTCCCTGCAATGCTTCACACAATTAAAAGAGGAAGTGTACTGATTACAAACTATTTGAACCCCAAGGCTCTCTTCAATAATGGGATATGCAAAACAGAGCTTAATTTGCAAAATGGGCCCTCCTTCTAACTACCATGGTTACACAGGCACTGTGGGCAGTAATTGTGCCCCTATCAATACGATATCTATGGGTTTACTGGGTGTGTAATTTGCCCATCGTCACAAGTTTTTTCTGCTCAGAAGGAAGCATATTATACACTACCGGAGTTTGCACAAGTTTGCACACCCCATTAGCTCGTGTATTTACAGCTGCCGGGCAGTTTTTAGGTCTCGCTGTACACACCCATTGAAGACACTACCAACTTTCACAAACTTTCACAATTGTCCCTGAAGTTTGGTTTGAGCAGGACAAGGGATGAGAACCATATTGGTAACCTGTGTGATTTGTTTTCTAGCAATACATGTGTATTAACATTTTGTGCCATGTCACATAATTTACACACAGAGAGAAAAGTGTGGCACAGTAGGTTTTTGAGCAATTTTATGCTGTCAGAAGCAAAGCTTTATAACTGCAGACTCTTTCACCACCCCAAACATTCTGGTGCACATCACTGCACTCCAGCTCATCCATGCATGGCGCGCCATCGCTGCCGAGGAGATTCATTTTACTGGGCACAGGCAGTTGCATGTTCTCATGAAAATATGAAGAAAACTAGGACAATGAGATAAAAAGTAGTGAATTATCAATCTTGAAGTGGCATAATGGATTTACCAGAGTAATGATACTAGTGAGGGTACTATGTAGAGCCGCGAGGTGCGGGCGAAGGACAGAGCCCTGTGGGACATCAAAGAAAAACGTACTGAAAGAACATAGAGAAAACCATGAATGCGTAAAATATAAATGGCCAAGGCTCTGATTGATATCAGTTCAGATAGCCCACCCTTTCGCTATGTGGACGAAGTAAATGTCTCCGTCCACGTGGCTGAGGGGTCGTCGGCCTAATTTATGAATGACCACCAAGCAGGCGGTGATTTATAAAGCATTGCCAGGAACCGCCACCACGGCACTTCCTGCCACTGAATTTTACTCTGCACTACGCGTTTTTTTCTGTTGGTGAAAGACAGTAAAAAATGGTAAATGTCTATTCATCTAAATTTGGGGGTGGGCGGACATGTAGCCCTTTCTCCAGCGGCCCTTACTACCCAGAGCTGACAGAGAAGTTTGGCCACAGCAGAGATGGAGTAGTCTCTTCCGTGGCCAAACTGAAGGTCTGCCTGCATATAGATTGAGCGGGCGGAACACTATCTTGGCGGGGAGGGAACTGGAGCACTGCCACAACAGAGTTTCCTTCCCGCCAACATGTAATCGGGCTCAAGTGATCAAAGAGTATTTAAGAAAAGCAAGTGTAATAGAGCACTTATTGCTGCTGCTAGATCAAGAAGGATAATAAGAGAGCAAAGTTTACCATGGACAGCTGAGCGAGAAAATTTGTCAATGAGATTCAATTGAATGAGTGGGATGGAAACTATATTACAGCAAGGACAGAAGAGAGGTGAAATTAAGCAATGAAAATGGACAAAAATGTACAGGAACTGAGCACTGACAAATAATTTTGGATTGGGGGAAGGACCTTCGCATATTTAAAGGAATCAGGAACTGGAGAAGTCAAAAGTTGTCAAGTTCAAAATCCTAGCATCCGTTAAAAAAATTCCTATCATCAAGAAACTCATAAATGATTCCCTTTCCACTGGTGAGAATCCTCAAAAACTGAAACCCCCTTCATCACTATGCTCCTCTAAAACACACCACAGACTCAAAGGTCCGGATGTACTACATGACACTACAAAAACCGCTTCACAATATCTGATGCCACCTATCATGAAATCCTCCTAGGACTGTTGGTGACCCTTGTTGAAGTGGGCAGCTCATCTTTATTTTAGTTCACTTGGGGCCTGATGTATGTAGTGATTTTGCAGTCACAGTGGCTCCAGTTCTCAAAATCCAAGACTTTGCAATAGCAAAATGACATCTTGGTATGTCCAGAACCCAAACTGCGATCCAGTAACATGTTTCTGAATTGCAATTTGGGTTCGCAAGTGCATACCCAATTGCTAATTAGAAGGTGTGTGTTTAGGGCGTTACTTCCAAATAGTGATTTGTAATAGGATGTAACAATTCGTTGCAGTCGAAACCTGGTTGCAGAAACACTAATATTTTACCAAGTAGATAAAGGTCGTGGTCACCCATCAGCAGGTGCCAAGGGATCTCTTCCGCTTTGTAACTGTTGACCTTTTTTTTTTTTTAAATGCCAACTGTTTTCCTACAGGCTGCATTAAAAAAATATATTGCTTTACTTAAAAGTAATCACTGTCCTGGAGGGCTGCTGACCCAAGCAAGCCACCATCCCTGTGAAGGCAGCAAATCTTACTGGGTCGCAGTTTATGTCCTACCTCATTAATATTCATTAGTGACGTTGAACTGCAACCAACTACTATTCAGTATTTTGCCATCCAATCTGTTACCACATAGTTTCGTTTGCAAAACATCAGTGGTTTTGCTAAAAGTTAGTGAGTAAATTTCAACCACTTTTAACAAATACAATGTTCGTACGAATGGCACTTTGTTCCTTGATAACCACAGTAATCAAGACAAGTCCTCTAGTCTTAGCAACTACATTGATTACTTGTGGAGTCCCAAAAGACTCCATGCTATCTCCTTGCCTTTTCAACATTTAATTGGCTCCATCATTGCCCTTTTTGGATGATGGTTATCACATAAATGCAGAACATACTCAGACCTTCCTCCACCTGGAAGAGGGAACAGGAAGTACCATCAGGTTAAAAATTGCTTTAAGCTTGTCTAAACATTAATTCATCAGGGCACATCCTGCTTGTGGGCCAAGGTAACCTTTAACCTCTGCCTTTTCTTGGCAAGACACTATGGGGGTCATTCGACCGCCGCCCGCCAAGCGGGAACCGCCAGAAGACCGTACCGCAGTCAAAAGACTGCGGCGGTCATTCTGAGTTTCCCGCTGGGCTGGCGGGAAACCCCCTTTCACGAGGATGCCGGCTCCGAATGGAGCCGGCGGAGTGGAAGGGGTGCGACGGGTGCAGTGGCACCCGTCGCGATTTTCAGTGTCTGCATAGCAGACACTGAAAATCTTAATGGGGCCCTGTTAGGGGGCCCCTGCACTGCCCATGCCAGTGGCATGGGCAGTGCAGGGGCCCCCAGGGGCCCCACGACACCCGTTCCCGCCATCCTGTTCCTGGCGGTGAAAACCGCCAGGAACAGGATGCGGTAAGGGGGTCGGAATCCCCATGGCGGCGCTGCAAGCAGCGCCGCCGTGGAGGATTCCCTGGGGCAGCGGGAAACCGGCGGGACACTGCCGGTTTCCCGTTTCTGACCGCGGCTTTACCGCTGCGGTCAGAATGCCCCCGGAAGCACCGCCAGCCTGGTCAAAATGCAAAGAATTCAAAACCATGCTGCAGTGGTCATCTGTGGCCAGAATCATAAAAGCGAAATCACCCCTGCACTGAGATCACTACATTAGGTTACTATCACACAGGTCATGTCACGGTTGTGTATCAGGTTACCTGACTAAGCTGTTTCAGCAATGTCACCCATTCAGGAGCTAGAGATCATTCTCTCAACCTCATAAGTTTAAGTTCAAGTTTAAAAGTTTAAAAGATTTTGTGCTAGATAACTAGATTTTAAGTGACCTCTCAGTGGGACTCCCTCCATCAGACTCTTGGGGCCTAATTCACAAAGGGCCTCCACACTTATGGCGGAGATGTCAACAGCACTCTCAAGACGTAATTTATGCATTGTGCTGATATGTTGTTGTTTAACCTTTTGCATTGCAGAGTTCAATCCTGAAGACTTATTTTTAAGGTGCTTATAAATATTGTGCTTTTGCAATGTATTGCTGCAGGCTTTCAGAGTGTGTCAGGGTGTGGTCCCTTTCCAGGGCCTTCTAGAAGCTTTCCCTGCAGCATGTCTGAGTGTGGTTGTGGGCTGGGCCAAGTCTCTATAAAAGGGAGCCAGCCCAGCTCCACGTGCTCACTATTCAAAGGTCCCGGTGCAGAGCAGCAGCAATTTCCTGAGCTCCTGTTCCGGAGGCCTACCTTGATCTTCCAGGCCTTGCCCTTCATAGTATTGGTGATCCTTGATCAGGGCGGTAAGACGGAGGTCAGGCTGGGCCCCCGATCCCGTTTTCGAAGGCATTCGAGTTCTTGGGCCTAATTTTCATATTGGAAGATTTTTCCTTGTGCCTACTTTGATCCTCCAGGCCTCTGCCCTTCATACTACTTTGGTGATCCTTAAGCAGGGCGGTAATACAGTGGTTGGGCTGTTCCCCCGACACCGTTATCGAGTGCGCTCAAGTTCTTGGGCCTAATCTTGCATTGACAAAACAACTTTATTCTTGTGCGTGTAAATGTGTGCTTGGTCGTTTTATGGCATTTACAAAGTAGCGTTCGAATCGGCAAGACGCTCTATTCTTTTCTTGTGTATTAATTCATGATATTCATTGTACGCTACCATTTCTTGGCAGTTTCATGGTGGCATTCGAATCGGCAAGACGCGCAATTCTTTCCTCGAGCTTAATTTGTGTTATTCATTGTGCGCTATCATTTTATGGCATTTACAAGGGAGCGTTCGAATCGGCAAGACGCGCGATTCTTTTCTTGGGTGTTAATTCATGATATTCATTGTACGCTGCCATTTCTTGGCAGTTTCATGGTGGCATTCTAGTTGGCAAGTCGTGTGATTTATTCCTTGAGTCTAATTTGTGTTATTCTTGGTGCACAATCTTTCTATGGTATTTACTATTAATGTGAAAATCTGCAAAGTGTGCAATTCATGTTCTGGCAATTTGAGAGAACAAAAGTCAGAGTTCTAGATGTAATGTTATGTGTTCTTAATATGCTTCTCAAACACGATTCAAATGATGCTTTAGAAATCATTCAGATTGTTTCTTAATCCTCATGCATAGGATAATACTTGAATCTGAAAATTGCATTTAACCTTTCTTGATTCCCTCACAGGTATCCAGTCATCTTGAAGCCTAGTCATTTTAAGTTTGTGCTTAGGTTGTTCATGTTTTCAGAATGACAATGGTTAAAGTCATAGCCTAGTACTGATTCATATGATGTAATTTTGATATTGTGTGTTTTAACCTTTTTGCTTTCTACAGGTCTCCTTCCCAGCTGTTCCCCTACCTAATCCCCTTTTCCCCACTTGGACTCTCTTAGACTGTGTGACAATTCTAATCAGAGTATTGGAGCTGTCTTGTGGTGGAAGTGTTGGGAACGTGCACAAACCCCGAGGATCTGGTGACTCTGACAGGAGGCTCTTCAGTTGTAGGGCAGTCTCTGTACCTGGGGTGAAGACTCCGCAATGAGAATTCTCATAATGGAGATTCCATCCGACTGCAGAGACTCCCCCAAGACCGCTGGGCTTCCGCCATGAGCCCAAAGGCCCTTTGTGAATTAGGTCCTAAGAATGGAAAAAGCCGTCCTAAAGTGTGGATAAACGCTGAAGATCCATATCCTCTGATCTGCAAATGCACTGCTCTTCCCAAGAATTCTGACTAAGCAGTTTTTATGTGGCCTATCATATCTCAAATGTATGTAGTATACCTGGTTACTTCATTTGATGTTATTGTCGGGCATTATACTTGTTTTATGCAAAATGTGTAGACTCAAGCAGAACAAGACTACAGTGAACAACAAGCACTGAAGTTCATCCTTTGCAAAATCATTCTATAAATATATAGTAAAAGGTAGTCCGGGCCCCCTCGTTAAGAAGCCCCCAAAACTGAATCCTCCTAGGAGTATCAACACTGGGTTTACTGAATGGGTGAAAACTACTGCAGGAGCCCATGCAAAAGAAGTGCACTCATTGTTGGAAGAGTTGAAAGAGCAATGTATATGCCGAATGTACCCTTCATGGAGTGGAAACAACACAATGTCCGATTACATGGTTAAATATAAACATGGTACTTATGTAAAACTCCAGCAATTCAATGGCCAACTTGAAAGGCTTAGCCAGTGCTTAATTTGTAAAATATTGATTTCCACGGCTCAAAACATTTCTCAGCGGCCACTGCAGCTTGCGTCACCTACTGTCACTGCCATCGCTACCAAACACCCGTACCAACAACATCTACATACCATTACAGTTCTACAAATGAGACAATTTGGTTTACAGTAGGTGACCCATATCTGTAAGAATGACATGAGCACCATGGTATTGTTATTTTCTTAATTGTATATTGAATTTCTTAACACTTTGCTCATGTGCTTTTCTAAAAATAGAATTATAGTGCCCCCATGTGGTAGACTGTCATAAACATGGGCTAGTGTTACAAAATAAGTGCGGGTGCCAAGCACTGTCAAACACCGGCACAAATTAAGCTCTGAACTCAGCTAAGTGAATTACTCCCTATGCAGTCATTTGCTCTTATGTACAAAATGCTTTGTATTTCAAATGTTTTAGTAAAACCTCTGTCTTCTGCCTTACCAACCACTGCCAACACAACAAATTAAAAGACAAAAACTGAATGCGAAACAGTTTGG
The DNA here is from genome assembly GCF_031143425.1 of Pleurodeles waltl. Lineage (NCBI taxonomy): Eukaryota > Metazoa > Chordata > Amphibia > Caudata > Salamandridae > Pleurodeles > Pleurodeles waltl. The sequence continues at coordinate 79,959,436 of NC_090436.1, forward strand.
GTGTTCACCTCAAGATTATTGAGGCATTTGGGTGCCTCATAGAGATGCCTATTAATTTATGTAAGGAGTTATGGCAGTGGAATAGACTGCAACAGTGAGTAACTATGCCTCTACAATTGCTTGATGTTAGACCTGACAGCCTTAGGGTGGTCACCCCTAACTTTTTGCCTGCCTCCCTCCACTTTTTAGATACTGTTTTTGCTGGTTTTAAGACTTTGAATAGTTTACCACTGCTAACCAGTGCTAAAGTGCATATGCTCTCTCCCTTTAAACATGGTAACATTGGATCATACCCAATTGGACTATTTAATTTACTTATAAGTCCCTAGTAGAGTGCACTATCTGTGCCCAGAGACTGTAGATTAAATGCTACTAGTGGGCCTGCAGCATTGATTGTGCCACCCACTTAAGTAGCCCCTTAACCTTGTCTCAGGCCTGCCATTGCAAGGCCTGTGTGTGCAGTTTCACTGCCAATTCGACTTCGCATTTAAAAGTACTTGCCAAGCCTAAACCCCCCCTTTTTCTACACATAAGACACCCCTAAGGTATGCCCTAGGTAACCTGTAGGGCAGGGTGCCGTGTAGGCAAAAGGCAGGACGTGTACCTATGTAGTTTACATGTCCTGGTAGTGTAAAACACCTAAATTCGTTTTTACACTGCTGTGAGACCATTGGGGCTGCCATCATACATTGTTTGAGTGGTAGCTGATGAGCTGAAAGGAGTCGGAAAGTCATATTTAGTATGGCCAGAATGGTGATATAAAATCCTGCTGACTGGTGAAGCTGGATTTAATATTACTATTTTAGAAATGTCACTTTTAGAAAGTGAGCATTTCTCTGCACTTAAATCTTTCTGTGCCTTATAATCCACGTCTGGCTGGGTTTAGTTGACAGCTCCTTGTGCATTCATTCAGACACTTCCTGGAGAATAAACTTGAACCAGAACCTGCATCCTGCCAAGAAGAACTGCCTGGCTGCCCAAGGACTCACCTGTATGCTTTCTGTGAAGGACTGCTACCTTATTGTTGCCCTGCTCCCTTGCTTCTCTCTGGCTGTGGTGAAGAAGTGCTCTCCAAGGGCTTGGATAGAGGCTGCCTCCTGTTCCCTGAAGTCTCAGAACCAAGAACGACTCCTTGTGTGGCGAAATTAGATGCACAGCCTGCAAGAAACGACACACAGCCTGCACTGCAGTGGAAATTTCACTGCACGCCGAACCGGAACGACGCAGCCCGACCTCGCATCGAGAAGAGTGACGCAGTGCCAGCGTAGCAACCGGAAATTCGACTCACGGCCCACTGGATCAACGCACAGCTGAAGCGGAACGATGCAGCCCGACTTCCAGAGAGGAATCGACGCAGTGCCTGCCGTGCGCTAGAAAATTAGACGCAACGCCCACCGAATCGACGCAGCCCCTGTGACTTCATCCTGCCAGTGCAGTAAATCCACGCATCGTCCCCGGGGCGTCTGAAAACCCCGCAACCCGAAGAGGATCCAAGACCAAGCACCAGAAATCGACGCACAGCCATCCCAAAGACCCAATTTCTAAAACTTGAATTGTGCTTGGCATCTTTCAAATACTTCCAATAGAGCAAATGTTGAGAGCTAAGTACAGGCTACTTTAAATGTATGTTTCTAATATTTCTCCAAAGTAAATGTGTGCCATTATTTTATTTACTACGTCTGCTGCTGAATGATATTAAATCCAGATGACTGAAGCATGTAGTATTAACTAAGACTGATGATATGTAATACATTTATTAGCTGAGATTGAGAACCGATGACGTGCCTATTACTGTGTAACAAAGAGTCAAGGTTTGATGTGCTTGACAACTGCATTTGTTGCACTCTGTTGTAACACATTGTGTGTACTGTATGTGTGGTTCAGTATCCTGTGAGTTGAACACGTCTGTTTCCTTTGTGCTTTACACTGTAAGGTGAACAGTTTATGTGTGTGCACTGCATTTTCAATGGACTGTGTATGGTGAGTTACGGCTTCGATGTTTCATCATGTGTGATCCTGCATTGCAAGAATGGCCATTCTTTGATTCTGCATCGTGCAACATTGTTTTATTATTATTATTATTATTATTGTTGTTGTTGTTGTTGTTGTTGTTGTTGTTGTTGTTATTATTACTATTAGCATTATTATTATGAGAATTTCTAAAATGAATGTCAGCTTATGCTAATTGTGCTTGATGGGGCGAGGCTATATCTACTTTTGATATTTAAAGTCACTCCACTATATTTGCTAGTCAACAGTGTGTAGAGTTCTTTTGTAACCCCTACTCCTAAAATGCTGTGGCCCAGATTTATTTAAAAAATCATGCAATGCAGAGCATCAAGTGAAATTGCTGTGCTGCATTGTGCATGTGCATTGTGACACATTTACTAAGGTGTGTTGGAGTGTGTCTTTTAAAAGCAATATTAATACGAAAAGCTTGCAATATATTGTGTGATGAAGCGGCCTAGAAAATGTGTTAACATAGAAAATAATGCACGCGTTGAAATGTGCCCACGGGAAGTGGCTACCAATGTATACGAAGACTAATGAAAAGGCTTATTAATTCTGAATTATAATACAATAATGATTGAATTTGTATTAGTATATCATAATCAGAGTTATGTGTTAAGAGTTTTGCTTTATTAAACCAGAGGGCCTTAGCTTAGCGAGGGTTTGGGCCTAGCTGCCTGGCCTCATATTGAATTGTATTTTCTAACTTGTAGTGTACTGTTTTCTTGAAGGACACGAAGCTGTATTTTTCCAGGAGTTATGTGTGTGTAGCCGTAGTAAATTCTTTCTCATGAGAACCGGCTTGCTCAAGGCGACGTTCTTGCTAGATGCAACAGTGTAATTTGTAACAGGTGCAAGGTTAACCGTACTAGGAGAAGACAAGGAAGACACTGACTGGAGCGCAAAGTGTAACATTCTCTACCTGACATTCCAACCGTTGAAGACGTCAATAACATGGACCAATCTGCGTCATCGGAAGTGTAAATTGTGGAAAATTCTAGTAAGGTGCTTACCGAATTATTAGATAGAGATAATAATGCACCAAACTTCATCCAATGAGGAATTAGGGAATAGTTAGACAGTTTTGATTTAACAGCGTAACCCAAAGAAACAGACACACTTCTACCCCATTCTTGTCTGATGCTAACTTCGCCTCCATCAAAGGGAAGTAATCTGTTCCGTAGCTATGCCATTTTGAGACTTTACCCCGTCCTATCTCTGCTGATGGTGAATAGACTGATGTCCTGAGGACAAAGACAGACGCTGTTTGCTGATCTATTTGATTGGTACCTATCCGATGCAAATTGTAATTGTCTGTTTGCCTTTTCTTTCTAGGTACCAACTGCTATTTTTGATAGAGGCCTTAGTTTAGATATTTTCTAAATTTGTGTTCACTAAAATGTTTTGCATGAAGCCCAACATGCTAATGCTGATTTGAGGTCAGTTAAGGCGTTCACTAATATCTTCTGCAAATAGACAAATGACTGAGTTCTTGCTTTGTTGATTCATGTACTGATGAGACTCTGCTACGTTGATTCATATAAATGATGTGCCTAAATGCTGAATTAATTTGTCTGATGCACTGATTAAGTCGTGCTTTGATTACTAATTAGGATTGTTTTGGCGTGGTTTATTCTTAATGAGATTAACAGACATGACATTAGATTGTAATCAATAGGGAAATAAATATCTTAACTTTTGACTAAACTGGTGTGGTTATTCGTGAGTGAGAAGTCATGGTGTGTTCGATAATTTATTTTTATTAAATGTTTATCGACTAGTGATTGTTATTATTGATTGTTTATTGATCTATTGATTGGTGATGCCAAGAAAATATTTCGTACTGGGAAGTTCCCAAACGTGGTCCTTACTTATCAAGGCTCTGACGCGCTAAGAGGTGCAGCGCTGTTCTCCTCTCCTCCTGCGCTTGCACACTTTTGGCTGCCATGCACCAACGCAGACACCTTGATTTTGTACAGGACGGCGTCCCTTTCAGTACAAAAGCTAAGCTTTCAGGCATTTTACTCTTTGTATGTGTGTCGTAAAATGCAGGACACAGAAATAAAATCAATTCCCATTACACTTTCCTTGAGAGGAGAAGGATTTTGGTGCAAATCCTGGTCTGCAATTCTTTGTAGATAGGGATTTGCATCAAAACCCACAAGTGGATGAGTGGGAAGGCCCATGCATCAGCAATGGAGTGCCCCTTTGACACAAAGTAACGCATGGTAGTCTATTGCACAGCTTTGCATTACTTTTGGTTACAATCCAAAGCAAATCGTAATTTCCATTGGATTGTAAATACCACCGCTACACTTCGCCTTAAAAAAGTAACCAGAAACAAAGGGCCTGATTACGACCTTGGCGGATGGGAAACTCCATCACAAAGGTGACGGATATCCCGCTTGCCGTTTTAAAAGTTCCATAGGATATAATGGAACTTGTAATACGGAGGACGGGGTAACCGTCAGGTTGGTGGCAGATTATCCTATCTTCCTAGGTGTTAATCAGGCCCACAGTGTTGGTAAATTTGTCCTGTATGTTTTTGAACCAAAAGCAAAGAACTTTTAAGTATGGATCGTGCCTTCTGTTCCTCAGCTGTACCGTAGCCAACATATTCAAAAGTTACAACCGACTAACTTCATTCTTCAATGTAGGGCAAGTCCTCTCTCATGCCTGAGCGTTATAAAACTGCAAAAAAATGAATGCCATGGACGGTGTTTCCTTCTTGAACAGTAGTAAACACAGGATGTTAATGTTGAAAAGGTCGTAGGGCTGTGAAGGGTCGAATGCTGATCACTTGGCACTTTGAAGCAGTAAAATTCAACCAAGCGCCTAGAAGCAATTCGGCTCTAATTAAGTGCTTTACAAAAAGGATTCTCTTTGAACTGGATGAGTCGTGCTTTGCCAAGCGTGTTGCTGCAGTGGCTAGGTGAGTGTTTTTTTGAGCATGGACATTCATAACCTGAGGTACACAGAGACAGCTGAAAGGAAGATCTGATGATTTCAGTCTCAGTCCAATGCTATTACATATCAATCTTCCTTCACATAAACTGAGACCATTTCACTGAACACTATATGGGGTTTCTGATGCTAACAAAGTGCTAAGAAGAGAGCACAGTTCCTTAAACATAGTAGTGCTTCTGACTGGTACAGGAAAGAAAGGGTTAAAACAAAGGAATGTGATTATGGTGTTTTATGCACTGTTTCTATGACGCCTATTTTTTTTTTACTTTTCTTTTTTTGTGGCTAATGAGATTACATATGGCGGAAGGAGGGTGTAAGACTTCTCTTTGAGCATGGGTTAGGCCACAGGTTACTTTTAGCTTGTTTGTGTGAGATAAGTTTACAGAACTTTAGATAAGAATAAAAAAGTGGATGTATGTAGGGAATTATGCATATTTTATACATAAATGAGTAGACTTATGCAGCATCTCACTTGGGTGAACAATGAGCATTGGGGTCCCTCCTGTATGAAACTGCTTTATAAGCAGACGCTATCAGTTTTGCATCATTTGCTGCCAAGGGGGATTACTGAGGCATTGCAGGGAAAGCACCCATAGTGTTTGACAGAAAGCCCGCAGGCCAGGCCTTGAGTCAACAACTCATGCATCCTTGAAGCAGACGCGAACAAGGAGACATATTTTCACTTCTCACAAAACACACACAATGCATGTGTTACTGAAGTTCGAACCACACATTCAGTGTGTGGGCTCCTATGTTTGTCTAGAGATGGGAATTTGTACTGGAAGGTTATGTTTCCAATACAAGTACTCTGCCAGACATCACATACTCACTGAGGTTGTGTGTAACACAAGTCAGCCTTTAAGTGTGCCATCACAGAAGGCAGCAGCAGGCTGATCATAATAGACATGGGTCTGCACTGTGTTTTCACGCTTGCACAATGCTGTACAACAAATTTGGCTGGTCCACTGTATTGTGTTAACTGTAAATCTGCCCCAATGTCTGTTTCACTTCTCAGTTCCCTAAGTAAAACTCCAGCAATTCATTGTCCAGCTTCTACTTACACATTGCGTTGTATTCAATTTTTTACTAGAACCTGTCTGTACCAAACAATGGCATGGTTTGATTGAGCTTGTGACGTCTTGTGGCAAGCAGCCCTCTCCAGTGGAGAGCCATAGTTGAGGGCAAACGTGATTGGGAAAATAAACTGTAAGTTTTCGTCAGATATAACTATAAAACTATTAAATATATATATATATACATATATACTGTATATATGTATATATATATATATATATATATATATATATATATATATATATATACACACATACACATACACATACACATACACATAATTACAAAACTGTTTGGAACAGCCAAGGTGGAAAAACTAAAAGGTTAGGCAACTCTCACAGTCACATAACACAAACAGGAGACACAGACACATGCTACCCTGTCATAAAGTATCATGAGCCGAGGATGGTGCTCACTTGTGATAACAGGACAGATGCGGAAACAGGCCCCAACAAGCTTGATGGGGGCGTGTTTCATACAAGGCAGAAGAGTTCAGCAGTGTGTGTGAAGTGTGGCAAGGAACAGGTATGCCCAAGGTGTGAAAGGCATTGGGTGTGAAGCTACTTATGCACTACGCGAGAAATATTAGAGCTAGAACAGGTTACAAGACCCAAGACGCAACTGACATGCCACCAGACTTCCAATGGTGGTAGCTATCTTGGATATGTGGGGTATAGGTAATTTGTGTTTCAGATTGTTCTTTCAGGGCAATCAGGATACTGGTTGCTCGTACTTGATTCTTGTTATCAAAATTGGAATTCAAATGGCACACCTGAAGTTATCAAAGACTTTTATATTCAGGGAAATATTCAGTGTAGCATTGCCTGCAAGAATTTCGGCTTTGATACGCCATCATTATTTTTTGAATATCATCCTTTACATAGGATTTGAATTTTAGCCTGTACTATTTTCTCAATGAGAGGAGTCAGAAGGATCCTGATTTGTACAGATTTGTTTATGTTTTCATTAGTTACATTTGATATTAATGTATTGACAAGGGTGGGGAATTGACCACGTATTGTTACAAGGAAAGTTTCAATGTTAATATATATTTCATATGTTTTAGCTTAAACGTCTAAGCATAAATTTACTCTATAGATCACTGAAGGAAGTTATCAGTATAGAAACAAATATTGTACTTCTTGAATTGTCTCCCATCTATGATAGAGCTTCTGCAGAGCAGGCTAAGTTCACCTGTAAGAACAGTCAGTGTGAACATATCCGATGCCTCTGTTTCCCTTCTCATACCCCTGATCTTTCCTGGGTCTACTTCTGAGCAGGACAATGTTCTTTACATGATTAGAAGTTGGTTCAAGGAAGTGATGAGACTGACATTGTTTTCGTCAGATCTGGTTTGCCAGGTTAGTGCAAGCCTGACAAAAAGCGATGCTACTGCTCAATCACATAGAGCTTATAGGATCAGGGAACAGTCGATGAAATGTCTTCACAAAAGTCATGAAACAATAGCCACAGCAGTAATTTCCCTCTGGTACCAAGGAACAAAAATCAACAGGATCACAAATCCTGCGAAATTACCTTTCAAATATCAGTTTTAAATATATTTCGGAAATGCAGCTGTTTTTTTTTCAAAACATCAGCTTGCCAGTTTGTAATGATTTGGAGTTTGTACAATATCTTGGTGTTTTCATGATGAAACAGAATGTTTGTCCTGAAATGCAAGATTTTCATTTTAATAAAAAAGGTTGTCATTTTTATTGGCCATTTACATGTAAACAGATTCGATTCAGTATATAATCGTCAATTCCCTACAAAAAAAAACTCTCAGAATGTCATTCAGCGGCTACCACTGTGCCTGGAAAAGGCAGATTGTTTGAAAAATTACCACCCATGTCAGAACTGCCGCCAACTGAAATTGAATTGGTGAAATATCAGTATATAGATAACAAAAATAATGTGACATAAACGTGGTGGTCTAAGCATCATTTGCAAAACTTTTACTAAATGTGGTGTACAGCAATGATGACCTCAGATCAGAAACTACAGGAAGTGTAGCTGTAAGTTTCTTGCTACAGATGGGTAGTCTGCACTCAGATACCTCCCAGGAAGGAAACAAGAGATAGTGGGAGTACAGTGGCCTACAAGTAAGAAGAAAACAAATTGATTCTTGTGCAAGCTGCAGATTACCAACTTAATGTGGGCTGGATGTAGACAACTAACTTTCACACATTACTGTGTGAGGCAAAGAAAAAGTCTGTCCTGGTGAATGGTCCTATGGCAGGACTAAAGCATGAACTTGTGCCAAAGCCATGCCCTCTCTCGTGCCAGCTTGAGGTGGGCTTCACTATCCTGTTTTTCTCCGTGTGAAGATGCCTGTTAACTGGGGCCACCATTCCACCCAAAATCAAATTGCTCTCATGGCACATGTAAATATTTCTAAACATTAATCATTAGACCCAAAGCAAATATCACTCATCATACACTACTATAAATGCCTCTAATTTTATCATAGAGTATCAGTGAATCGTTTTACTGCAATAGATTACATCTCATTCCTTCTCATAGGGCAACATTGTTCTTGTTTTACTCTCACGTGTGCCCCATCTGCCTCTTCCATTTCGTTATCCATCTTCCTCTCCCTTACCATTCTGCGCCTTGAGACCCTCAGAGGTGAGTAGTGCGCTTTACAAATTCCCAGATTGATTGATAGCTTCATCTCCCCATGCAGTTTCCTCTTCTCCTACATCTCTTTCCTCCCCTCTCCCTCTGGTCATCCTTCTTATGTTCCATGTGTCATTCTCTACCAGTCTCTTTTCTCCCTCTTCCTCTCCCAGTCCCTCCTTCTCACTTCCTCTAATCATGTGTTACTGAAGCCAGAGAGGGTCTACCCACTCCCTCTCTCTAACTATAACCCTCGCTCAGTCCACTCCCACTCACATCATAGCCCTTGTACTCATGGTTTAGAATCATTTGCCTAAGCCAGGTTTGCTCCAAAGGCCTATAGCGATGGCTTAGAGCACATAAGTATGTGCCTGCCCTGTGTGCTCCCTTACAGAAGCAACTGGAGTGTGTGCTGCCTTCAACTTTTGATGCAAAGTTGCAGTCACTGCCCGGGCCTGCAACTGCACAACAACAATGAGCCTAAGCTCCTGGGAGGTGTGGATAGAAGTGTTGAGGGAGCAGTGGGGGGTAGACAAGCTGAGGCTTGGGGAAAACAAGCGGGTCTCTAGCTGCCCATGATAACGCGTCCCGACCTAGCTAATTTTACTTATACAGGGACTCATTTTAGGCCAATGAACCTTTTGACCCTGATTGGGGACTCCTTAAGACGAGATAGCTATTTGGCATTTCAATCAATTGATCAATCACTTCATCAATATTCACAGTAACTAATCAATTCTATTTATCAGTACCTTCCAATAAAGATGAAACACCATGACCTTCCAACCAATAAATGATCACACAAATGTAGTAAAGGTTAAGATATTTATTCCCTATTAGTTACAATTCTAAGGTCATGTTTATTAGTCTCAATATCAATAAGCACATCAAAAGCATTATCATATGGCAACTTGAATAAGACTTTATCTAAGCAAAAATCAGGAACATCAGAACAAAACACAACGTCAACATGAATCAACTTTAGCAGAGTATCATTGGTACAGTATTCAACAAAGCAAAGATTCAGTCATTTGTCTATTTGCACCCAATTTAGTGAATTACTTAACTAACCTCGAATTAGCATCAGCATGTTGGGCTTCATGCAAAACAATTCGGTAACATGAATTTAGAAAACATCTAACTATGGCCTCTGTCAAAAGAGCAGTTGGTACCTAGAAAGAAAAGGCAAACAGACAATTACAATTTCATTATCAGATAGTTACCCATCCAAATGGGGGGGCATACAGTGACAATCTTCGTCCTCAGAACAGCAGTCGATTCGCCATCAGCCAGGATAAGCAGGTAAGACTCAGCAGAGTATAGCAAAAGGCTCTTCCCTCATAAGGAGGAGAAGTGCCTATCAGGCAGAGGGTAAGGCGAGGATTGTTTGGGCATCTAACAGCTAACGACAAAGTCTCTTCAAGAGTAAAGATAAATGACAGCATCAAAGTGGAGGGGAGGACGGCTAGGAATGGCTCGGTAATGGCAGAGTAAGAATGGCTGGGTAATAATGGCTGATTTCTCCTTGTGTCAGGTCGTTATATGAAAGTTGCCGGACAAGTCCCTAATTTCCAATTGGGCAATATTTAGTGCATCGTTATCTCTGTCCAATAATCCGTTGATCACCTTACTAGAAGTTTCACCTAAGACAGTTCTCATGCAGTTCATTGGCTCCCGTGATTGATGTCTTCAACGGGTAGAATGTCAGGTAGGAAAAGTTACACTAGTCACTCCAGTCAGTAGTTCCATTGTCTTCCCTTGGTTTAGGCGACCTTGTACCTGTTGCGAATTGCACTGTTGCATTCGGCAAGAATGTATCCTTGAGCAAGTCGGGTCTCATGAGAAAGAATTTACTACGGTTACACAGACATCTCTAGCTTCTGGAAAAGTACAGCTTCATGTCCTTCAGGAAGACAGCACATTGTACGTTAGAAAAAAAACACTTTTAACATGAGACAGGCGGCTAGGCCCACACCCTTGCTAACTAAGGCCTAGTGATCAATTTAGCAAAACCCTAATACATAACTCTTAACACAAATACAAAATCATACATTAGTACAATATTTGTATCATTTGTCATTTTCATTAATCATTGTATACAGTGGTGGCCACTCCCCGTGGGCACATTTCAAACGTGTGCATTAATATTTATTCTACCACGTTTTCTACGCAGCATCACTTATACATTATTTTGCACGCTTTTCATGTTAATATTGATTATAAAGATCACACTCCAACAATCCCTCCTCTGATTACTTTTGTCATCACACAAATCCTTCTTCACGATTTATTCATCTTCTGAGCTCCTTCATCTCAATTTCTTCTCTTGATTTCGCCTTTTCATATTTTGCTCTGAATTTTTTTTCCCTTTTCTGTTCTTCCCTCCTCGCATTATGTTGTGCCAATTTTTCCCTAATTCTTTTACTAATTTTGCATGATAACCATAATCCAAAAAAACAAGCCCAAACAATCAATATTCGCTGTATTATTTTTGCCAATATCCCATGCCAAATATTACTAAACCAGCTTCCCACATGAGCAAGTCCCTTTCCAACCTTTTCCCAAACACCTGTTTTTTTTTCAATTCCTTCAAATCAGTACTATCTCTTGTTAGGTTAGTAAGCATGCTTCTAATCTCATTACTATTGTCAGTTATGTAGGCACAGCAGTGACGCTCATTAAGCATCTTACAGACTCTGCCATTTTTCGCTAAAATAATGTCTAAAGCAAGGCTGTTTTGAAGAGTCATAGCCCTCTCCGCAGAAAGTTCAGTATCCATCAGGAGTATAGCTCCTGTAAAATTTGTCAGCATGTTATCCACAATAGTAGACAACTTTCGAATCTTTATGGAGTTCAAGATAACTCCCACTGAAGGAATTATTGCTCCAAATATGTCTCCTACTACACCAGCAGCAGTCTCTCTCTTTTGTCTAGTACGATGTAATTCAGACACCCTCGGAAACTTCTTCAAGTCCTCTAGCTGATATGTCTTTGGGAAGACAATCCCCAAATAACATGTCCCATACCATCCCTTTGGAAGACGGTAATAAGCATTAAGTCCACAAATATAATAGACCCCAGGGATCACTGGATCCTGTCCATTTAACATGAACGTCCACTTATTCTGGAACAAAAACCCATGCTTACATTCACTCGTTCCCACAAACACATTGTCATAATATGACTTAGGTCGTGTTATGCAAAGCTTACCTACATGTAGTGCATCTAAAGCTAATTTCCCTTGTTCCCTAACCGCACTATAACTCCCACTATTAATAAAGGATCATTTCTGCAAGCCTTTCTCTAGTTTCCCCTTCAAAACCGTCCTTCTATCATCAGTGTGATCTAGAAAGTTTTTCTCTACAGTTGTAAGCAAGCAAGCAATTCAAATTATTGCAGTGTGCATAAGATGTACTAATTGTTAACGTTGCTTCAAAGAACCTCTTGACTAACTTTATGGCATAACATTTCGCTACGCTATTCAAATCTTCTATGATAGGCACATAAGAGAACACAAGGTCGTGGTTAGAATATAAATATTGTATCTCTTCCTGGTTGTAGAACCGGGTTAGTAACAAACTACAACTTATCCCATAAGTTAAAGGTAGACTATGAGGTAACTCCCTCTTGCACTGAAACAGGAATTTGTGTACACACATAACAAGCTTTCGCATCCATGGTATCAACATACTCACTCAGCAAGCGATAGAAAATATTAGTAGACAGTTTTCCTTTTGTGTTAGTTTCCTCATGCAAATACTTCGTATCTTGCTCAAACCTCTCCCAAAGGTGTTAGTGTAGCAGTCTCAGGAATTGTAGCATTGTTAGTTTCATTCTCATCCACCAATCGCATTTCCACAAACAAAGCTATAATGAATATTACACATACGACACCCAAAGCAACACCCAAATATTTTACAACGCCTACTTCCCCCATTATCATCTCCCGTGCTAGGCATGAACTGTAAAGAATCAGAAAGCAGAGCACTATTAGTGTAAACAACCAACTGAGAATGGTTTAAAGCTCTTTTTTTTTTTTTTTTTTTTTGCGAATGCTAAGCAAAGTCTCCCTTTAGCAAATATTTACAGGTTTTCATTCACTCCCAGGATCCTTGTCAATTCAGGTTAGCAGCTTCTCAAAATTAGTTTTCAAAAGTCAATTTAGGTTAACAGTGTCACATCCGGTAACTTATCAGTCTCTTTTCTCAGCTTCTTTTAGCTCAATTTGAACTTAACACAGTCTCTTTTCTTTGTGGCCAAACTTAGGTACCATAGTATTGACCTAGGACTTCTCGATCAAAACAGAATGGCAAGAACTCTTGTTGCCACTCAGCTGATGTCGCATACGCCCATTCAGGACCTGCGTACCTTCTGTTTGCTACTCTCTTTCTTTTCAATTTACGCTCGCCCTGTAATTCTCCTTCACTGAGATCTTCTTTCCTTGTAGTATCAACTTCTTCCTATATCGTTTCATCAACAACCACCTTTCCTTTTGTTACTTTCGACTCTGGCCACTTATCTCCTTTCAGTGTCTCTTTGGTCTTTGATTTTTCTTGTGGCAACTTGTGGCCCTCCTCTGACTCAATGATGCTTTTTCTCGATGGACTTGCAATCGGCTCAGGAGGAGTCCGGACACCCTGACCCTCTTCTGCCTCAGCTCCTTCGCCTTCTGGGTCTGTCAGGGGCTCAACTTCAAACCCATATCTGTCTGCTTCTGGGAGAACCTCTCTTTGGGTCGGTCCTCCTGGCGCCTCAGTTGAGATAGGCTCACCGTCACCCCTCTGGGTCTCGTCTCTTACTGAAGTGACCAAGCCGTCCTCAACGGGCTCTCCTTCTGTCTCAGTTCCCCTTTGATTACTCTCCGGCCCTGAGACTTCCTTTTCCTTTGCTGTTACTTTCAACAACTCAATTTCTTCATCAGTCGGACACATCACCTTTTTTCATGTGACTGGCATGAATCCAGGTTGGAATTCCCGCACACTTCACAGCAGTAGTAGTTGTCAGTATTACTTGATATGGCCCCTTCCAACGTGGCTCCAAACACAACTTCCTCACGTGTTTCTTGATGACAACCCAGTCACCAGCTTTCAGATTGTGACCTGGATCACTTATCGGTGGCAATGTGGTGGCCTCCACCTGGTGAGAGAAAGAGCGGACCACGTCAGCCAGACCCTTGCAGTAGTTCAACACCATATCATCTGTGATATTCATAAGAGCATTTGCAGGCACAGTGGGCGGTCTCATAGCTCAGCCCATGAGAATTTCATGAGGAGACAGTCCTGTTTTCTTGTTGGGTGTGTTTCTCATTGACATGAGCACTAGGGGGCAACGCATCAGGCCATTTCAAATTTGTAGCTGCACACATCTTTGCCATTCTCGACTTCAGGGTACCATTCATCTGCTCCATTAATCCTGATGCTTCAGGGCGGTAGCTACAATGCAACTTCTGCTCAATGTTCAATGCTGCACACAAGAGCTTAACCACCTCATTGTTGAAGTGACTTCCACTATCTGATTCTAAAGAGATCGGGAACCCGAAACGTGGTATCAATTCCCTAAGCAGCAGCTTTGCTACTGTGAGACTGTCATTTCAACTTTGGGGTATGCTTCAATCCAGTGACTAAAGATACACACAATCACAAATACGTATCTCAAACCTCTGCACACCGGCATCTCAATAAAACCCAATTGCATTCTGCTAAATGGACCTCCCGCTCTCCCAATGTGGCTCAAATTCACCACTGTCCCTTTCCCCGCATTCATCTGCTGACAGATGATGCACCGGTGACAAATCACTTCTGCGGCTTGTTGGAACTTTGGGTTGAACCAATCAATTTTGAACAACCTGATCATGGCATCTCTCCCAATATGTGCCTGCCCATGGTAAAAACTTGCAAACTGTGACAAAAGACTGTTTGGCAAAACCATTTTCCCCTCATCTGAAACCCACAAATCATCTGGTCTTTGTACACATTGCATCTTAGGCTAAGAGCGCTTCTCCTCTCTGCTGGCATGACCCTGCAACAATTTTAATTCCTCCAACGTGTAAACCACTCTAAATGCATAACCTGTGCATGTCTCATTTTCTGTTTCAGGTAACAATTCCCACTGATCCTTGAACGATATACAGTTCAATGCACAAAACCTTGCGACTTGATCTGCATATCAGTTTCCCATTGACACAAAGTCTTGTGATTTCAAATGAGCACTGCATTTCACCACGGTAATTTCAAGAGGTAACTGAATTGCGTGCAACAACTCCTTAATTCTTTCACCGTTTTTCACTGGAGAACCAGAGGAGGTCAGGAAACCCCTCTGTGACCATAATTGGCCAAAATCATGGACAATGCCAAATCCGTATCTGCTGTCAGTATAGATAGTTACCTTCATTTTGTCAGCTGCATGGCATGCCCTAGTAAGAGCAACCAATTCAGCCACTTGAGCAGAATACACTCTTTCGAGCCAAGATGCTTCTAGGATACCAGTGATTGTACACACGCGGTATCCGGCCCTCAGTACACCTACTGAGCCTCTTAAACATGAGCCATCCACAAAAATAATGTAATAATTTTCTTCCAATTGGGTATCTCGAATGTCAGGTCTCGGTTTGGTGCACAATTCGGTTACCTCAAGACAATCATGTTCTACCTCATCAGCATCCTCAACTTCTGTATTCTCATTTGGAAGCAAAGTTGCCCGGTTCAACACGGTACACCTTTTCAGTGACACATTTGGTGACCCCAATATAATTGTTTCATATTTCGTCAATCTGGCATTTGTCCTGTGCTGAGTTTTAGTCCGGGTCAATAAAATCTTGACTGAATGTGGGACCATAACTGTTAAAGGGTGTCCCATCACTATGCCTTCACAGTGTGTAAGGCTTTGACCAACTGCTGCAACAGCACGCAGACAACCCGGTAAGGCGGCTGCGACTGGGTCCAAAGTAGCTGAAAAATATGCTACTGGTCGGTTTGCACTTCCATGGACCTGTGTCAGGACAGACAAAGAACACGCATCACGTTCATGACAAAACAGGACAAAAGGCTTTGTGTAATCAGGCATACCTAAAGCTGGAGCCCTGCACATACACTCCCTTAGCTCAATGAACACCTTCATCTATTTCTCGGACATAGTTATGGCATCTGGGCCATCCTTAACTTCCTTAACTGTCAGTCCCACCAATGGCTTTGAGATGACTGAGAAATTCGGGATCCACTGACAACAGTAGCCCACCATTCCCAAAAACATTCTAACATCTCTCCGTGTCGCTAGGGGACTCATTTGTAATATTGCGGTCACTCTTTCCTTGGATATTTTCCTCAACCCTTTCTCAATCAGTTGTCCTAAGTATTTCACCTCCTTCTGACAGTATTGCAGCTTCTTTGGGGACACCTTATGCCCATTCTTTCCCAAGTGGTTCAGTAAGGCAATAGTATCGTACTTTCAATCATCTCTTGTTTTGGATGCAATTAACAAATCGTCAATGTACTGTACTAGAGTCGAATTGAAAGGCAGTTTCAATTACACCAAATCTTTCTTCAGGATCTGATTGAAGATGGAAGGTGATTCCGAAAACCCTTGGGGGATTCTACACTAACTGTAAACCTTGTCTAAGAATTTGAAACTGAAAAGAAATTGGCTTTCCTCATGAAGAGGCACAAAAAAGAATGCTTGGGACAAATCAACTACCGTAAACCACTCTGCATCGCATGGGACCTGAAACATAATCACAGCTGGATTTGGCACCACTGGGCAACATTTCACCACTATGTCGTTGATCTTTCTTAAGTCTTGAACAATTCGAACTTTCCCACAAGGCTTCCTCAGTCCCATTATAGGTGAATTACATGGGCTGCTCATCACTTCCTTCAGGACCCCTTGCTTCACAAAGTCTGCAATTATCTGCATTACCTGTATGAGGACGTCCTGCGCCATGTGGTACTGTGGTACCTGGGGAAACACGGCATTTGGCTTCACATCGACTTTGACTGGTTCTACTCCTTTTATCAGTCCTACTTCCTTTCCTCTCACATCCCACACTTTCTCTGTGACTGTCCCCTGCAGATCTGCAGGCAAATCAGTCACTGTGAACATTGGGAAGAAGCTTATCTGATGGTACTCCTCATCTGTTGTCTCCGTCTCAGGCTCTGAGATCTGACCATCATCCCCTTCATCGTCACTGTTTGTGTGCACCTCTATCCCTTCATTGGAACAGGTGATAGAACACCTCGTCTTGCACAGTAAGTCTCTTCCCAGTAGGGACACCGGACTTGAATCGCAAACCACAAATCTGTGCAATCCCTGGAAGGTACCAATCTCAACCTGAACCGGATCTGTGATCGGGTTAGTCAGGAGCTGGTTTGCTACTCCTACTACCTTTATTGTACGTCTCGAAAGGGGCAATTTCTGAACCTCTGCACTTCTGACCGTAGAGCGTGTAGCTCCTGTGTCAACCAAGAATGAGACCTTGTGACCCATCACTTTCCCTTGCACGTAGGGCCCTCTCTGATCTACTTCTAGGGACGCTGCCACTCTACATTCCTCACTATCCAACTGTCATCCGACCATTCATCGTTTATTCCATTCTAACCACGCAAAGGGAACTGTTGTACTGCATTGCTTTGACTCATTCCATGACCTGTGACCTGGTGAGGAAGCATCACCTGTTGCTGTCCCATTGGTGCTAAGGGCAACTGCATTTGCTGTCTAGGTACCACGGGAATCTGCTGTTGTATTTGCTGCATCTGTACTGGTTGTACACATGGCATCTGCACCTGTTGCATGGGTTGAAGACCCTGCATCTGAACCATGTAATTCTGAAAGTTCGGATTTGGACCCCTCATTCTTGGTCCTTTAACATTTTGGAATGTATTGACATCATTGCTTTGTTGAACAACACCCTCCTGCACCATCATCGGGCATTCCCGCTTCCAGTGTCCGACGCCCCTGCACGCATGACACGGTAACACCTTCTTCATCCCTTGCACATCATTTTGAACCACTACGGTATTCATGTCTGGACCTCGTTTCACAAAACCTCCTCGACCTCTGCCTCTCACTTGTGTCTGAAACATCCTGTTTCCTTGCGGCTGTTGCACCATTTGTTGTACTCCATTTCCCTGCATCCCTGCTTGTGCTGCCTTAATTTGCATCACCATCACTTTCTCCTTCAACTTTTTCTGCTTCAACTCAATCTCGTCACTACAGTATTTCGCATACGGTAACACCTCATCAATCGGCTTCGCTTGCCAACAGATCAACTGATTCTTAATCATCTGGCTAATATCTGGCCTCAGCCCCTCAACGAACCTGAACACAAGGTGATTCATGTCCTTTGCCTCTTTAACCTCTGTACCGCTGTAATGCTTGAACACTTTCAACAACCTCTCATAGTAGGCATGTATCGACTCTTTAGCTTCCTGTGCCGTTCGATCAATCTTTTGCCAATCAATATTCTGCAGTGACACCTTCTGCTTTAAAAACTCAGTCACCTTACAGTAGTACCTCATTACATCGGGAGACGGTGCTCCTGTGGCTCTGTCCCTTGCCAGTTCCGCTGTCGGCCAATCAACACTTCTCTTGCATTCAATCCACAAATCAGCTGGAACAATAATCTCAAACAGGGTATTCAGGTCTTCCCAAAGACACTTTGCAAGCTTTACAAACCTATATAAAGTCTAACAGGGACCTAGACCTCTCTACCATCTGTTCCACTGGAGTCATTCCTTGAGAGCTCCCTACGAACCCTCCTCTTGTCATGTCCTGGGTCATTACTCCTTGATCACATACGCTAGGCTTGTCCTGCACGTACAATGGTACTGGTGGACCAACTGTAATGGGTAAGGATATAGTGGCTGGTGCCGGCTTATTCCCCACAACCTGTGGAACACTGGCTCCCATATTCTGTTTCATTAATTGCGCCGTAGCTAACTGCGGTCCTGTGACCAAAGTGTAACCCGGAACCATCTGTTGCTGCGGCTGGGGCAATAAAAGGGGAGTTGGCTCAATCTGTACTAACTTGGGTCTCGTATATGCCTGATCCGGCGGCACCATCAAGCTCGTAGTTGTCTCTAATATCGGGACATCAGGGTAGAGTCTTTGAACTGGTGGTGGCTGCAACTGTGTCTGCAGCTCTGGGGCAATAGACACACTGACACTATTTTGTACCAGGGCTGGTGTCGTAACTGTATTTACCTGTGCTGCATTCGCTGTCCCCTGGTCCTGTGTCGAATTTACAGGACCTGCACTAGTACTTGGTATATTGTCATCCATGGCATATGGCGGTGGACGATCATGTAACAACTGATTGAGGAACTCATCATCATCTGAGTCATTTGCATCCGCCCAAGACCTTTTGGTCTCCTTTTCCTTGCTAGAACCCTTATCTGTTTTACAAGTGGCCTTTCTTCCTTGCGTGTCGGCTTCTTGAATTATTGCCGGAAACATCCTAACTCCGTCTATTATTTCCCTTCTCCACATTCTGTGTTCCTTATCCCATCTAGCCTCCGCTAGTGTCTTTTCTGCTTTCCTCATTCTCCTCTCAAATTTTTGTTGCCGTTGTCGTATGGCCATCAGTTCTGTCTCGGAGGCGACTTTTGTTCATTTAACGCCTTCTGCAAATTCTCTAAGATCATTATATTGAATGGCCCGTTCTCTGGAAATGCTAAACTCCCATCCTTTTCTGTTAATTTGCACCATTGCTTTAGTAAAAGACATGTTGCGACTCCCTTTTCCTCCATTACGGCATAAGCCGGAGTATCCTCTGGCGGTGTAGGCTCCCCCATACTTGCGGTAATGTACACATCTCCCCTCCAAGCCCTCCTTAGAGCCTTGAAAAACTTCATTTTTGCGTCTTTTGTCTTGTTTATAATTGAATCAGGAAGTGACTTTAATTCCCAGAACACCCTTCGCCTACCTTTTCACCCAATTGCCTCTCACGGACGGCTGCCAATCCGTTCGTGACCCTTCTCACTAACTGACCTATCCCAGCGCGGCTCCAATGACGCCACACTCACACACACTGCGGCTGACAAAGTCTTGTGGCTTGTCTTCCTCACTTTCGATTCGCACAGAACTAATGCAATATATTGCGAGCACTAACAAAAACTCAAATTTGCCGGTTTACTACAGGAAGGGTAACACAATCGCTTCAGAACTTTACAGAGATTTCACTTAAAGCCTCGGCCCCTACTCTCTCCTTCTCAGATCCCGCACTCACAAGCAAAATTTGACCCGCAAATTCTACTCTCGACTTGTCAATGGGCTGTCCTAGTGCACTTTAGAACTCCCCAAATCTCCATCGAAGTTTTCATTCAATCACATTGACTCAAACCCGACTCATCAACCACGCCCGATTGACCGATTAAACCGCGCAAATTACAACATGAACCAAATGCCTCATGCACTTATCAATATACTCCGGAGTCTTAGACCACGCAGGGTCAGTACATCACGAACAACCACGTGGACAATTGTTTTGAGCACAAAGCGCCACACTCACTTGAAGTTCGCCGACTTCCCTACTCTCATACTGCGGAGTACGCACACTCCTACTAAAACATCACATGGCCTTCAATTCTCACAAACCTCACAATTCACCTGCGGTATGCATAAGCTGTGCAAGCGCAAACCCTACTTCACTCACACTATCACTAGAATGCCGAGAACATACCCAACTCACTTCGGCAGGCTCTGAGGTTCTGGGAAAGTCATTTGGGACTTAGAGGCACATCATCCTTCCGATTTGCATTATCTCGAAAACAATTCTAAAACAATGGTCCCTCATCTTAGGGTCCCAAAGGGCCGTAACCGTCCTCTGCTACCAGAACTGATAACGCGTCCCGACCTAGCTAATTTTACTTATACGGGGACTCGTTTTAGGCCAATGAACCTTTTGACCCTGATTGGGGACTCCTTAAGACGAGATAGCTATTTGGCATTTCAATCAATTGATCAATCACTTCATCAATATTCACAATAACTAATCAATTATATTTATCAGCACCCTCCAATAAAGATGAAACACCATTTATTCCCTATTAGTTACAATTCTAAGGTCATGTTTATTAGTCTCAATATCAACAAGCACATCAAAAGCATTATAATATGTCAACTTGAATAAGACTTTATCAAAGCAAAAATCAGGAACATCAGAACAAAACACGACGTCAACATGAATCAACTTTAGCAGAGTATCATTGGTACAGTATTCAACAAAGCAAAGATTCAGTCATTTGTCTATTTGCACCCAATTTAGTGAATTCCTTAACTAACCTCGAATTAGCATCAGCATGTTGGGCTTCATGCAAAACAATTTGGTAACATGAATTTGGAAAACATCTAACTATGGCCTCTGTCAAAAGAGCAGTTGGTATCTAGAAAGAAAAGGCAAACAGACAATTACAATTTCATTATCAGATAGTTACCCATCCAAATGGGGCGGCATCCAGTGACAATCTTCGTCCTCAGGACAGCAGTCGATTCACCATCAGCCAGGATAAGCAGGTAAGACTCAGCAGAGTTTAGCAAAAGGCTCTTCCCTCATAAGGATGAGAAGTGCCTATCAGGCAAGGGGTAAGGCGAGGATGGTTTGGGCACATAACAGCTAAAGACAAAGGTGGTCATTACAACATTGGCGGTAAAAGCCGCTTACCGCCGTGCAGAAGACCGCCAACACACCCCCGCGCCCGCGGAAATCCGCCACAGCTATTATGACCCACAGCACGGAATCCGCCAAAATCCATACACCCACACAAGTCCGCCACACCAAAGGTCAGTGATAAACTGGCGATAACAAAACCTCCACCGTCACGCCCACACTATCACGACACACGAATCCGCGCGGCGGTCTTTCAACCGTGGTATTCCATTGGCGGTACACACCGCCGCGCTCAAAATACACACACATATGCAAAACACAGCCACATTGGACAAATTCCAAATACGCACACCTGATACACATACACACACCACTCCCACACATCCAATACACATCCAATACAATATAAAACACACACCCACATCACCCACAAACTCTTACGACCACAAATCACGAACGAAAGCCAGAGAGAGACACCACCAGCAACAACACTAGCATCCACAAGCACATATCACCATCACCCACATAACTTCCACGCACCTCACACAACACCCCGCTACATATCAGCACACTTATCACCACACACACCACCTCACACATCACCTACACCACCTCATGGCACGGCAAAGGCACCCCAGGTTCTCCGAGGAGGAGCTCAGGGTCATGGTGGAGGAAATCGTCCGGGTAGAGCCACAGCTATTCGGATCATAGGTGCAGCACACCTCCATTGCAAGGAAGATGGAGCTATGGCGAAGAATAGTGGACAGGGTCAATGCAGTGGGACAACACCCATGAAATCGGGAGGACATCAGGAA
Source organism: Pleurodeles waltl (assembly GCF_031143425.1). NCBI lineage: Eukaryota > Metazoa > Chordata > Amphibia > Caudata > Salamandridae > Pleurodeles > Pleurodeles waltl. The sequence continues at coordinate 79,981,519 of NC_090436.1, forward strand.
GAGGTGGAACGACCTACGGGGGAAGGTGTGTTCCATGGTCTCCAGACACCACCTGGCGGTTCAGCGGACTGGCGGTGGACCCCCACCTCCTCCCCCACAACTAACAACATGGGAGGAACAGGTCTTGGCGATTCTGCATCCTGAGGGCCTCGCAGGAGTAGGTGGAGGAATGGACTCTGGTAAGTCAAAGCTTTACTATTACATCCCCCACCCTACCTGCATGCTATCACATACCCCCACCCTCACCCTCACCCCCATCACTCCTACTCCTCACAAATGTCCCAACATCACAAACCACACATCCCAACATCAAGCCCTGCATGCAACAACAAAGCATGGACACCCATCACTAAAGCATGCCCACTGCACATACCCTTACACCCCCTTAAACCATCATCACAGAAGGTCCACACAGGAATGCAAGCACTGGGGTACACGGTCACGCCCCCATTGCACACCTTGACACACACAGATGCAATAATCATGCCTTTATACCCCTGCAGGACCCCTACCCAACGTCACCGGACAGGAGGGTCCACACATGTACGCACCACCAACAGAAGAGGCCCACAGTGATGACAGTACCTCTGTCCAACTGGATCTAGATGACCAGCCCGGCCATCGGGGACCTCGGGACAGTCGGATCCCCACACCCAGTCACAGGTCACTAAAGAGCTTCCTCCCTCTGGAAACACCAGCACAGCACCCACCCAGCGGGCCCAGACCTCCGTCTCCAAGACACGTCAATCAGCAGTGTGTCCACCACTACAGGGAACCCAGGCTAACCCACCACTCCAAAGGCAACAGGGACCTGGGGGCAGTGGCAGTGGGCACACGGTCAAGGGGACGGAGGCCCAGGAACACAGGGGAACTGGGAGGGCTGCTGTGCGACAGGGGGCGGACAGGCCCAGGGAACACACTCTCCACGAGGCCCTCTCCAACATCATGGGAGCCTACCACCACTCCCAGGAGACGATGGCAACGGTACTGGCCAAGTTTCCGGAGACCCAGCCCCTGCAGGAGGAACAGTACATGGGCTTCAGGGAGGAACTCAGAACCATCAATTCCATCCTGGGCACCATTGTAGGGGTGCTGAAGGAAGTACTCAACACCAGGAGGGACACTGTGGCACAACAAGGGGCCCCTGACACTAGCCTGGACGATGAACTGCCCACCACCTCCGCCGGCGCGAGTGGACAGGACGCCCTGCCCCAGGACCACCACACCAGTACCCCACCCCCTGCAGAGGGAGAACCACCTCGCAAACGGTCCCTGAGATCCAGGAACAAGACAGAGAACGATGCCAAGACCCCGCCAAGAAATGAGACCACACTGATTGTCATCCTACTTTCCCACTTTGTCACCCTGTCCATACTTAAACTGCCCCAGCTCCACTTCCTATGCCCATATGGGCAATGCACCTGTGAGACTAATAGACTGGACTCTGCCATGGACATTCCTCCACCATCACCCCTCACCATTTTGCTACCCCCTCCAACTTTGAGCACTAAAATAAACACCCTTAAAGCACAAAACAATCTGGAGTTTGTCTGTGACTGCGAAATACTATATTAGCAATAACTGTGGCAAAAAGCTCTTTCATTTGTAATGTCAACATACCTATGTCACACAGCTCTAGTCCATGAGGAATCAAAGCAGATGTCACACTGTGGGACCCAGATCTGTGAAATCGTAAGGGAAAGTGACAACTCAGTGACCATACACTGGGTGAAAAAGACAGACAGTAGAGAGGCAGTAGTGTTTAAGTACATGTAGTAGGCAGGTTTGTATCCTTACCTGTGTATCACTGGAAATATTGCTGGATCACTGAGTCCCTGTTGTCCATGTCTTCTTCCTCTGCTTCCTCGTCTTCACTGTCCACAGGCTCCACAGCTGCAACAACACCGCCATCTGGACCGTCCTCCTGCAGAAAGGGCACCTGTCGTCGCAAAGCCAAGTTGTGAAGCATACAGCAGGCCACGATGATCTGGCACACCTACTTTGGTGAGTAGAATAGGGATCCACCTGTCACATGGAGGCACCTGAACCTGGCCTTCAGGAGGCCGAAGGTCCGCTCGATCACCCTCCTAGTTCGCCCATGGGCCTCATTGTAGCGTTCCTCTGCCCTTGTCCTGGGATTCCACACTGGGGTCAGTAGCCATGACAGGTTGGGGTAACCAGAGTCACCTGCAAATGGCGAGGGACAACTGTTAGACACACACTAACCTGGAGGGATATCCCCAGACAGCCATTCCCACTGACTAGCTTCCGGGTGCTCACTTAATAGCCACACACGGTGCCTCTGGAGTTGCCCCATCACATAAGGGATGCTGCTATTCCACAGGATGTAAGCGTCATGCACTGAGCCAGGGAACATGGCATTCACATGGGAGATGTACTGGTCTGCCAAACATACCATCTGTACATTCATCGAATGATAACTCTTCCGGTTTCTGTACACCTGTTCACTCCTGTGGGGGGGGGACCAAAGCCACATGGGTCCCATCAATGGCACCTACAATGTTGGGGATATGTCCCAGGGCATAGAAATCACCTTTCACTGTAGGCAAATCCTAAGGGAAAACGATGTAGCTCCGCATGTGTTTCAGCAGGGCAGACAACACTCTGGACAACACGTTGGAAAACATAGGCTGGGACATCCCTGATGCTATGGCCACTGTTGTTTGAAATGACCCACTTGCAAAGAAATGGAGCACTGACAGCACCAGCACTTGAGGGGGATTCCTGTGGGATGGCGGATAGCTGACATCAGGTCTGGCTCCAGCTGGGTACACAGTTCCTGGATTGTGGCACGGTCAAGCCTGTATGTGATTATAACATGTCTTGTCTCCATTGTCAACAGGTCCACCAACGGTCGGTACACCGGAGGATGCCGCCATCTCCTCACATGTCCCAGCGGATGGTGCCTATGAAGGACAACAGCGAGCACAGAGTCGAACAACTCAGAGGTACGTACCCACAGCTTACACAGAACACCATTCATACTCAAAAAGTGGCCTGTATGTGTGTTGAGTCTAGGCCTAGGTATGTGTGACACAGTTGAAAATGAAGCCATGTGGGCCCCTGAAATGGCGGCTGCCTGACCTCTAAAGTGGGACAATGGGATGTGAGTTAACTGCACTGGCGTTGTACACCATCGCGGAAGGTGGTCGAAGACCGCAGCGCAATGCTGCATTGGTTAACATTGGACCCTATGGGTCCCAGGAGCCAATGACGATGTACGCCGGCGGTGACAGTATGCACCGCCGCGAACGTGACCACCATTTTCTATCTGTTCAATCACTCGATACCTGATCTTCGACAGGAGAGGACCTACACTGCAAGTGCTGCTGTGACCTCGGTCTGGAAGAGACAATGGCTCGAGTGTCTGGGGAAAGGGCCCCTGCCTTCACATTGGAGGAGTTGGAGAAACTCATGGACGGGGTCCTCCTCCAGTACACGCTACTCTACGGTCCTCCAGACAAACAGGTAAGTACACTGGGAGCATGATGTATGGGCTATGCCTGTGTGGAGAGGGATGGATGTAAGAAGGAAGGGGGGAGAGTGCGGCGTGCATGAAACAACAGTGAGTGCATGTGCCACATGGCAAGGGTAGGGATGGGGGCCAATCACTTTGACGGTGCAGTTGGTAATTACTTTCTCTTTCCCCTGTACAAATCATGTAGGTCAGCACCCACCAGAAAAAACATATTTGGCGTGCCATCGCCAAGGACGTCCGGACCCTGGGGGTCTACCACAGACGGAGCACCCACTGCCGGAAAAGATGGGAGGACATTCGCCGCTGGAGCAAGAAAACGGCAGAGGCTCAGCTGGGGATGGCCTCCCAACGTGGGAGGGATGCCTGTCGCACCATGAACCCCCTGATGTTCAGGATCCTGGCGGTGGAGTACCCGGAGTTGGATGGGTGCTTGAGGGCATCACAGCAGCCACAAGGGGGTGAGTACACTCGCATTCTGCTGACTTTGTGCGCAGTTGAGGGGTCTGGGTGGGGGAGGTGGGCTGTGGGTTTCTCTAGGCCAGGGTGAGTTCCGTAGGCAAGGTCCCTCTGTAAGGCAGGCCATGTGGCACCCCACCTCACCTCTGTAGAGGGACAACTACACCTAGTCATGCCCCTGTGTCATCTATGTGTGCAGATGTCGTCCATAGCCTAGTAGACCATTTACCATGGATTGAACAGTGGAGCCCAAGAGCGCAGTGTAGTGCAGGGATTTCTGTGTCTGTTGTGTCCGCCAACGGTAGCGGTAATGCATGCACTCAACACTTTCTTCTGTCACCCCCCCCCCTTTTTGTGGTCTCCCTGTTCTTGTGTGCATTAGCATCATCAGGCGGAGGAGCAGTGGCACCGGAGCACCAGGGGGCTGCATCCCACATGGCCATGGAGGGCCACACTACGGAATCGGACCTCACCAGTGAGACGGAGGGCGAGGGGAGCTCCACGACGGGGGCAGGAGCTGAGACCAGTGACACGGACTTGTCCTCTGATGGGAGCTCCCTTGTGGTTGCGGCAACATCTGTGCCACCCCCGTCTACAGGTACAGCCGCCACTCCCCCTTCCAGCACCGCCCTCCCAGCAGCCCCTCAGCCTTCTCCCCGTGCCTGCTCACCAGGGAGTGTGGGCATCACCTTCGCCCCAGGCACCTCAGGCCCTGCCCCAGTCACCCCTGCTGCCCTCAGTGAGGAGGCCATTGACCTACTCAGGTTCCTCACTGTTGGGCAGTCTACCATTTTGAATGCCATCCAGGGTGTAGAAGGGCAGTTGCAACAAACCAATGCATTCCTGGAGGGCATTCATTCTGGTCAGGTGACCCTTTAGCAAGCTTTTCAGACTCTGGTTTCAGCACTGATGGCAGCCATTGTCCCTGTGTCTAGCCTCCCCCCTCCAACTTCCTCCACACGACCCAATCCCCTGTACCTCATCCTATCCCAAGCACACCTACAGACCAGCATGCACACACGTCAACACTCTAGGGAAGCTCAGGCAAACATAAGCACCACACATCCCCTAGGCACTCACGCAAGCATCACACACATGCAGACACACCAACATCCACTGCCTCCACTGTGACCCCCTCCTCCTCGTCTCCCTCCTCCCTCCTAGTCTCGTCTCCACTCACACCTGCATGCAGTACCTCTACAGCCACTACGTCCCTCTCCAGCACACCCACCACCACACCCCGCTCACGTGCAGTCACCACCCCCACTACCATTTCACACATCCCCTGTGTCCTCTCCCAGTGTGTCTGTGACGCCCCCTCCCAAGATATACAAACGCAGGCACACACCCACCCAACAGCCATCCACCTCACGACAGCCTCCAGCCCATGCACCTTCACCCAAAGTCAACAAACGAACACCTCCTACAACCACCACCTCTTCCTCCACTCCCAAACCCCCTCCAGCTACAGGTCCCAGTGTGTCAAAAAAACTTTTCCTGTCCAAGCTTGACCTCTTTCCCACACCTCCCCCACCCCGTCCGTCTCATAGGTCCCGAACTAGCACCTCAGCCACAACATCTCCGGGACCAGTGGTGCCTGTAGTCACCAGAATCTGGAGTGCACGGCCACCAGGGTAGCCAGTGTGGCACGGAGCCACAGCACAGACAGTCCCCCACCTGTGAAGCATCAGAAGTTGGCCAGTGCCCAGCGGGAGAGGGGGAAGACTCCAGCCACCCAAGCCGCTCCCAGGGGTCCCGGTGGGAGTGTGGAGTCAGCTGTGACACCTTCCAAGGTGGGGAAGGGCCACAAGAAACCCGGGAAGTCTGGGAAGAGCAGCACGGCGGAGAAGACCGCCAGCACCAGCCCAGCTGCCCAAGAGGCCAGCACCAGCCCCGCTGGGCCATGAAGGACTGCCATCAAAAGCCCCGCTGGGCCATGAAAGACTGCCAGAAAAAGCCCCGCTGGGCCATGAGGGACCGCCAGCAAAAGCCCCGCTGGGCCATGAAGGACCGCCAGCAGCTGAGTCCTTGCAATGGAGACCGCCGCCTCAAGCACCGCTGAACAGGGAACCGCCGTCTCAAGCACCGCTGAACAGGGCACTGCCGTCTCAAGCACCAATGAACAGGGCACTGCCGTCTCAAGCACTGCTGAACAGGGCACCGCCGCCTCAAGCACCGCTGGCCCATGATCGCCAAGGGCACTGACGCTACTGAGTCCGTCGCGGGGTGAATGAAGCACTCTGGGCACCATGCCCCCTCCAGAACCAGTGGAGAGATACATCCACTACCTCTGTCCTTAGCGGGATGAAGCACTCTGGGCACAAGGACCCCTCCAGAACCAGTGGAGAGATACATCCACTACCTCTGTCCTTAGCAGGATGAAGCACTCTGGGCACAAGGCCCCCTCCAGAACCAGTTGAGAGATACATCCACTACCTCTGTCCTTAGCAGGATAAAGCACTCTGGGCACAAGGCCCCCTCCAGAACCAGTGAGAGATACATCCACTACCTCTGTCCTTAGCAGGATGAAGCACTCTGGGCACAAGGCCCCCTCCAGAACCAGTGGAGACTGTTATCCACTTGAGAGACTGTGGCTTTGCACTCCCCAGGATGGAAAAGTGGGCAACCCACCCACTGTAGAGACTTGAGAGACTGTGGCTTTGCACTCCCCAGGATGGAACAGTGGGCAACCCACCCACTGTAGAGACTTGAGAGACTGTGGCTTTGCACTCCCCAGGATGGAACAGTGGGCAACCCACCCACTGTACAGACTTGAGAGACTGTGGCTTCGCACTCCCCAGGATTGAACAGTGGGCATGTGGCCCCCTTGTGGATTTGGCGTTGTGCACTCAACCGGCTGAGATGCCCCCCCTTTCCCTCCCCCTGAGGTGCCTGTTTAGTTGCTCTCTCCTGTAGTGTTCTCTCTGTCATGGTCGGGGATCTTATGTGGGCCTCGCCCATACCGTGTGGTCCCAGTGTTCCACGGACTTAATTGGAGCACTACCTGGATTACTATCCTTGGTATATATTATGTAAATGGTGTATATATATATATTTCTGCCTACTTGATTTTAATATATTACAATGGTTACACTCATTTTCTTTTGTCTTTGCATTCTTCCGGGGGGTTTGGGGGGTGTAACTGTGATGTATCAATATGCATTAGTGTGTGTGTTGTAGTGGGTGAGGTTGGGGGTGGGGGTGTTGCGTGTGTGTGTCCCTGTTTTTTCCCTCCCCCCTCCCCTGTGTCGTAGGTGCAGTACTCACCATGGTCTTCCCCGCCGGCGTTCGTGTTCCTGGTAGAGGAGCATGAAGACTATCGCAGGTAGAATTTGGAGTTCCCGGTCCATGGTTTCCTCGTTCCTCGTGGGGTGTGTAGAGGTGAGCGTTTTCCCTTCGGAATTCCTGTTTCCGCTGTGTTTTTATCCACGGTGAATCCGCCCCAGAAAAGGTGGCGGATTGGCCTGTCATAATAGTGTGGGCGGTACATTGTCTCCCACCTGTCTGTTGGCGGTGACCGTTCTGTTTGTTTGTACCGCCGTGGCGGTCGGAGTGTTAAAGTGGCTGTCTTTGTTGGCGGTTTCCGCCACGGTCATAATTGCAACAAAAATATTCCGCCGGCCTATTGGCGGTTTTACCGCCGCTTTAACACCGTCCGCCAGGGTTGTAATGACCACCAAAGTCCCTTCAAGAGTAAAGATAAATGACAGCATCAAAGTGGCGGGGAGGACGGCTAGGAATGGCTCGGTAATGGCAGAGTACGAATGGCTGGGTAACAATGGCTGATTTCTCCTTGTGTCACGTTGTTAAATTAAAGTTGCCGGACAAGTCCCTAATTTCCAATTGGGCAATATTTGGTGCATCGTTATCTTTGTCCAATAATCCATTGATCACCTTATTAGAATTTTCACGTGAGACAGTTCTCATGCAGTTTATTGGCTCCCGTGATTGACGTCTTCAACGGGTAGAATGTAAGGTAGGAAAAGATACACTAGTCACTCTAGTCAGTAGTTACATTGTCTTCCATTGGTTTAGGCCACCTTGTACCTGTTGTGAATTACACTGTTGCATTCGGCAAGAATGTCTCCTTGAGCAAGTCGGGTCTCATGAGAAAGAATTTACTACGGTTACACACACATCTCTAGCTTCTGGAAAAGTACAGCTTCATGTCCTTCAGGAAGACAGCACATTGCACGTTAGAAAAAAAAACACATTTAACATGAGACAGGCAGATAGGCCCAGACCCTTGCTAACTAAGGCCTAGTGATCAATTTAGCATAACCCTAATACATAACTCTTAACACAAATACAAAATCATACATTAGTACAATATTTAATTCATCATTTGCCAGTTTCATTAATCAATGTATACAGTGGTAGCCACTCCCCGTGGGCACATTTCAAACGCATGCATTAATATTTATTCTACCACGTTTTCTATGCAGCATCATTTATACATTATTTTGCAAGCTTTTCATGTTAATATTGATTATAAAGGTCACACTCCAACACCTAATTCATGCCAGGGATACCTGCAGTCTCACAGCTCATTTCAAGTGAAATGGATGAAATGGCATGATGCAATTTCTGATGCTGATACCACTTTCAGAAGTCAGGAAAGGACTAGAGCTAACTCTTTTCATACCCACTCTCTCTTGGATTCTGGTAGGGCTTTGGATGACTGCTAAAAATGCGCCAATGCCCCAAAAAGGTTTTTGAGACATGCCATGCTGCCTTTGACAGACATGACATGGCTATGAATTGTGAATGTTTAAAGGGAGCTTAACTGGAAAGGATTCCTTGCACATGCACTAATCCTGGGTAAATGGAGCCCCGCAGATGCTCTTTCCCTGTACTGCTGACATGCACACTTGTCACTGTCAACTCACAGGTCAGAGAAAGATGAACTGACAGCTCTGTCACTTCTTCTGCTTACATTTCTGCTTCCCTAAGCTGAGAAAAGCAGTTTTCCCGACCATCCTGCTGTTGGTAGTAGGTGCCCTGAAGACCCCATGCACCAGCAGCCACTGCAGCAATGTCTCATTTTCCCACTCAAACCTTTCCCCGTACTCATGCAGTCACATGCAGAAATGCCACTCTTATACTGTACTAGTGACATCACTTTAACTGAGCAGACTGTATGAGTCTTAGGGCCAGATGTAGGTAGGAAAAAAATAGCGAGTCGGAAATTGCGATTCACTGCGAATCGCAATTTCCGACTCGCAAATGGGATTCAAGAAAAAGGTGCAACACCAATTTGCGACTCGCAAATGATGTTGCACCGCATTTTGCGAGTTCGCTTCTAGCGAGGTCGCTTTTTGCTACCTCGCTAAAAGCGATCTCGCAATTTGCGAGTCAGGTGTCGCAAATTGCAACTGGCCCGCAAATTGCCTGCAGGTGCAGCATAACAGTTGGGAAATACACTTCCTGGCTCTTGGTAATGATATCAGAACCAGGAAGTCATCAAATACACCTGGGAGGAGGGAGGACCACACCCTTTCCAAACTGCAGTGCAACACCCAGGAGAGAGGGAGGACCTGCTGCTACTATGGAGGAAACAGGCAGTGCTGGGAGAAGAAAAAAACTGAAGTTTTCTGACAAAGAACTGGAGGTGCTCACTGAGGAATGCTGCCAGCACCATGACAAACTGTTTGGGAAGGCAGCCCAGAGTGTCCCAGACACAGAAAAAAAGAAGATTTGGCTGCAAATCCAGGACCGGATTAATGCCATAGGGGTGAGCCACCGCACCCTGGAGGAAATAAAGAAGAGGTGGTATGACCTGCGCTCCAGGACAAAGGAGAGGGTAGCAGAGCGGCTCAGAGAAATGAGGGGCACCGGAGGAGGCCCATCCACTGTCCCACCACCCACAGCCATGGAAGCAATGGTGGAGCTGACCCTGGAGCCTGAGGCCGTTTCTGGAATGGGAGAAGTGGACAGTTCTGCGCCAGGGACATCCAAAAGTGAGTACCATGAGATATGCATTCACACCTACAAATGCAGTATCCACACTCTCCCAGTACACAGCAGCAGGCACAACCAGACTAGCTCCATTCCAGTCTAGCAACCACTAGAGTGGTGCATTATGGGCAATGTAGTACAGTAGTCAGCAATATAGGCAAATGTTTATTATGAGGCATACAAAAGATGTGAGAGACTGACAGTGTATTCCCTATGTCCCATAGGTCTCCCACTAGACACCCCCAGCAGCGACAACATGAAGGGAGGAGACAACAGGCCAGAGACAGTGCAGGAGGCTGCAGCAGAAATTCCTGGGCCCAGCAGGACACCACCACAGTCCCCTGAGGAACAAGAGCAGGAAATGGGGGAAGCTCATACGACCCCTGGCCTCAGCCCCACAGCAAGTCGTCCAGAGCCAGCAGCACGACAAAGGCGCAGACACAGATGCCGAGTTCTGGCGATGCCCCAGGAGGAGATAGGGGAGGCAGCAATGTCAGGAGTAGAGGCATCCCTCCTTAACGTTCAGCGCCTGCAAAACAGACAATTGCGGTCAATATCAAGTCCATTGCACAGAATGGAGAGCAACATGACCACTGGCCTGGCTGAAGTGAACACACAGTTCACCTGACTGAATGATAATGTGGGGGATCTCACCCAGGCCATCCGCCAACTTGTAATGGAACTAGTGGCAGACAGACACAGCGCAAGCCGCAGGGTGCGCCACACAGTGGCACGCTTTGACAGCATGTCAGCGTCAATTGGGCGTCTTGCGCCAAACACTACTGGCCTGTCTAGACGGTCCGTGAGCCTACAGGTGGAACTTGGACACTTTGCGAGGGATGTGGCACATGGACTTGGGAGCATCAGCCACGCAGTGGACTTGTTGGAAGCCAGGCAGGTGGCAAGGGGCACAAGTGAGACCCCTCAGGATAGTGAGGAGGGGTCCACAATCAGCAGTGTGTCTGCAAGTGACTCCTGTGTGTTAAGAAGTGCAAGTGCACGGCAGGGGTCAGCTGAACCACCTGGGATGAGCCATGCTGGGCGCACAAGGAGGAGGGTGTAGGCCATCAGACAGCATGACTCATGAGGCACATGATGTCAATGTGTCCTCATTACGTTTGGATATGTACAGACCTTAACGGACAGCACTTTTCTTTCATCATTTAGTTCACAAATAAAAAGGTTTTGTTTGTTCCACTACACAGCTGGGCTCTGTTTGTCTGACATCAGTGAGTGTGGTGACAGTTGCCTCGTACCTGGCAAAGTATTGGGTTGCAATGTGGTCCCGTCTCTGTCTGCCTTGATTTGCAATGCTTGATCCCCAAGCTGTCGATGTGGTAGCTCTTGCTCCTCATCCTCCGAATCTGTGTCTTCAGGGATGAGATTTAGCCCACGTCTGGTGGCAATGTTGTGTAGGATTGCACATGCGCCAACGATCTTGAATGCTGTTACTGGGGCATACTGGAGTGCACCTCCGCTTTTGTGGAGGCATCTGAATCTTGCCTTTAACAGTCCAAAGGTCCTCTCAAGGACAATTCTGGTCCGCCGTTGGGCACTGTTATATCACCTCTCATTCTCATTGCCAGGTGTTAGATACGGGGAAAGTATCCATGGTCTTAGCGCATATGTCACCTGTTTGGCAAAAATAAGCAATATTAGCAGTGCATGGATGGTTTCTACAGTGACCTGTATGTATGGCTTCAGGGTGTATTCACCAATACCTAATAGATATCCGTCTCCAAACTCCCCACGTTCTAGGCGTTGGTGTATCCCACTGTGCCTGAATATGTATGAGTCATGTGTACTCCCTGGAAATTTACCTACAATGTCAGTGATGACATTATGGGCGTCGCATACTACCTGGATGTTTAGTGAGTGGGTACATTTCCTATTGCAGAACACATATTCCAGATTTGCAGGAGGGCAGATTTGTATATGTGTCCCGTCCACACACCCTATTACATGTGGGAAGTTGGCAATTCTGTAGAAGTCCAACGTGGTGCTGTTAATTTCTGCCTCACTCCTGGGTAGCTATATGTATCTGGACATGTGTGTGAGTATGGTATCTAGAAATCATCTGAAGAATCGTGAGAGTGCACTTTGGGATACCCCACCTGCCACAGCAATCACCCCCTGATAGCTACCCGAGGCCAAGAGGTGCAGTGAGCATAGCACTTGCACATGTGTGGGGATGGCGCTGCCGCGCATTGTCTGTCGTTGAAGCTGCGGATTGAGTAGTTCAATTAATTCTAATATTGCTGCACTGCTCAGTCTATATTTGTCATAGATCTCCTCCTCAGTTTGTTGGAAAAGTGTCTGCCTGGTTCTGTATATCCTCTCTTGTCTCTGGCTCCTCCTCCTCCTCTGCTGGGCGGCGTGGACTCTCCTCCTCCATGCTATCACATACAGTTCAGCCATTTTGAGTACCCCAGATGCCTTCTGGGTTCCCTTTTATACTTTGGTTCTGGTTACCACCTGCTCTGGCTTAGTGGTAATTTGGGTGTGCAAAATGGGCTTTTTGCAACTAGTTGCAATTTGCGAGTGGCTTTTTCATATGGTTTGCGACTCGCAAATTTCGACTTCCTCTTTGCGGGTCGCAAAATGAGGTCGCTATTTTTGCTATTTTCGCATCGCAATTTGCACTTCGGAAATAGGATGTTTGCATCCCATTTCGGATTTTGCGAAGTCGCAAGTTGCGAATCGGGCTATTTGCGACTCGCAAAACTTTGCTACATCTGGCCCTTAATGTCTTGATTACTTTATTGATATCACCTAATCCATACAAAAGGTTACTGAATATTCTTTTCAGGTATGGTATCGCTTTTTCTTAAAGGTACAATTAAAACTTAGGGGGTCATTTTGACCTTGGCGGACGGCGGAGGCCGTCCGCCAAGGTACCGCCGCTGAATGACCGCACCGCGGTCAAAAGACCGCGGCGGCCATTCAGACATTTCCTCTGGGCCGGCGGGCGCTCTCCAAAAGAGCGCCCGCCGGCCCAGAGGAAATGCCCCTGCAACGAGGACGCCGGCTCAGAATTGAGCCGGCGTAGTTGCAGGGGTGCGACGGGTGCAGTCGCACCCGTCGCGTATTTCAGTGTCTGCAAAGCAGACACTGAAATACTTTGCGGGGCTCTCTTACGGGGGCCCCTGCAGTGCCCATGCCATGGGCATGGGCACTGCAGGGGCCCCCAGGGGCCCCGCGGCACCCCCTACCGCCATCCTGTTCCTGGCGGGAGACCCGCCAGGAACAGGATGGCGGTAGGGGGTGTCAGAATCCCCATGGCTGCGGAGCGCGCTCCGCAGCCATGGAGGATTCACAAGGGCAGTGGTAAACCGGCGGGAGACCGCCGGTTTACCCTTTCTGGCCGCGGCTGAACCGCCGCGGTCAGAATGCCCTCGGGAGCACCGCCAGCCTGTTGGCGGTGCTCCCGTGGTCGGTGACCCTGGCGGTCACCGGCCGCCAGGGTCAGAATGACCCCCTTAATGTTGGAACTAACACTGGTATGAATTGCCAGAGTTGGGCATTCTAATATTAACTCTTGAAGTAGGACGTCCTGTAAAACACATGCTGGATGTTAGAAGAATGTTTTTGCAATAATTGCATTGATGTTGTTGGAGGACTGTTTGAAAAAATATTGATATTAATAGAGAGTAAGATGATCTGAAACCAGATACATTTAAGAAATTACAAGTACCCGAATGTCTCTTTTTGCTTATGATGTATGTAAAGAAGTTAATTCTACAGCTGACCTTTATTCCCTTGCTTGCTTTTCATTGAGATGATTGAGAAATGGGTTTACTTCTGTGACTGCTTCCTGTTGGCAGTAGCTGATGCAGTTTTCTTGACTAATTCAGCTTCACCATTGTAAATAACTTGGAGAAAGGTCTTGGAGTCACTCATCTGGAGCCAAGGTGATGCTTGTGGTTTTGGATATTGTGCACTGATGCCCTTTAGAGAACAAATAGCCTTCTCCACATTCCTCACTGACCGGACACATAGCAAAGGAAAAACATACATTGAGAAGGTAACACTACATATATATCTCATCGGGCTGGTGCTCCCACATTTTAAACAGTTATGTCCTTGCAACTAGGCCCAGAGGGATGTTACAGTTATTGAGCTAACACATGCTTTCTGTAAACCAGGCCTACCAGTGCAACCTTTCCAGCAAGTAAAACAGGGTGTCGTTTTCCACAGATAACTGCAATTCTGTTCTCATAAAAAGCAGCTCCTGCAGTTTTTATGGTCTGGCTTGACAACACAGCTGTCGGCGGCCAGTAACGCGAGCATCACTAGAGAGGGAGCAAGGGTTACATGTTTTGACAGAACAGAAGCTGTGTGCTTCCACAAAATGATGCTTGCCCTCCACACAGTTATGATCATTTTGTTTATTCATCCAGCTGTGTGAGCTTGAACTTTCAGGGGTACAAACAATACATTATAATGTTCTTAAAGTGTCTTAGATAATTAGATAATTGATGGTGATTTTCTATGGCAGAAGCACAGATGGAGGATGGCAGTCATTAACCTACATGGATGATTAGATCTAGATTGCCAGTGCAACTGTAACCTGTCCTTTTAACTTACAATAATGTTACTACGGTTTTTTGCTTCCACACAAATATGCCCTCAGACCTTTTGTCTTCACCCCTCCTGTTTTGCTGAATTAGTTTTCTTTTGTCATTAGGACTATGTGTACGTTACCACTGCTAACCAGTGCTAAAGTGATTGAGCTCTCTCCTTCAAACATGGTAAAACTGACTGGACTACGCCTAATGTACTTGTAAGTCCCTAGTAAATGGTACAACCTGTACTCGGCCTGGAAATTAAATGCTACTAGTGGGCCTGCAGCACTCATTGTGCCACCCACTAAAGTAGACTTTTTAAAAACATGTCTCAGGTATGCCACTGCAGCCTGTAGTGCAGTTTTAAACTCTATTTCAACCTACCAAAATACAACTTTTGTCAGGCCTAACCTTCCTTTTTGATACTTATAAGTCATCCCTAAGGTAATAAGCAAGCATCCTAAAGTCATTTTTCACTTTTGTAAGACCTACCTCACCCATTGACTAACATCAGGTTACCTTATTACATTTAATAAATGATAACTTTAGATTGAGATTAAGTAGAACCATGCTGTTTACACTCAAATGAATTGTCATTTAAAATCATTTTTAATGGTGGTATCGAATTTTAAGTCACGATTCTGAAAATTCTACTTTTAGAAAGTTGTCATTTTCCTGTCCCAACCATTTATGCCTTTTGCCAGTGTCATGAAGCACATTTCTGTGAATGGTGCAGCTGTTGGGGCTTGTGTCTAGAAGTGACACTAAGAGAGCTTGGGTGTGGGCAGAATGGCCTATTCTGGTAGGATGACTGCAGAGGAGCTGTACCTAGTCCCACTTGCACTTCAAAGGGCTCTTTCTCTGACACAAAAACGGAATCTGACACCAAGCCTGCCTGCCATTTGTCACCTTCATAAACTTTGGAGCCTTGACAGGGGAAGAGGAAGAACTTTCCAGAACCAGATGGGGGGGGGTGGGTTAGGACAGCGAGTCCCCCCGCACGCAAAGGTGGAAGATGCATAAGAAGGACTGCTGTGCTGCAAGAAGACTGTGCTGCTGTTTAAAGTACTGCCTTGCTCATCTGAGAATGAAAGCTGGACTTGGTTGACCCCATCCCAGGTTTCCCAGAGTAAGTTGAAGGGTCAGTTGGCTGACCTGTGTGAACTGCACGGATGCAAACGGTTTCATAGGCCTTCCTGCAACTGCCCAGCTGACCTGCTGCACCAAACCTGCAACTTGACCTGTCTGAGCCCTGCTGTGGCCATTGCCTAGAGTGAGTCCTGATCCCCAATATGTGCCACGTCCTAGACCCTTGGCTAGCATCAGAATGTACTCTTTCTGCATAACTGTGGGTTCCATCAAATCCAACTCAGCACAACGCAGTCTGACCAAGAACCTTGCATTGCAGCCCTTGCAGCTCCTGATTAGAACAGACGTACCACAATGCAACTCAACACAGGACATTGCAACAGGGTCCTTACAGCTCCTAATTGGAAACAATGCAGCATGATGCAATTCGATGCAGGGTTTCGCATGATCAGGACCAACACCAAGCAACACGAAGCCCCACATCAAGGATATAAGGTGCAACTCTCATCAAGACTAATCGGCTCCCTGTAAACAGCCAACCCTTCAGCCTGGACGGCCTGAACCTGTGACTTTGTCCCAGTCTGGTGCAACCAGATAATCCTAGTTGGCATTTTGTGGTTTTAGCATATTTTTACTTAACCCTGTTTAACTGAATGGGGGTCATTCCAACCCTGGCGGTCTGAGACCGCCAGGGTTGGGGACCGCGGGAGCACCGCCAACAGGCTGGCGGTGCTCCCTTGGGCATTCTGACCGCGGCGGTACAGCCGCGGTCAGAAACGGAAAACCGGCGGTGTCCCGCCGGTTTTCCGCTGCCCTTGGGAATCCTCCATGGCGGCGCAGCTTGCTGCGCTGCCATGGGGATTCCGACCCCCATACCGCCATCCTGTTCCTGGCGGTCTTGGCCGCCAGGAACAGGATGGCGGTATGGGGTGTCGTGGGGCCCCTTGGGGCCCCTGCACTGCCCATGCCAATGGCATGGGCAGTGCAGGGGCCCCCGTAAGAGGGCCCCACCATGATTTTCAGTGTCTGCCATGCAGACACTGAAAATCGAGACGGGTGCAACTGCACCCGTCGCACCTCTTCCACTCCGCCGGCTCCATTCAGAGCCGGCATCCTCATGGAAGGGTGTTTCCCGCTGGGCTGGCGGGCGGCCTTCTGGCGGTCGCCCGCCAGCCCAGCGGGAAACCCAGAATAACTGCGGCGGTCTTCTGACCGCGCAGCGGTATTCTGGCGGCTCCCGCCGGCCCTGCGGTTACCGCGGCCGGCGGGAGTCAGAATGACCCCCAATATCTCTGGTTCTACTGATTAGACTTTTGTCATTCTGGTATCATTTTATTTATTAAAATTTACTCTAATCATATAACTTTGATAGAGGGCCGTTCTTGAGTTGTGTTTCCACTTTATCATTGTTTCTGTGCTGCATACATACATTACTCATTGTCTCTAAGTTAAGTCTGACTGCTTTTGTTTCAAGCTACCAGAGGGTTAAGCACAGTCATGGATTGTGGTTATTGCCTGAGTGGGGCTTTAAATTCCCATAAACAATAACCCAATTTCTTACACATATCCACTCCCATGCTATTTACTTGTAATTCTTCACATTACCATTCAACATTCCTTTAAAGCCACGTTGACTTGCTTCCATTTTATTTTGAAGTAAGTTAAAAAAATCCCAAATAAAGGCTTTTGAAAGACAAAACTCACTATTGCCCTACCTACAGTCAAAATAGGACAGGAGTGGGTGGAAGGGAGTGTTTTCCACTGAACTGAAAAGTAAATCATAGATCATATCCATTCGACAGACAGGATCCCAACTGAAGTTATGCTGTTTTCTATAAATTTGGAGAATATCTCTCCCCCTGTGTGTTGCTGCTAATGCTTTTCTAAGAATTTTCCAGTGGTAGCGCTTTTCCTCACTAGAATGCACCTGTTGGGGCACTAGTTAACTTTGTTAACATAGTTTGAAGGGTGGTAATACAGTGCAAAACATATGATAACCGGAAGTTGTAGTTATGAAGGTATAGGGTTATTAGTTGTGGAACACATAGACCACAATCGAGATAGATTTCTTACTATTCAAATTAAACCATGAGGGAAAGAGATCTGTGTACAATACATGGAAGAAACTCAACAGGCAGACTTTGGAATTCACAGATCTTAGTCCTTTTACGTGAGCAGTGTCTGGGGTCCCTCTTTACCAAGGCAGACAATGACAGTAAGTTACATTGAGTTCAAAAATGCAAGGCTTGGTAGCTTGGCTGCAGCAATTAGATCATTTCCAAAGAAAAAGCATGAGGTTTTGTATGCAGCAAGCTAAGCAACAATACAGGTAAAGGAATAAAGAACTTAGGGCCAGATTTACAATGCTCTGGCTCTTCTTAGCGCCACACTAGCATCATTTTATTTACACTAATGTGGCGTTAAGGAGGCCATTCTCCTTCACCATATTTACAAATTAGTGCAATGCTAGCATTGCACTACTTTTTTAACCGGTTGAGCCACGTTACACCTGCAAGGGGATGGCAGGTGTTAAAGTGATGGGCCCTTAGTAGCCTATGGGCCTCCGTAGTGCTTTGCTGCACTAATGCTATAATTTATGGAACTAATCCAGCAAAGCACCACAATAGCATCATAAATTATGACGCTATTGTGGAAAAGAGTGCCATGGTGTGCCGTATTGAAAATACAGCACAACCATGTTATTGTTAGGTAGGTGCGGTGCAAAGAAAAGTGGTGCATTGGGACTGATGCATCACTTTCTTGTAGATCTGGTCCTCAGAATTAATGCAAAACCAGTCAAATATAAGAAGAAAAATACAAGACAGGAATTGAAACAAGTGTTCAGAAGTTAAACAAAATAGAAAATCGTCCTTTTCAAATGAAAAGCAAGAAGGTATGGAGTTGAAACTCAATAGTAAATCTAAAAATAATTCAAAATGTCCAATTATTCATGCAAAGTGCGACCAGGACATAAGGTGACCCATGATTTGATTTTGTTTGGATCGAAAATTGTGGTTGGTTCTGTTCAATATTTTTTACCTTCTTGGATATTGAAAAGTCAAGCAGGACCAGTCTCAAGACCATCCAGCTATGACTGAAGAGACGCGGATTACGCAGAGGATAAGCCTCCGTGTATGATGGCTGGAGTGCAAGAAGCTCATTGTGAGATGGGGCTTAAGTAAGGCCAGCCTGCAGACATTCTGGTTGCTGGACTAGAATATGTGATTGCTCTCTGTGAATATGTTCATGTTTGTGTTTAGGGCCTAATTTACATGGAGGCAGTGATAGAACATCCATCAAAAATGGACGAGTGTTACAATAGCACACCTTTGCATTTTGGATATCATTTGGAGAACAAGGTGATGTGGTGCTTCCTGTGGTGGAGCAAGTGCCGGCTCTGCACCAAGGAATGCATGCTATTTAGGTCCCTACACCAAAGTGAAAAAGAAGAGTGTATTGGAAATGGCCCTCTCTGCAGTGCCACCCCCATTTTGCTTTTGCCCTCCACTTTTTGCTGTATTTATTTTGATTGGCTTTAGTACTCTGTCCATTGTACCACTGCTAGCCAGTGCTAAAGTGCTTTCTCCCTAAAACATGGTACAATTGGCATATATCTGAATGGCATGTTTGTTTACCTGTAAGTCCCTTGCAGACAATAGTGGTATATCATGTACCCAGGACCCGTAAGTTGAATGCTGTCAGTGGGCCTGCAGCACTTATGTGCAACCCACTTAAGTAGCCCTCTAAAACATGTCCCAGGCCTGCCATTGCAGCCTGAATGCAATGTCCCAATGCCATGTCGACTTTATATTTAAACCCCTTTGCCAAGCCTTAAACTCCTTTTTATTACATATAAGTCACCCTAAGGTAGGCCCTAATTAGCCTATAGGGAAGGGTGCTCTATAATTAAAAGGAAGGGCATGTACTTTTCAGTTTTACGTGTCCTGGTATTGAAAAACTCCCAAATTCGTTTTTCACTACTGTGAGGCCTACCCCTTCAATGGGATAACATTGGGATTTCCTTATTACCTCTAATAAGCAGCAATTCTTAATTGAGAGAAGGCAGATATGTCATGTTTGCTATTTATGGAATTGTAATGATAAACCCTTTTTAATGGTAATGTTGAATTTGTTATTACAATTTTGAAAATGCCATTCTTAGAAAGCTGACATAGGTCCAGATCTGTGACTGGGGGTGAATGCTGGAAATTGTTCAGCATTCCATCCATCATCTGTTATTTTTGTATTTATTATCCTAAGTGGGAAAGGTATGCCCAGCCGTGGGTCCCGATATGCCAACGGATTCAAGCTAGCCTGGCTGATAAAGGGTGATACCTTGAAACCGGTCCCAGGATGCTTAGTTTCCGGTCCAGGGAGAACCTGGCCTGGCAGTTCAGGCTGGACTGTTCCCACGGGGAGTGGGGTCAAGACTAATTTACATATGGCTGGGTCCAAACTGGAATGGAATGGCGAGTAAAACAACAATGGATTTAGACCCAGATCTGTGACTTGGGGTGAGTGTTTGACATTGTTCAGCTTTCTGTCCATCATCTGTTCTTTTGGCACTTTTAGAAAGTTGACATTTTCCTGCCCTTAGCCCTTTGTGCCTGCAGTCTGTTTTGGGTCATATGACTGGGTACAGCTGACAGTTAGACTTTGTGAATTCCTCTCAGACATCCACACAATAGTGGAATTAGGTATGCCTCAATGGGCCATGAACTGTCTTGATGGGACGGAGATGAGCCGAGCCCCACTTGTACCTGAATTGATTGTGCCCTGTCTCCTCACAATAGGCCTAAGACCCTGTATTGTCACTGCAGCCAGCTGCTTGGAGCCGGGGTAGGGGTAAAAGAATGTTTCCAGAAACTACTCTCACCTTTTAAAAGAAGGACACGAAGGTATGAAAATAGGACCTTCATATCAACTTTTCAGTTCAATACTGGACCTGCAGAAGAGTCTCAGAGGACTGCCTGCTGCTGTGATCTGCTGTGCACTCTGCCAGACTCCTACCTTGATTCCTCAAAGGCCAGCCCTGCTTCTACACCTGCACCCAGGACCACCAGAAGTGACTCTAGAGGCTAGTGTGCTGGCCTTCTGTTCAGAGCTACTGGAACATAACAGGCTCCCACCATCTCGGACCTGCACTTGGGCCCATCATGAATGAGGCCTGAGCCCCCAAGAGGTTTCCATATACTCCTGGACCCTTGATTATGATGCTAATTGTGACTAGATGTCCGTGGTGGGTGCTTTTATCTTTTAGATGCTATTTTGAAATGTAAACTTTAAAGGATCATAATTCTGGTTCTACTGGTTCTACTGATTGGATTTTTGACTCTATTTTTCTAAATTAGTCTGGGATTTTTCTTGTGTTGTATTTTCACTTTATTGCTGTTTGTGCACTGCATAAATACTTTACACATTGCTCCTCAGTTAAGCTTGACTGCTTTTTGTGCCAAGCTAACCAGGGTTAAGCACAGGTTAATTTAGTGACCTTTTGTGGTTCACCCTGCAAGGATTGTGGCTGTTGCTTGACCAGGGCTTACATCCCAGTCAAGCCAATTTCTCACAGGAAGCAGTACCAATTTTGGCAGAACAAATCTCAAGGCAGATCATCCTGTCCCTTCCTATCCTGAAACTGTGTGCAATCTCTTTGAGGTTCTGGGCTGGCAGTTATTTTTGTCAGACAAATAAGGGGGTTTTCAGAGCTGTGGAAAGATAGAATCCACTGTGGGTAAAAAACACACAAACTCACTGTACCTATACCAGGCTCCCAGTTCGCTTCAGCACAGACAAACAAAGCCTTTTGCTGTAACACTCCCTGAAATATGCAAAATCGAAGGCTTTGGACCATAAAAGGGCATTTTAAAATGTTCAAAGCCCATTTACGAGTTGGGAAATTCTTTCTGACTTGTAAAAGGGCATTTATGATCCTTTCCAAATCACAAATAGAAGTGGCATGAAAAGGGTAACCCCTTCTATTACTGAATCATGGAAGAATGTATCAATATTTGTCATTGTAATAGCGGTGGTAATTGGGGTAGCAAGTGATTTGCAAAAGAGAAGGTGTTCTACTCGGATACCTTGTACTTTGTGACTCTTGACGGCCATCTCAGGGGCCCAGGAGAGCCAGTGGTGCAGAGGGGACTCCTGCCAGCTCCCTTTCATGTTTTCTCAAATTGGAAACTATTTTTCAGTCTATCACTGGTTCATTTATGAATGTACGAAACATTTTTGGAAAAATGCATTTTATAGGTATAAACCACAAAATGGGATTTGGTAACAAGTTACCTAATAGCAATTTGGGGTTGCCACCCAATACTCATTAGGTATTCAGAAGAGACATGTTTAGTGCATTCCCTCCAAATACTGATTCTGATTGGTATGTATTAATGTTTTATGACCAAATTTCTTTGCTACCTACTCAAATGAGGTCCCATGGAACACTGCCTACTTTAAAAAAATGAATGTTATACTTTTCATTTTTTGTTAATGCATTCCGTTTTCCTGTAAAGAAAATCTATTGCATTAAAAAATATGTTATTTATAAGCAATAACAGATATGATGGTCTACTGGCTTCATCATTCCTCTCCCTGTGATGTGTGCCACTCCTAGTGGGTTACAATTTGTGACCCACATCATTATTATTTATGAGTTAGGTCAAATTGTGACCCATTAAGAATCTGTAATTTACTTAGAGACCTACTCCTAAATAGGTAAGTATGCAAATTGCCACACTGGTCACAAAGTGTGACTAGTTCTCAGTATATCTGGCCCATGGTCTGCTTTTTAAAGAATGCAATCACAGGCATGGTGGGCTGCTGTTCTTTGCAGACCACTATCCCTGAGTTTGTAGCAAATCATAGGTGGTTGCAAACTGAGACCTGTCTAATTAATATTCATTAAGCAGGTTATGCAACAGCCCCTTGTGCCTGGAGATTTAGCGATGTGACCAATTAGAACATAGGTCACATGGTAAAATTAAAGCCTAGTTGCAAAAAAATTTGGCCCATAATTTGGAACCAGACATTTAGTACATCTTACCCCATAACTATTAAGTAGCAACATGTTCTTGGGAAGTGCAGTTTCTAAGATGTATAACATTTACTTCGAATTGTGGGGAAATTATATTCTGCCCCACAGTTCATCAAATAAGCCACATGCAGAAAGCAAAGTAGCCCGCCCTGCTTGTTATTACCAAAGAAAGGACTATGCTTGTGTGTTACTACTAGAACAGTACATAAATATATAGTAAAAAAATATTTTTTGTCTGTGAATAGAGTAACTTTCTGCACACCACCTAATAAAACTGCACTGTGCGCCATCTCCAAACAGCTTCCTACATCTTCTGTACTATATAAGTCAGGATAATTTAGTTCTTAGTTACTTCTTCGACTAAGTGGGGAATCGAATGGCGTAATGTTCGTGAATATCTAAATAGTCAGTAGTGTACAAGTTGTCATCGAATTTGTATCACTTTTTGCAGCCCGTTTCTCTGACACTCCTTTTAGGACACCCAGGGGGTAATTTTGACCTTGGCGGACGGCGGAGGCCGTCCGCCAAGGTACCGCCGCTGAATGACCGCACCGCGGTCAAAAGACCGCGGCGGCCATTCAGACATTTCCTCTGGGCCGGCGGGCGCTCTCCAAAAGAGCGCCCGCCGGCCCAGAGGAAATGCCCCTGCAACGAGGACGCCGGCTCAGAATTGAGCCGGCGTAGTTGCAGGGGTGCGACGGGTGCAGTTGCACCCGTCGCGTATTTCAGTGTCTGCTTAGCAGACACTGAAATACTTTGCGGGGCCCTCTTACGGTCCCCGCGGCACCCCCTACCGCCATCCTGGGAGACCCGCCAGGAACAGGATGGCGGTAGGGGGGGTCAGAATCCCCATGGCTGCGGAGCGCGCTCCGCAGCCATGGAGGATTCACAAGGGCAGTGGTAAACCGGCGGGAGACCGCCGGTTTACCCTTTCTGGCTGCGGCTGAACCGCCGCGGTCAGAATGCCCTCGGGAGCACCGCCAGCCTGTTGGCGGTGCTCCCGTGGTCGGTGACCCTGGCGGTCACCGGCCGCCAGGGTCAGAATGACCCCCCCAGTTTTGAAATTACAACATGGTGGTATGTGTGAGTAATGTAGGCATGGCTTGAGTACAGTTCACAATCCTGGACAACTGTTTATATATTTACCCCTTAATTTTAGAGCTAATTACATTTTTAGGTGGACTGTGTCATGCCTTTTTAAGTTCTGTGACTTGACAGTGCAGCTGCCTGCAGAACTAATGTTACCAATACATAAAATATATTTAGAATGAACTTTGTCACCGGCCAGAGTTTTCTTCTCATCTCTTTCTGTTGGTGTATCATTTCACATCCTCAGCAATACTTGGATTGTAATGCATGAGAGACATTAAACATATAAACAAATTTATCCCAAAGATGCATTGTATATGCAATGGAATCATGTTTTTGTTTTGCACTGAAACTGATTTTTGTTAAATATATAATCCAGGACCTCAAAATGCAGTTCAGACCTACTGGACAATGCTTGTTGAAGCCGTCTTTGGATGATTTTTGCAACTCAGTCCCTGCTGTGCTTCAATACTTGAAGGGCATTCTAAATGTCAACAAAAAAATCATGTTTTTCAGTCTCTGTATCAGGATTTCCTGTAAACAATGTACTCTTTGTGGAGGCGGTGCCCACATTTCTCTTCTTTTATATCCACTCTGCTCTATTAATGAGTCAAGGGCCTTAAATAAATATGGAAGCTCAGTATCACAATAATCCAGTCAAACTATGAAGAAAATCCGACAAAATCGTGTTACTGGAAAACCTTAAAATAGCACCCAAGCCATAATGGATTGTTTTTGTTTTTTGGTTTGACCGGGAAAATGGATGTTTCAATGGTAAGAAATGTATGTCTCTAAAAAATGATTTAAAAAATGACTTTATATACAGTATATTTCAGAATTGCAATAATACACGTACTAAGGTCTTTAAGAAAACATAAACAATGACTTATGAAGAACCAGTTGCATCAGACAACCCAAAAACATGATAACCCAAAATGAGAGAACATAACAACCAAAACAAAAATCAATCATCTGCATCACTGCGCCTATCTTCATATCGTTAGTAACACAATTATAGCAGCCATTGACTTGGCAGTCTCCACAAGCAGCAGAACAGGGCATCACATGTTTTTTGCAAGCACATCTCATGCTTGCACAGTGAGCCGTGCAGGAACAACGTATCATATAGTCCTGAGCTGGTGGCAAGTCACATATTGAGGGTGCTAGCGAGGATATCTTTAATAAAATGTATTAATGAGTGTTTATGTATTTTGAATAATGAGTTTATGTAGAAAATGAAATAACGTAGAAAAATAATGCACCCATTTGAAAATGTGACCTCGAAGAATGGCTACGTACTAATTAATGATTAATGCATATGAAATCTTGAAAAGGTATTAGATTAATGCAGTAATATGTCATATTAAGGGTTATGAAGTATGAGTTAGCTTTATTAATTGTAGGCCTTAACTTAGCGAGTGTCTTGGCCTATCTTGCCAGGCCTCATGCAGAAGCTGTATTTCTTAGTGTTTAATGAAAAATGCTGACCGAGTTAATTAAACTGTGAAATGTCTATTGTCTTGTTAAAAGTGCTTAACGGAAGCTTATTGTGAGAACCAACTGCTAGGAGATTATGTTCCTGCTAGTGTAACATTTTATGTGTATTGTGTGTGAGACTGACTTTCCCAGGTCAAGAACAATGAAGATACTGATTGGAGTTGAAGCTGCAACAATATTGTTACCTGACAAGCCGGATGATGAGAACAACTGTATGTGAATGGTGAAATATTAGAATTCATAGATTTGACATACAAATATTATTGGATAAAGTATGAACATGCGATTAACTGACCAAAAGAGAATTAGGGGATAGTTTAGGTGACTTTAATATAACAACGCCGCAGAAGGAGACAGTTCAGATAATTAATTCCGATGTTTTGAGAGAAGATAGCCATTACCCTTATTACTGTTGTGCGTCTTTACTAGAGACGTGCTTATCTTTAATGCTAAGTGACTTTGCCCATACATTCCTGGCTGAGACCTGATGCCTTGCTGATCGACTGATGTCCTACGGACGAAGACTGATTCTGTTTTGCTGACCCATACAGAGGATAGGTATAATGCTCAAAACTGTGATTATTAGGCATTTTTGCTTTTCTTTCTAGGTGCCAACTGCACTGTTTTGATAGAACCATAGTTAGATGTCTTTCCAAATTTGTGTTAATAAATGTTTTGCATGAAGCCCAACATGCTAATGCTAATCTGACGTTGGTTAAGGGCCCTCACAATTGACTGACGATCACAGGGACTAATTACGAATTACCTTGCTGAATTCCATGTATGTTAGAACTTTTGTCGCAGCTGACGTTGCTATTGACTTTAGAATGTGTCGTAGTTCAAGCCTTGATTAGATTGCGTTTCTTCCACCGCTTCAGACAACCAGTGTTGTTTTTATGTGTGTTTCATTTGATATTGAGATTAATCTATATGATCTTGGCATTGTTAATATAGGGAAATAAACTTACTAAACCTTTACTAAAGGTGTGTTTATTCATGGCTGAAAGGTCATGGTGCGGGACATTTACTGACTCCATTGATTATTGATTTTATTGATTACTAATGATTATTGATTATTGTGTATTGATTATTGATTATGTACTGAAGCTATGGCAAGAACTTCTTAATTGCGAGTCAAAAGGTTCATCGAGGGGGGCGTGGCTGGAGGTCACGCAAGATGGCCGCTGCTCTTTAGAGCTCCGTGAGGCTTCAGCACTTCCTGGAAAGAAGGAGATGTTTTCACGTCAAAATTATTAATTTCTTCAGCATTTTTGAGCACCGGAGCACTGCAGCTGCATAAATATGCCTTTATCTTACAGAGACATCCAGTTCTGAAGTCATTTCAGAGACTTCATGTGAGTGCCTGAGGTAATTATTTATCTGCGGCGTTTCACTCCGTAAGCCTCTGCACCAACCTAAACTTTCACAGAAATGTTTCTATTTGACTTTTAACTGCTTGCCTGGATGTGATTCTACAAATCTAGTTTCCTCTGCAATGGAATATTTATTACCGTCTGACAGCCAGCTGAACTTTTGACCTCTCTCTTCAAACACATTTAGCTGAGTTTTTCAACTTTCAGTATTCACTGGCAGCTCTTGTCAAGGAGCTCTTTCAAATTGCTCTTCTTAACATGGTAAATGCTTTCCTTTGACGGAGGGGATTATTAGGTTCCCTTAAAACTAGTCACCAATTGTTTGACTACGTGCAGTAAAGTGCTTTGCTCTTGTGGTATTCTGTCATGCCTGTTATGAGAGAATAATTTAGGATTTTCTATTTATATATATTTTATTATATTTTGCTATGTTGTTGGAAACTTCTGGCAGCAGCTTCTCATTGTAATATAATTTCATCAACACCTCACATTGCTGGCTTCCTATTACAAAATTTCTGCTGGCTTTTATAGGGAGACCACATAATTCTCAGAGTTGCCAGTCATCATCTTTCTCCAAGTCTAATAATCGTCTTCGAGTGGTGCGCACACATATAACTAAATCTTCTCTACCATCAACTTTAACAATGGATAGTGCTGCAGTCTTTTTAAAGGATCGCGCCTCTTCATCTCATGCTGCTGGTGCAGTTGCGAAAAAAAATCTAACACCTCCTCCGTCAAGCGCCCAAAAAAAGACCTTGATTCTCCCTCAAAATCACCTACACATCTTACTCTAGATGATGTCATGTAGGAATTGCGTGCACTAAAGCCCTTTATGATGGACACTAATGCCTCTTTGCAACGTATTGAGGAGCAATGGTCCCAACACGAACAACGAATTTGTTCTCTGGAACAGAGAGTCAGTAGCCTTGAAGATTGTAATACTGTCAATCCTCAGATCTCTAAAGACATAGCTCAACTTAAAAGGCTTACTGAAAGCTTAGAAAACAGAAATAGGAGAAATAATCTTCGCCTTTTTGGGATTCCAGAAGGTTCTGAAGGCTCTAACATGATTGCATTCCTTCAAAAAGCAATACCTTCAATTCTTCGCTTGCCTCCTACCTCTCCCCTCTCTATCCAACGGGCACATCGTTTAGGTCCACAGACTTCAACTGGCCCTCATGCACATCCTAGAGGAATTATTATTCTCTTTCTCCAATTTACTGACTTGATGCAAATACTCTCGGAAGCCAAAAAGATGGGCTCTTTGCTATGGTCAGGTCATAAAGTATTTTTCACACAAGACTTCTCTCCTGCTACAGCTGCACGTCGCAAACAGTTTTTGGACTTGCGTCCACAACTCAAATCCTTGAATATTCGATATGGTCTTCTTCACCCATGCCTTTTCAAAATTACATTCAAGGACAAATCTTACTCGTTTGAGGAACCTTCAGCACTACAAACCTTTATTAACCAACACAAAACAGAAGCAATGGAACTAGGAGCATCTGCAATTACTTGAAGATATAATTTAATTTGTCTTTAATGTTCTTCTTTTTTTTATTTCTGGACAGTTTTATAGTAATGGTTATGTTTAATATTTATATCCATGGTTTTCCATCTCTGCATCTTCTTATTTTCTTATATATATATATATATATATATATTTTTTTTTAGATAGTGTTCTTTGTGCAATCCTCATGTTCCTCTCCCAACCGTATCCCTTTCTCACCATCCAAACTGTTCTCCTACACGTTCCACTGTTAAGCTTTGATTTTTATTGTTTTTCATGTCACAGTCCTTTACTGTAGTTATTACGTTATTTGGTCTCCTGAATGGTACATTTTTCGTTTGTATGTTTTTTTTGTTTTTTTTCCATGAAACTCGCCTTCATATGTTTTAATATCTAATGTCACTTTTCTTGTGCTGAAGCCACTCTTGCCTGTCTTTTCAGGTTTTCCGCTGTCCCTCTACCTTTCGGGGTATTCACTTTCTATCTTGTTTTTTTTAGCTTTCGTGGACTTTAGTCCCTGTATTGCCACATCCATGTATATACAACTTCTGGAGGTCATCTTCCTCCTTTTCTTTTTCTTTACTATCTTGTTTCTTCCTCATTTCTTTGCTTTTGCAATATTGATATGCCTAGTTTTTTCATTGTTACAGCAGTTGTTTATTAATACTTCTTTTATGCAACTTAGAACTGTTACTTGGAATGTTAAGGGGCTTAAACACCCCATTAAACGTCAGCGTGTCTTATCTCACCTAGCTAGTTTGAAATGCCACATTGCTTTGTTGCAAGAGACTCACCTCAACGACTCTGAGGCAATTAAGCTTAAAAAACAATGGGTGGGGGACGTTTTCTACTCCCCTTCCATCACAAACAAAAATGGGGTAATTATACTCTGTCATAAATCTCTCAAACCTACCATAATTTCACAGCATCAAGATACAGAAGGTCGCTGGGTACTTGTTACATTTACAACTGACAATATTTCTCTTACTATCCTTAATATATACGGCCCCACACATCCAGATCCAAATTTTTGGAAGAATCTTTCACATATTGTCTCTGAACATTCCTCAAACAATTTACTAATAGGTGGTGACTGCAACCAAATTCTCGATCCATTTTTGGACAGACGTTCCACGTCACGTTTCATTCCACATGCCTCCCACAAAGCTTTTAAAAACTTTATTTTACACTATTCTCTCTCTGATTCCTGGAGACTATGCAATCCCGACCTCTTGGAATACTCTTTTTATTCTCCTACCCACCATTCCCATTCCAGACTTGATTATATCTTTCTGAGTAAAGGTTTATTGCAACATATGGTCAACTCTGAAATCGGTGCTATTTTGATCTCAGATCACGCACCTGTGATTACTGACCTTGATCTTTTTCTTAATGGTTCTAAAACATCTTCATGGAGGTTTAATAACTCTCTACTTTCAGATGCTACTTTTATCGCTTCCTACAGTAAGTTTATAGAAGAATACTTTCACATCAACGATAGTGATCAACTATCATTTCATTTTGTGTGGGATGCATTCAAAGCAGCCTCTAGGGGTTTCATCATAAGTTACGCTCACTCAAAAAAAAAGTCTGCTCAACAAAAATCGACTTCCATCCTTGAAAATATAAAGGGGGTCATTCTGACCCTGGCGGTCATTGACCGCCAGGGTCAACGACCGCAGGAGCACCGCCAACAGGCTGGCGGTGCTCCCAAGGGCATTCTGACCGCGGCGGTATGGCCGCGGTCAGAAACAGAAAACCGGTGGTCTCCCGCCGGTTTTCCGCTGCCCTGAGGAATCCTCCATGGCGGCGCAGATTCTGACCCCCTCACCGCCATCCTGTTCCTGGCGGGTTTGACCGCCAGGAACAGGATGGCGTGAGGGGTGTTGTGGGGCCCCTGGGGGCCCCTGCAGTGCCCATGCCAATGCCAATGGCATGGGCACTGCAGGGGCCCCCGTAAGAGGGCCCCTAAAAGATTTTCAGTGTCTGCCATGCAGACACTGAAAATCGCGACGGGTGCTACTGCACCCGTCGCACCCTTCCCACTCCGCCAGCTCCATTCGGAGCCGGCTTCCTCGTGGGAAGGGGTTTCCCGCTGGGCTGGCGAGCGGCCTTCTGGCGGTCGCCCGCCAGCCCAGCGGGAAACACAGAATAACCGCGGCGGTCTTCTGACCGCGTAGCGGTATTCTGTTGGGGGGCCGCCCGCCAAAGTTGGAATCACCCCCAAAGTCCCTAGAACATGAATACTATACTCACAAAACTAGTAAATCACATCTTGAAGCACTAGTATCAGCTAAAATGGAGTTTAACCAATATCCCACTGAACAAGCATGCAGCACCCTCCTGAAAATAAATGCCAGATATTATGGTGGTAACAATAAAGCTGGTTCTCTTCTAGCTCGATATTTGAAACAAGGAAAAGAAAAAACAGCTATTAAATCTATCACAGATAACAATGGTGTTAAACACTTTAGGGATAAAGATATAGCATTGTGTTTCGCTTCTTACTACAAGGAGCCTGTACACTCCAGAACACATACCAACAGTTGAATCTCTCAACCAATATTTCTCTAATCTCAAACCAAGGGACCCATTGCAGATTGACCTCTCATCTTTAGACCAACCCCTACAACTTACCGAACTATATACAGCTTTACAATCTCTCCCCAAGGGTAAGGGTCCAGGCCCAGATGGCTTCACAGTAGAATTCTTTATTCAGTTTGCTAAGTCTCTTTTCCCCAAACTCTTTCAATTACTTAATCATTTTATAATGTCAGGTTCTGCATCTGGCTCATTTACGGAGGCCATGATTTGTCTTATTCCCCAAAAAGATCGGGATGCGACTGACTGTAAAAATTATAGACCCATATCTTTAATTAATACTGATTGTAAACTCTATGCCAAAGTTTTAGCTCTCCGTTTACTCCCATATATACCTGACCTTATTGATTCTCATCAATCTGGTTTTCTCCCTAATAGAAATGTAGCAGATAATTCCCGTACCTTTTTAAATATTATTAACAAGGCATCTAAACTTAAGATTCCTCTGGCAGCTTTATCATTGGATGCAGAAAAGGCCTTTGATAGGGTCTACTGGGGTTTCTTGTCGAAAGCATTGGAATGGCATGGACTAGGTACTAAATTCCGACATTTTATATCCATTCTTTATTCCTCACCATGTTCCTCGGTTATAACAAACGGTATCCGATCTCCTTTTTTCCCTCTTGAAAGGGGTACTCGTCAGGGATGCCCATTATCTACTTTACTATTATTTTGGCTCTCGAACCTTTTCTATACCAATTAAAAACGTCTGAACAATTTACGGGGTTTCAAATTAATAATGCACACATCAAATTTATGGCATATGCTGATGATATTCTTATGTTCATGTCTCACCCTGACACTTCTCTTCCTGCATTCCTGCATGAGCTCAACTTATATTCTGATGTATCTGGCTATAAACTTAATATAGACAAAACAGTGGTCTTACCACTTAATGCTCATTGCACTGGCTCTGTATTCCTTGATGCAGGATTATCTTGGAATTCTTCTAAGATTAAATGCCTGGGGTATGGTACTGCACTACTCTCAAGGATACATTAAGGACTAATTTAGAAATCCTATTGGCAAAGCTTGTAGATCTCACACAGAAATGGTCTCCGTTATATCTCACGTGGTGGGGCCGCTTGGACACCATTAAGATGATGCTTCTCCCTATCATTAACTTCTTCCTTATGATGCTTCCTATTAAGATACCTAAACTATTTTTTAGTTCAATTGATAAAATTCTATCCAAGTTCCTGTGGAACGGTAAACAATCCCGAATCTCTCTCTCGAAATTAAAACTTCCTAAAGTACAAGGTGGAGTTAATTTCCCTGACTTTATAACTTATCACAAATCTTTTGGCATCAAGCAAATACATCCCTATTTATCTACACTCAATGATGCCCCTAAAAAGCTATGGTTCTCTTTGGAAGAAACATTTATTTCTCCATTTTCCCATAAACACATTATATTTATGTCTAACCCCCCAAAATTCTGGTTGCCCAGCACTATCTCCCATTCAGTCAACTTACTGAAACCTTTTTTTATTCCGCATCTTACCCCCATTAATCAATTCTTTAACAGTCCTATTTGGCACAATAGTTCGCTTAGGAAACAAGGTAAAACCTTGTGTTGGAAGGCTTGGATGACTAAAGGTATTCTTCTCATTTCCCAATTATATCATAAAGACTCTATCATCCCTTTTACTACTCTCTCAGCAATTTACAATCTCCCTATTCGCATGAAATCCAATATATCATTCTTTCTACTCTAGTCCAGGAGGCCCTCAATAAACTTATACATCATAATCATTCCTCTCTTGCATCATCTCCACACCCAATTGTAACTTCTAATTATCCTAGGGCAGCTGGAATTTATAAACTTTTAAGAACGTCTGTTTCACCTAGACTCAAATCACCTATTGAGACATTGTGGGAATCAGATCTTGGTGTTGTTTGGCCAACTTCTTTATGGGATAGAATATGGTATAAGATACATTCCACTGCACGCACTGCAAGCCTCACACAGACCCTATATTTGTTTTATAATAGACTTTTCTACACTCCTGTACGCCTTTACAAATTCAAACTTGCACAAAATGACAATTGTTGGCGCTGCCACACTCATCAGGGTACTGACTTTCACATGTTTTTTTCCTGTCCATCCCTATCTACTTTTTGGTCCTCAATATGGTCTCGCATTTCAGCAATAGCTCAGATCTCCTTACCAATGTCATATGAATTACTGTTTTTGGGAGGCGTACACGATATCTGGAGTTCATTCAGGCCTCTTGGAAAATTGGTGGACCTTTTGCTTTCTATTGCAATCTCTATTATTACTTCTAACTGGAAATCTTCGGAGAACATTACTCTCAGACAGTGGTGGAATTCTGTATGTTATCATCATAGACTTGACAGCTACAAGCTTGATTCAACAGGAACTTTCTTCAAACGTCATCAGCTATGGTTGCCATTAAGTAACTATCTCTCACGCACTGCAAAGGAAATGGATTTTTCTCCTCCTTTTTAAAAAATGTAAATATATTTCCTGTTTTTCTTCTTATATATACTTATTTCATCTTAAATTCGCTGTAACTAATGCCTATTGCCTCTCTCTCTACATGGCTATCACTTGATTCCCTTTTCTATCCCTAAAGCTCTTCTCCCTCTTTCTTTCTTCTTTCTTTATTCAAACTTGGAGTCTTTGATACTATATTGCTGTATATGCCTAATTAATGTACATGTTTAAATATGCATTTACAAGTACAATATTCCTTATGCATATATATTCACAACTGCATATCTCTGTCCTGGCAATGTTAAGTTAATGTTCTTGTATTTGACTCAATAAAAGACATCTTAAAAAAAAAAAAAAGGTTCATCGACCTATTCGCGTCCCCTTCTAAGTATACTTATTAAGGGCTGACACGCTAACCACATTCTTTCGGATTGAGGTTCTATTCGGTTGATTGCCACATCTCTTATTTGATAGTAGGTGCAAAAGGTGTAGTACTTTGTGGCAGATTCGGTAGGCGCCAATCGTTCTGGTGTAACAAATGATTTGGCAGCTACTACCTTTTCTAACAACATTCGATGATGAAGTGTATTAATGGAAAACATTTTCATGCACACATACAACACCAACAGGGCCTTCTTACTAGCGTTTTCAATGTCACCGTGTTGGAAATCTTCCAAGCAAAAAATGTTTGCAACTACTTGAAGCTCCTTTTCCTTTCATAGAAGACCAAATGTTGTGGCCTTTCCAATAGAATAAAATTCTGGAAGTTGTGAGTGAACCTGTAAAAGCATGTAGAAATAGCAAGGCACTTGCAAATATCAGTGCAGAGTAAGGCCTGAATATCAAGAATATCATACAAGGATTCATAGATTATCTTCGTTTTATGTCACTACGATAATACAATTTGAAACCATAGTTCTTGGTATCATAAAATAGAAGAATTAGCAAATCTGTATCTTCTCCTATAATGGTAGTGGATGAATGTTCGGAAGACAAAATCGCAGCACAAACAACGTCCACATCAGCATCTCTAGCAGCACGTTGCACGGTTCACCCATGTTTCTTTAACTTCTCGGGTATGAGTAAAATGATTAGCTGTTTGTTTTTGTCATTTGACAAGAATTGATCTTTCTGGCCAAGAAACTTCATATTTTTTGTCAATTTGTCAGCTGTGCTCATCTGAGAATTCAAAACACCATCAAACCATCAAACACAATGATAGCTTTCCCATAGTGATGAAGCATGAAAGTAGCGTAGGAGTTTGCAATATTTCCGTATGTATTATGTTTGTGCCTTGAAATGAGTTGCAATAGTGAGCCCCCATCTATGACACACTGATCAGTAGATGGTATTTCAACAACCTCAGTGCGCAACTCATCAGACTTCTTTAGTATTGTATGTGCTAATTGAGACTTATCAGCCTTTCTTAACATACTGCGAGATTCAAATAATGCAGGAGGGAAAGCGCAAATCTCTTAGTGCATGATATCTGCAAGATTCATGTCACTGGAAGCGGCGACAGTCATCATTCTTGGAAACAACAATGCTGGCTCTATCTCAATATCAGCATCTAGAATATTAGTAACAGCAGCAGCAGATCCTAGCATTTTGATTCTATCTGATCTTATACCTTTCAATGTGAAAACTGGATTCTCATTCATTTTGGCGACTATGTAATGTAATTTATGAACGTTTACACTGGCAGGAGCAATAACTCCAGTAACAATGTTACTGAGAAACGCGCAATGGCAAAATGGGTCTCAGCCGATCATAGATGTTCTGGCTATCTGTATTGTCTCTGATTCGTCTTGTTTCGCTAATGTAGTTATGTTGTTCAGTGGTTTCAAACAAAACGCCAGCAAACTCTTGCATTGAAAGGTTGTAAGCAGACCACACTGGCATAGAAAGCAGTCATATTGCCCTGTGAATCTCTGTAAATCCACTTCCATGTGTCAGCTCTCCTCTGCTTTTAATGGTACACAACAAGGTTGGCACCCAGGCCTACCCAGAATCTGTTACTTCTTCGTACAACATACAGCCCTTTCTAACACATTTTGTAAACTGAAGGGTTTGTAGCATCCAACAGGAACATATTCTGCAGGTGCAGGTATATTGATTTTAGATCATTGTAGTGGCCAGCTGCTGCAGTAATGAGGAGACATTGCTGCATTGCTTGCAAATGCAGATCCCACGAACCAGTCCTGTCTGCAGCAATCAACTTACTCATAGTGGTAATCATTCGCTAATACTCTAACCACAGCTGACATGTTTGAGATGACTGTAGCTCAGATCTCTTCTTTTTCATCGCACTAGGTACTTGAGACAAAGTATTCCCGGTTTCTAATTCCTCCAATGATGTTCTGTGTGACATAACATTGTTAAACAGGTTTGACGATTCTTGAATGAGATTGTGGTTGCCACCATCTTCATTCCAAGGAAAAACATCTTCAGTCAAAAGTGCACTTAGAGCTGCTGCATCAACAATTAGGTGGCCACGAACACCTCTAGAACCTGCTTTGCCACTCATCATGTGAAGCACTGAATTTGCTCCATACACTTCTTGCAAACGCTCATTAAGGCGTGAACCATTCATCAGAGTTCCAATTGCACCCAAAAGATCATGAGTGTATGAAATAATCCCAGCATTAGAATTTTATCCATCAGATCATCATATTCCTTGATAATTTGTGCTGCTTTCCAGAACAGAGGCTGATCAAATGTAACAATGCATGGAACATTCTGATCATGTGCAATCTTGCTGAGATACTTAAGAGTTGATAATATACAAGTCATATCGCTTGGTGCCATATCAATTATGGGCAGGAACCTAAACGATGCCTTTCCCAGATGCTGAAGACTTGAACTACTGTAAATTGTGTGCATCATTCCTGACCAATTTACTCCATGATTTCCAGAAAATGATCAAGATAGCAGCCACATAACATCAGGTCTGTTGACTTGGTGCTGGTAGTTCGTGGAAAGTGATGCCCTTTTAAAGGTGTCTTGCGGATCTGTACTCAGTAATAGGAACTTTTGCAAGCTTCATGTCACTGCAACATCGTGCCTTGGAGTTATGGTTTCGATTTTGATTACTGGACTTACAGTTATGATCATTCCCATACCACGGAAACTATTCTTACCATCTAGGGTGAGGATGTTGTGGTCAACAGTATCGTTTGCT
This sequence comes from Pleurodeles waltl, assembly GCF_031143425.1. Classification (NCBI taxonomy): domain Eukaryota; kingdom Metazoa; phylum Chordata; class Amphibia; order Caudata; family Salamandridae; genus Pleurodeles; species Pleurodeles waltl. The sequence continues at coordinate 80,017,831 of NC_090436.1, forward strand.
AACCCATTTGTAGAACCCTCATCCATAGCCAATAAGTGACTGGTACCACTGGCAAGTGCAACATTTCATTCAAATTTAGCAACCTCATTGTAGGAAGAACAGAATCCCAGGTCATGAAGAACGTTATTAAGGTACGTTGATCTGAAGTTATGGTGCAGGTGAACATCAAGACCGATCTAGGACAGACATATTGGATGGAAATCTTGCATCATGCTGTGCCCTATTGCACCCACTTTAGTTGCGACATCTTTTACTACAAATAACTTGGAAGCAGTCTCAAACTACTGGAAAGGTAATCCAAAGTACTTTCAGCACTGAAGTCACTTGTAGCTGGATATATGTATTTTCTTGCAGATTGGGATGACTTGACATCCCTTTTGATTAGTGTGTCTGCAGTTTCTATTATATGGATCTTCTCCAGTTCAATGTCACAATCATTTGGCTTGGAATGATAAATTCTAAGAATGTTATTAGCTGTTTCCTGAAGAGTTACATCAGGTTTTTCACTTACCCCTGATATAATAATAACATCTCCATAATATTCTATTGGCTTCCTTTTCATGTGCCTACGACTGTATGCTTGGTTGTCCTTTCCTTGTAGATATTCTTCCATTTTGGATATTAGGTCTGCAATGCGCATTTGTTCTTCATCATTCAAGCCTAGGTCACTACATGTCTTCAGTAAAGCTTCATGTTGTTCTTCATTATTTGGACGCTCTACTTTCAACTTCTTTGATTGCGTTCAATAGTTGAATATTCTTTGGGGATGTTCCTTCCGCTTTGAAAGTTTAGACTGCAAGATTGGTGGTTTATGCAATCTGCGGCATGAAGAGCCAAAAGAAAATATTCAATACACCAAATGACCATTCATCACCACAACTTTCACAGCACCTTTTTATAGTTTCAGAGAATTCAAATGTCCTCACATACACATGTTCTGCTCTTGGCTTGTGCTTGCACAAAACGTTCACCTAAGTTCCGTAAAGCAAACTGTCAGTCACACTGCAGAATGGCCCTGCAGCTATTCGAGCCCTTCTCTTTACCATAGGTGCTGTACTTGCCTATCGATTCTTATCATCAATATCTTTCTTATCAGTAAACTTCTTCTGACATGAAACATGAACTCTGGTTCCAGAGGTTACCACAACACCACTTGACCTGTGAAATTGATTTTACAGCAAAAAGGAGACAGGGTGACTGTTGCTGATGTTGAGGTGTGTTGCTGAAAATGGGTGGGTTGTCTGGATGGAGGCAAATGAGGAGACACAGAATGAAAGGTCAGTACTTCTTGCACAGAATGCCCCATCTCTCTCTTTTCATGGACGTCTTTCTAATTAAACCCAAGGAGGGGGGATTCTGCTCATTAACTATCTACATCTGCTCTTTGAAGCTATGAAAGCTGCTCATTTCTTTCAAGATAAGAAATGCCTTTTCTAGGAAAGAAATCCTGTCCATAACTTTTTAATAACACCTTGCCAGTGCCCAGCTGAGATTTATTTTATTCTGTTTCAAGTTGTGACAGGAACTGAACATTGGCATGCCTGATCAGCTCTCCCTTCAATGGAGCAGAAGCTATGGTCCTTTTGTGGCTCTCCATGAGAGGCTGGCCTCCATTCCTTGAAATGCCAATTGACCGCTCTGTGTAACTGGCAGCAGGTAGGGGTGTCTGCAAGCTCTGTCGCCACTAGTCCCACCAGAAAAAGCACAATTGCATATTCTGCAATCATTCTCTTTTAAATTTGGAAAAAGGAAACACTTCCTGGTAAACCCGAATAAAAAGAGCTATGCCTCAGTAGGACCTTTTCCTACAAATGCCCAGAGTCTTTTGTGTTTGTATTTATGGATTGCAGCAGATGACTGAGCACCAAATAGTCATCTGTTTTGTGGCATGGGAAGCATCAAAATATGTCTCAGTGAGGAAGGCTGACATAAGTACTAATAAGGAAATGAGACGTGACTGTTGAGATGTGATCTGATTAGGTAACCCCATGTATTACTACAGAACTCTGATAAGTTTGAAGACAAAGTAGACTTGTTGCTTGAAGAGGGTGTAGCAATGCTCATTGGTGCTGCATCTGAGGCTTAGGCCATAGTTCCCCTGTAGGACCAGATCCCTTATGGCATCCAAGTGTTGGTCGGCCAATCATTGGTCTCGCTGGACACCGGTGGTCATATTGCCCGAGGCCATCTGAGTTGAAGATCTCTGTAATATTATTGCCTTCTATTTTCACCTGCTCTTCTTTTCACCTTGCTTTTACCTCCTTTTCTCCAATCCCTTTCTTTTTTCCCTCAAATCTATTGGATGTGAAGCGCAAGCCTAGAATGTTGGGTACAGAGAACTCTTTAAATCATTCCCTAAAATAGAAAATGAAGATGAAGATGAGGAAATGGATGTATACAAGGAAGCTACTTCAAAATTAGATGCCCATTTAAAATCTATCATTAGTAGCACTCTTTAGAAGTATCATTTCTTCACAGGGAGACAGAAAGAAGGAGGATCCATTGCCAAGTTTTTAACCGCATTTGTATAATACATGTAATTTTGGTAAGGCATCCAATGAAATGATAAGGGATCAGCTCATGGTCAATGCTAAATAATAAATGTATACAGGAACGTTTATGGACAATGGGGTATCCCACCATGGAGGAAGTAGTGGCTTCTGCGAAAGCAATAAATCAACAAGAGACTGAAGCAAAGAAGTGTTTGATATCAGTGGGTATGAGTGCTGTAGGACTGGGTGGTGTGTTATCACAAATGTCAAGTGGCTCTGAATGGGTTGTAGCATATGCCTCTAAGACAGTAAATGACTCAGAACATAAATATTCTGCGATTGAACAGGAGTTATTGGCTTGTTTATGGGCTACTAATCATTTTAGCCATTTTATTTGGGGAAAGCGTTTTGTCATTCTGACCTATCACAAACCACCTATCACCTGGTGGTGGCAGGAATTCAACGGCCCATATTGCAAGATTGTGTTCTAAGCTGAAAGGGTACAAATTTGATATTCATTTTGTACCAGGTCGTATGAGTCAAGCAGCTGATTTCCTTTCCAGATTGCCATATCAAGGTGAGAGTGTGAAAAAAAAATGATGACAAAGATTCTGATGTGGTGGCAAGTGTAAAGGATGTATGTGGGAACATTGCTGATATGGATGATGAAAATATCTGGATCAGTGAATATGCCAAATAAACATGGTGAAAAAATGTATGATTGAAGGTTGGCGCATGGTTAAAACTCCTTGGGTCAGTTGCATTCATTTGCACAGGTGGCATGTGAGTTGTCCATGAATGGTGAATTCTTGTTTCACACAGATAAATGTGTTTTGTCTCCAAAGGCACATGGGAATGACTGTGTTGAAAAATCTAACATGTGAGCATTATTGGTGGCCTGGAATGGATCCTGGCGTCTGGTCTGACAATGTGATGTTTTAAAACAGCAGATAAAAACTGTAAGACCCATGTACCCCCATACAAGTAACGTCTTAGCCAGAATGTGCTTGGCGAAAAGTGGGCTTAGATATTGTAGGAAAACTAAAGAGCGTGCCAGGAAATGTGCAATTTTCCATGGTATTGCTAGATTATTATTCTAAGTGGCCTTTGTTCAAATTTGTAGAGTACGTGAACATGTGTATTGTGATTGATTTTCTCATGGAAGTGTTTAGTAGGGAGGGCTTCCCAGAGAAGTTAATAACAGACAATGGAGAGCAGTTCACTTCTAATGAGATGGTACTCCTTTTGAAAACTCACAACATAAAGCATGTTTGTACAGCCTTGTATGATCCACAATGCAACGGTTTAGTGGAAAGATTCAAATGTCATTTGAAGGACAGAGTACACTTAGTTGTTGTTGAGAGTATTCCTTTTACATTGTCAGTCTGTGAGAGATTGTTGGCATACAGAATCACACCACACAGTATTACAGGTGCATCGCCTTTTGTGTTGATGAAAGGGAGACACTCTGCATCCTTGATCTGTCCATTGTGGTTCAAGATCAAATTTACTAAAGACAATGCTATGAATGAACAAGACTTGAATGATGTCAGAAGAAGGGTCAGACACAAACATAGCAAATCTAAGAAACAATATGACATGTAGCATATCCATAGTGATTTTGTGAGAGTAAAAGGGAGCAGGAGGATGACTAAGAGAGTTAGTAAATTCTCCAATCTGGTTAAGATACTCAAAATTAACAAAGGAAGTGTGATCACCAAAGACGGTCAGTGTTGGAGTTTCAGAAGATTAGCTAAGTGTGCAAATGATAATAAGAGCATGGTGCCCCAGGAGAGAAAAGGTGTGGATGATCATAGTTTAATGGGTGAGTAAAATGAAGAGGATAGTGAGCTGATTATGGAAGTGTGTAAGCAAGCAAATAATGGAAGTTTCACATCACTATCTAATGTGGAAGACATACCTGTAATAGAAGAAGGTTCAGTAAACACTGACAACTCAGTGAAAATTTTAGGGACTCTATAGTAGACTGTGTAAAATTTGCTCCCAGATCCAGAGTTCCTTTGAGAAAAATATTGTCTGATGATTAATACGTTTATTGTATTGTTCTGATCTTTGTTAAGACGGAAGATGTGTAATATTATTGCCTTCTATATCTGTTTTCACCTTTTCTTTTCCCCTTGCTTTGCCTCCTTTCTCCCTTCCCTTTCTTCTTTCCCTCAAATCTATTGGATGTGATGCGCAAGCCTAAAATGTTGGGCGCAGGCGGTTTGGGAATTTGATGGTTATGTGAGACGCAGAGCTGTGAAGACTCTTAATAAATATGCTCCTTCCTTTCTTACATTTGAATTCTCCTCACATTATTTTCATCAGTACTACAGTACTACAATTTCCTCTTCAACAGGAGCAGAGAGGAGTTTGCAGCTCTGGATCCTCAGTTCCTTGGTGGTCAGTGTGAGCAATTTGCACCAACTAGGACTATCAACTCAGTGAACAAGTTAGAAGACATAGAGGGGCACATATTTCAAAACTGGACAAAGGGTTTTCTGGTATTCTTTACCACGAGTCTTTGGCTCACAGTGGTGGACTCGTACCTTTCTTTTCTCAACCAAATACCATTCATAGCATCTCAACACAAGCTGCAGAGGAACATCATATAAAAATAATTCCACACCTTCTCACATAACAAGATGCCTGTTGTCATTTACCAATCACTACCTGAAGGCAGGAGTAGGACACATCTGGAACAGGTCATCATGCTGAGCGACTTGAGGTGCCCCTGCTGTAGGCTTTAGTAAGAAGTAGTGGCTTCACTGGTGCTAAGGCGAGGAGAGATTAGGATTCTTGAGGGAGAAGATGAGAATAGAGAGAGTGAGTGCATGTTTTCCCCCTTGCTTCCAGACCTAGCTCTCTGGAGAGCAGTTGGTTTGAGTGATTTTATATTGTGATGAGGCATACTGTCAAGAAACTAAGAGAATGGCACACAGCCATTTTGTCAGTATATTCTACTATACAAAATGGGGCTGAGCAGCTAGCCTGAATATCTTGCGACATGGGCTGAAACTGTGGTCTACAGCCTGAAATGGCAAACTGCTTGAGTGCTTGGTGCATGACAGGCCAATTAAAGGGAGATGCGGCCTCATGTGCAACATTACAGGACCTCTCTTGCAGAAGAGATCAGAGAGGATACCTGTGATTTGGATGGGCGTATGAAGTGAGTGAAAGTAATCAAAATAGAGGCACTGGGGGTTTGCACCACAAATTTGATACAACCCTTTGTGTCACTTGGACAGGTAACATGTTTAAATGTATGTATACCAAAGCAGCAGAGCAGTATACAGGTACCGAAACAAGCATATAGTCAACAAATGATGAGAGCAGCTGGTTTGTTGATTGTTAACACATTGTGATGTATTGTTCTTTAAAAAGGTGTTTCTTCTTCCTATATTGGAGCAGTGTTCGGGCAGTCCTGATGGACATGGGGATGTTGTTCCAGGTCCCAGGTGCACATATGGAAAAGGCCTGTTGCTTTGTATTTTTTAAACACTTCTTAGACTGCAATCTGGTGGTTTTCTGGTTGTGTGTGCGAGCTACCACAAGTGATGAGCTTTACTGCAAGATAACCAGGAGTACTGGTTTGTGATGGTTATATAATTGATGCTGCTGGTTTTGAAGATGGTGTGGGCAACAAAGCGGAGCCAATTGAATTGCATCAAGGTTAGAAGTGATAATATTCCTTCTGACCCTGGATGAGACATGTTGAGGTGTGTAGGATGCCCTTAAGGGGTGCCAGTGTGAAGTTTGTGTGTCCATTGAGCAGAGAGTTACCGCCATACAGATACAAGAGTAAGATGGCTTGAACATGAATTCTGAAGTTGCTTTCTGGGAGAAACTGCCTCACTTTCTTGAGAAGAGGGAGCTGCTACCAGGCCTTCTCTGTTATTTTTGGCAGTGAGTTTCTTGAGGTTCAGGTGCCTGTCCACGGATAGTCTAAGTAACATGGTATTCAGTGACAGTTGAGGTCCAAAGCCGCCAAGGTTTATGTCAACTCTTACTGGGACTATAACATTAGCAAGACCTCATGCTCTGAAAGGAGCATGACACAATACAACACACAGTGTATGGTAGAGAAAATAATCTGTGCTGTGGCAGAGCTGACAAGGAATAAGTAAGCAGAGAGAGGGAAGAGGGTGAGTACTATCACACCACATGTAACAATACATATGATGTCAGATGTAGAACTCAAGTTCATACTTGGTGGAATACTTTAGGTGACTCCACTGCAGTAAACTATCAAAGTAACAGAATTTAATCGCACAAGTGTAAAGATATATCTGTAGTGCATTCCCTATGCTGGTGGTTTGGAATTAAGTATGGTTCAAGTACCTTGTTCTAGAGAGCCATGAAAGAAATCGCCTATCTTCAAAACACAATCGTAATCCAGAGAGTTCTATACAGATTTGTAACTCCACCCATTTTTGGGCATCTGAGTCTAACTATATGTTGGACCTGGCTTTTTGACAGGGACATCCCCAAACTTTTTGCCTCCTTCCTCCTATTTTTTCTGACCTGTTGTTGTTGGCTTTTGACCTCTGGGCACTTTACCACTGCTAACCAGTGCTAAAGTGCATATGCTCTCTGGGTAAATTGTACTACTGATTGGTTTATCCATGATTGACTATTTAATTTACTTGTAAGTCCCTGGTAGAGTGCACTACATGTGCCTAGGGCAGGTAGATTAAATGCTACTAGTGGGCCTGCAGCACTGGTTGTGCCACCCACCTCAGTAGCCCCTTAACCCTGTCTCAGGCCTGCCATTGCAAGGCCTGTGTGTGCAGTTTAACTGCCACTTCGACTTGGCATTTAAAAGTACTTGCCAAGCCTACAACTCCCCTTTTACTACATGCAAGTCATCCCTAATGTGTGCCCTAGGTAAGCCCTAGAGCATGGTGCTGTGTAGGTAAAAGGCAGGACATGTACCTGGGTAGTTATATGTCCTAGTAGTGTAAAACTCCTAAATTCGTTTTTACACTACTGTGAGGCCTGCTCCCTTCATAGGCTAACATTGGGGCTGCCCTCATACACTGTTGAAGTGGCAGCTGCTGATCTGAAAGGAGCAGGAAGGTCATATTTAGTATGGCCAGAATGGTAATACAAAATCCTGCTGACTGGTGAAGTCGGATTTAATATTACTATTCTAGAAATGTCACTTTTAGAAAGTGAGCATTTCTTTGCACTAAAATCTTGTTGTGCCCTTCAATCCACGTCTGGCTAGGTTTAGTTGACAGCTCCTTGTGCATTCACTCCGACACACCCCAAACACAGGGTACTCAGCCTCACTTGCATACATCTGCATTTTGAATGGGTCTTCCTGGGCTGGGAGGGTGGAGGGCCTGCCCTCACACAAAGGACTGCCACACCCCCTACTGGGACTCTGGCAGACAGGATTGAACTGAAAGGGGGCTTGGTGCATTTCTTAGAGACTCTTTGAAGTCACCGCCACTTCAAAGGCACAACTTAGTATAAAACAGGGCCTCTGCCCTACCTCATCAGACACTTGCTGGAGAAGAAACCTGAACTAGAAACTACATCCTGCCAAGAAGAACTGCCTGGCTGCTCAAAGGACTCATAGAAGTCAGAGCCCTCAAGCATCACAATGGATGTCTGGTATCATCATCGGGACAGACTCCTCGCTAGGCCGGTGCTGCAATGCCTAACGGGCTCCCCGTGGGGGGCTCTTAGCCGTATTGCCGGTGGAATTAATTCCCGATGATGATACCAGACATCCATTGTGATGCTTGAGGGCTCTGACTTCTATGGATTAAGGTCCTCCTCTTTCTAATGTTGAATTTTTGGAACAGTGTACTTTGTTGTATTTGTTAGACGTTATTGGGAGACAGTACACTGGACCATGAATCTCCCGGTCCCTCCTTTGTGATTTCTGCTCAAAGGACTCACCTGTCTGCTTTTCTACAAAGGACTGCTGCCTTGCTGTTGGCCTGCTGCCTTGCTGAACTCTTGTCTGGCTGTAAAAGTGCTCTCCAAGGGCTTGGATAGAGCTTGCCTCCTGTTCCCTGAAGTCTCAGGACCAAAAAGACTTCTCTCTTCCTCTTGGACGCTCCGTGCGCCGAACTTTTCGACGCACAGCTTGTTCCGTGGCAAGAAAAACGCCGCACACCGACGCTGATCAACGCGACGTCTTCGGGACGACCAAAACTTTGACGCATGGCCTCGCAAGGACAACGCCGCCCGACTTCCCGGGAGAAATCGACGCGACGCCTGCCGTGAGATCAAAACTTTGACGCACGGCCTCGCAAGGACAACGCCGCCCGACTCCGCAGGAGAAATCGACGCGACGCCTGCCGTGAGATCGAAACTTTGACGCACGGCCTCGCAAGGACAACGCCACCCGACTTTCCAGGAGAAATCGACGCGACGCCTGCCGTGAGATCAAAACTTTGACGCACGGCCTCGCAAGGACAACGCCGCCCGACTCCGCCGGAGAAATCGACGCGACGCCTGCCGTGAGATCGAAACTTCGACGCACAGCCCCGCAGAACGACGCGCAGCCGGAAAACAAGCAGGAAAATCCACGCACAGACCCGGGACATCTGGTAATCCCCGCGACCCACAGAAAGAGACTGTCCGCGCGCCGGAAAACGACGCTCGACTTCCCCGCGTGGAAAATAACAACGCAAGTCCGTGTGTGCTGGGGAGAAATCGACGCACACACCCTTTTTCCACGCATCTCTTCCTTTGTGGCCCTCTGAGGAGATTTTCCACCAGAAACCAGGTACTTTGTGTTTGAAAGAGACTCTGTTTACTTTCTAAAGACTTAAGACACTTTATATAACTTTTCAGTGATATCTTTACAAATTCATATTGCAACTTTGATCGTTTTGACCTGAAGATACCCAGATAAATATTATATATTTTTCTAAACACTGTGTGGTGTATTTTTGTGGTGTTATGCTATGGTGTTGTATGATTTATTGCACAAATGCTTTACACATTGCCTTCTAAGTTAAGCCTGACTGCTCGTGCCAAGCTACCGGAGGGTGAGCACAGGCTGATTTTGGATTGTGTGTGACTTACCCTGACTAGAGTGAGGGCTTTTGCTTGGACAGAGGGTAACCTGACTGCCAACCAAAAACCCCATTTCTAACACTATATCATTTGGAAAACAGCCTAGACCAGACACCAGAAACAACCTAAGTTTTGAAACGAGCAAATCAACAAGAAGACAGTTTTATTTAAACTATACTAATGTGCTAACAAACATACTATAGATGGTAAAATAGATACACTCTCATCGCGCATAGACTGAATGACCGAGTGGTCATACAAACATGCAGCCAGACTGGACCAGGCTGACCACAGAATCGCATGTACATAAGATGATATCCCCACTGGCCATGAACAATATAGTAAAATGGGAAGAAACGTTGGGGGCAATCCTTCTCAAGAACAAATAGTTGGAATTCCTGAGACCACCAATACTGGCAACATAGAGTCCTTTGTGGTGAACCTATTGTGTGAACTGCCCGGCAGTGACAACTTCTCCACTGCCTTTGTTGTGGAGAGAGTGCATAGATCCATGACCCTCAGAACTGAGCCTGGTGCAGCTCTGAGGCAAATGATTATGCGATGGAGGAATTATTGTGACTGTGACATGGCTTTGAGACCAGGCAGTGAAAAACAAGAGCTACAACACCTAGGGTCCACTACTTTCTACTCCCATACTTTACTGTTGCTGTTCAGGAGGCACAGAAGAACATCTCTACTGAGAATAATAACTTACAAATCATTAACTTATCGTACCGAGGATGTATTCAGTTCGCTTAGGGATTTCTCTTGATGGAAATCCTAAATCATATATGAATCCACAAATAGCCACCAAAGCCTTTAAAAAGTACATTGAAGATAGAGGTGATAAAACCAGGAACTTCAGCAACAAAAAACAAGCAACAGGGAAGATGATGGCTGAACTAATAACTGCTGTTTCCATACCCGGACAAGGTAATAAGTGTATAAATCTATGGTGTGTGTTAACAGTACTGCATTATCCAAGAATAAATATGCCAGTTTGATTTGGGGTAAGCTGAATACTGTAAATAGTATGTGAAACCACTGATCTTACCAAAGGTCACCCCAATAGATAAATAAATACAAGTGCTTAGTGTACTTCTGGGTGAAACAACAGTACTACTGACACTAATTACACTACACACTATTCAACATGAGCTATACACAATAATCACACAGATTTATGGTGTCCAGAAAAAAAAATATACAACTACCACCACCAAAGTTCACTAGGTGGCTAGAAGGATGGGCTTACTCTGCCCTTAAGCATATCATACTTATATACTTATTGTTAATGATGGGACAAGTTAGAAGTGATATATTAGCTCTGATAGTTGGGGCGTGCAGTTTCGATAAAGGGAGGCCAAGAGTCTAAAATAATGTAATGACCAGGCACCCCATAGCAGGCAGGTGGAAATTAATAAAATACACAAGCACAGCATGGTAGACAACACAAAGTAAGCAACATGACTGTCAACTGCAAAAGTGGCCCAACTGTATGCACCATGGACTAACCAGAATAATCAGCATCTCCATAGACACCATGTAGAGGTTGCCTTCATACAGGAAACACATCTCACACCTCAAAATGAAAATAACAGAAGGGTCAGGTTGGGAGGCATCTTTATCTATGGATCATATCATTCTCATATAAAGGAAATGAAATATGGATCAGTCGAGGGTACCAGACTCAGATGTCCAGATGCTAATGGCAGATACACAGTGGCAATGAGCCTGGTGGAGGATACTGCCATCACTCTCTTATAATTATTCGGACCACATACCGATAACTTGTCCTTCTATGCATATCTATATCAGCTATACAGTGAGCAGGGAAACAGTACAGTGATAGGGGTGGTGATTTAAAATTAATTCTGGAAATGTCCAGCAACAAACCATGGAAAACTTAAGGACATTCCACCTTAATATAGTGGTGTAGTTGTATGTGCACTGGTGCTATCTGTATTACAGATGAGCTACACAAGTATCTACAGCCCCTTCTGTAATACTACAGTGACACCGGGGCGCAAAGAACAAGTGCACACGGGCGTGTGCACCTGTTCTTTGTGACCCACACACTGTAAGTAATATGGTTCACTTTGGCGTGGATAAGCAAATGTAGCTCGAGTCCTCTTTGCACTCCTAAATACTAGCTGTGATGGTGCATGTGGGTGCCTCGGCTGAGATGGCAGGGAGCAGTAGACGGTTGATGGAAATGGGAGTTAACTAAGAGGAAGATTTCTTTCAGGACAATAGCTTCAAAACTTTGGGACAAATAAGGGGGAGTCAAGTTCTCTATTGCCACCGGATGCATTTCTTTATTTTAGAATTAGGAACATGATAAGATCTATATTGACTGACTTATCAAAGGAAACCGAATCACTACGCATATTTACACTTATAATTGAGATGAACAAACCTTTAGACCTCTCCTCCCCAGTATATAAAGAAATATTTCAAGTAAAAGAAAAAACACACAATAGTGCCCGAGCAAAGTAGGAAACGGACTTTATACCCGATACCAGATATGCAGTGCATATGCTGCTGCAATAAGATAAAGAAATTTAACTGAATAGTAGACACAGGTTAATACACTTAAAATGCACCAGAAATCCTACTATTTTAGGACTAGACTTGAGGCATGTGGATTAGCTGTGTATGAGAAATGTGAATGATGGTATCATGCAGCTGCGGACTTGATTCATCTTACCTAGAAATACCCTGGCATTCCTGGAAGGAAACATTTAAATATCTTGGGAAAATCATACAGTATAATTAAGAGACAGTACCAATGACTGCCATTCCAAGATTTCTTAAAGTTATCCCAGCTTCAATAGAAATATGTGCAAATTGCTCTCCTGCTGGCCAGTGGCGGCTGGTGATTCTACTGGTGGGGGGGGGGGGGTTGGCACACAAGCACCCATACACACACACACCAATGCACCCACACACCCATTCACAACACTTACTCACAAATACACATACATTCATACATACACATGCATCAAACGTGAAAAACACATAAAACTTACCTTCACAGTAGAGGGGGAACCCTCGGAGATCCCAGGAAGGTTGGGACTGCTGGCTTCCTTCATTGACTGACTTAAGGTCAGCCAATGAGAAAAGGAAGAGGTCCCTCACTCGTTACAGAGCCCACCCCTGACAAGGTGTTACTGATTGACACTATGCCCTGGGCACCTCAGGATTTAATACTGAAGCCCCAGATGCGAGGCAATCAGTGGCGCTCCCCTTTGCCACGAGGGGGAAGGGCCTCGAGGCACTTTTGCCAGACTAAGAAGGTCACACCATGGACAGGGCTGTTAAATCATCAGCCTGGCAAAGTTCATCTCAGTCAGCCAACCCCTCTAGGCCTGGTGGCGGGATTCAGGTGGGACACCCCCTTCTGGGGCCTAAAATGATGGAGTTTTTTTTTTTTTTGCCACAAATGTGCAGTGGAAGCCATGCCTAAAAACACCCCCCAAGGTGGGCTAGAGACCAGGGGTGGCACATTTTCTATATTTTGGGGAAGAGGGTCAGTGACCCCCCTCCATATGCCTGAAAAGGGTCCAGGATCCCATACATAGGGCCAAGCATAAATTAAATGTGCCCAGCCTTTCTTCCCAAGCCTCACTGTGGCCCCAGGCACCCTCATCCCCCGGGGCCAATTTAAAATTAAAAGGAAGAGAGGCTTGTTGTCCCCCTTCTCAAGCCTTGAAACCCCAGGACCCCAACCCCCAGGGCGACACATAATTATAGGGGAAGGGGGTGTGCAACCCCCATCCAAGATCCTCTTAATGCCCTGGGGACCCCATCTCACAGGGCTAGCTCATCCCCGGGACACAGTAGTTTCCTGCATGAGCGCGGGCAGGAAAACTTGTCTGCTCCGACTTGAAAGGACCTTTGAAAAATGCTCTTGCTGGGTGGGAATAGAAATTTGCTCCAAGGCCTGTGCTCTTGTGGGCAGGGAAAGTCGATTTGCTCACACTGGGCAGGAGATTTCAAAAGCAGCTGCTCCCGCCATGCGGGAGCAATGCCGACTCTCAGTACACCGAGGATGGGTGCATGCGTGGTGCCATTGGGGCCACAGTGATCTTGGGGCTTCCCCCTTGCTCCCCGCGGTGTGTGCTGTGGGTGCCCCAGGCGGGCACTGGAGCACAAAGCCAATGCCCTGGAGGATAAGGTCCTCGGTCATAAAGTTGCCCCCTCCCCTTATTAAAAAAAACTATTTGGGGATTGGGTCCCCCTAGAGGCTTAGGGATTGGGGCCACACGCCCCCTCCTCATAAAATAAGAAAACACCCTGAGGGATGTGGCCCTTGGAGTCAGTAGAGGTACGGGCCTGCATACCCCCGCTCCTTAATATATGAGTATGGCCCGGGGTGGTGTCCCTGGAGCCTGTAAAGACCTGCATGCCCCCTCCCTAATTACTAAAAAAAAATTGAGTGGGCACCAGGACACAAAATGAATAATAAATTAGCGGTAGGAGCGACTGATTTATTATTTACTGCTTCTTGAAGGATACCAAGCGAGGGCTTTTAAAAAATATATTTTGAGCTTGGTGGTACCCCTGGAATAGGGAAGAACACCACCAACCATTTTTGTTAATGTTGTGGGTGGCTGCACCAGGCAGACCTTCTCACAATTAAAAAGCATAAGGCACTGGGTTCCCCAGGGTCTAATGGACTTAATTAAGCCCCCTCCCCTTTAACCCCTTCTGTGCCGGGGACGTAATGGTTACGTCCACCGGCACAGTGCTCATGTGCCAAGGACGTAACCATTACGTCCTCAGCACTAAGCTCAGTGGGCTTCCCTCCCACCCCCCCAAGGCAGGGATGGAAGGGGAAGCCCTTCCCTTTCCACCCCCGACCCCCCCAGTGACTTCTGATGATGTCAGCGCACATTCGCACGCTGATGTCATCAGAGAGCGATCAGTAGAGAAATGCAAGGCATTTCTCTTCCGATCATGTGATGGGGCCCTGAGAGGCTTCAAAGGGAAGGAAAGGAATTTCCTTCCCTTTGAAGTCTCTCAGAGCATTTCAAAATCCGGATCGTAAAGTGATCCAGCTTTTGAAATGCCCACTAGACACCAGGGATTTTTTTTTTTTAAAGAAACTGGTGTGAGGGGTGCGACCCCTTGGGCAAGGGTCGCTCCCCAGGGGTGCAATTTTTTTCAAGGCCTGTTGTTGTTAGGCCAATCTGCCCCCGGGGGGGCAGAAACCACTAGGTGCCAGGGATAAATTTTTTTGTTTGTGTTTTTTTTTTTTTTTTTAGAGTTGGGGAGCGACCCCTTAGGCAACGGTCACTCCCTAGGGGGCAAATTATATTTAGGGCACTTCTGCCCCCCGTGGGGGAAGATGGGCCTAGTTTTATGATGGGGCAGAAACCACTAGACACCAGGGAGTTTTTGTTTTTTATGGTGAATTCACGGAAGGGGAGCGACCCCTTAGGGGGGGCAGAAACCACAAGGCGCCAGGGATCATTTTTTTGTTGTTTTTTTAGAGTTGGGGAGCGGCCCCTTAGGCAAGGGTCGCTCCCTAGGGGGCAAATTATATTTAGGCCATTTCTGTCCCCCTTGGGGGGGCAGAAACCACTAGGCACCGGGGATCTTTTTTTTGCGTCAATTTCACGCAAGGGGAGCGACCCCTTAGGCAAGGGTCGCTTCCAGTGGGGGGGAATTAATTTTAGGCCATTTCTGCCTCCCCTGGGGGCAGTTCGGCCTATTGTTATTAGGCTGATCTGCCCCCAGGGGAGGCAGAAACCACTAGGGCACCAGGGATCATTTGTTTTGTGTTTTATTTTTGTTTTTTCAGAGTTGGGGAGGGGGAATTTATTTTTAGCCATTTCTGCTCCCCTTGGGGGCAGATCGGCGTATTTCTATTAGGCCGATCTGCCCCCGAGGCGGAGAAACCACTTAGGCACCAGGGACTGGTGTGTGTGTATGTGTGTGTTTTCTTTAGGGGGGCAGCCCCTTGGGTAAGGGTCACTCCCAATGGGGGCACATTACTGTTGGCCGTATCTGCCCCCCTTTGGGGCAGATGGGCCTAATTTTGGAAGGCCCATCTGCCCCCAAGGGGGGGGGGCAGAAAGCCCACCAGAGACCAGGGAAGTTTTTTTTTCCAAAATAAGAGGGTGGGGGTATAGCCATACCCCCACCCCAAATAAATGGTGCCAAAGTTGTTCTGCCAGTGGGCAGATGGGGCAATTACCCCTGATCCAAACCCTGGGGGGCAGAAAGTCTACTAGATGCAAGGGAATTAAAAAAATATATATATATTGGGGTGATGGCTACCAACCAGTATGGGCCTGGTTATGCCCCAACCCCAACTGAAAGGGATAACAGTCTTTCAGCTCTCCCTCGCACTTTAAAACATCTTATCCCACAGCAAGCAAGAAGACATTTGATTATTTGGGGTTTTGGTTTTACATTTGGGCCATGAGAGCTTGGCTAACTCTCAAAATCGTCCCACTTGGAATGGTGAGGGCTGCACTTTATGGACTTTGGGACGCTGCCATGTAGAAAAATCCACAAGACCTAGACACATCTGAAAACTAAACATCTGGGTGATTCCAGGGTGGTGTGTTTCACATGCACCCCGCACCATTTTCGTACCCACAATGCCCTGCAAACCTCCAACTTGGCTGGAAATCACACATTTTTCCCACATTTTTGTGATGGAACCTTCCGGAATCTGCAGGAATCCACAAAATTCCTACCACCCAGCATTGTCTCATCTATACCGATAAAAATTCTGCTGCACTTGTCAGCCTAAAAATGCTTTTTTGCAAACTGCCCTTTTGAAACCCCTCTGGTTCCCCCTCAATATCGACATGTTTTTGGCTCTTCCCTTTCACAAGCACTTGGCCCACCTACACAAATGAGGTATAATTTTTACCGGGAGACTGAGGGGAACGTTGGGTGGTATGAAATTTGTCCCAGTGCAGTGATCCCACACAGAAATGTTGGAAAAATGTGATTTGTTTGCTAAATTTGAGGTTTGCTGAGGATTCTGGGTAAGAAAACATTGGGGGATCCACGCTAGTCACACCTCCCTGGACTCCCTCAGGTGTCCAGTTTTCAGAAATGTTTGGGTTTGGTAGGTTTCTCTAGATGGCTGCTGAGCCCGGGACCAAAAACGCAGGTGCTCCCCCCGCAAAAACAGGTAATTTTGTATTTGATAATTTTGATGTGTCCAGATAGTGTTTTGGGCCATTTCCTTTCGCGGGCAGTAGGCCTACCCACAAAAGTGAGGTACCATTTTTATCGGGAGACTTGGGGGAACGCTGGGTGGAAGGAAATTTGTGGCTCCTCTCTGATTCCACAACTTTCTGTCACCGAAATGAGAGGAAAAAGTGTTTTTTTGGCCAAATTTTGAGGTTTGCAAAGGATTCTGGGTAACAGAACCTGGTCAGAGCCCCACAAGTCACCCCATTTTGGATTCCCCTAGGTGTCTAGTTTTCAAAACTGCACAAGTTTGCTAGGTTTCCCTAGGTGCCGGCTGAGCTAGAGGCCAAAATCCACAGCTAGGCACTTTGCAAAAAACACCTCTGTTTTCTTTGGGAAAATGTGATATGTCCACATTGTGTTTTGGGGCATTTCCTGTCGCGGGCGCTAGGCCTACCCCCACAAGTGAGGTACCATTTTTATTGGGAGGCTTGGGGGAACGCTGGGTGGAAGGAAATTTGTGGCTCCTCTCTGATTCCAGAACTTTCTGTCACCGAACTGAGAGGAAAAAGTGTTTTTTTGGCCACATTTTGAGGTTTGCAAAGGATTCTGGGTAACACAACCTGGTCAGAGCCCCACAAGTCACCCCATCTTGGATTCCCCTAGGTGTCTAGTTTTCAAAACTGTGCAGGTTTGCTAAGTTTCCCTAGGTGCCGGCTGAGCTAGAGGCCAAAATCCACAGCTAGGCACTTTCCAAAAAACTGCTCAGTTTTCTTTGTGAAAATGTGATGTGTCCACGTTGTTTTTTGGGGCATTTCCTGTCGCGGGCGCTAGGCCTACCCACACAAGTGAGGTACCATTCTTATCGGGAGACTTGGGGGAATGCTGGGTGGAAGGAAATTTGTGGCTCCTCTCTGATTCCAGAACTTTCTGTCATCGAAATGAAAGGAAAAAGTGTTTTTTTGGCCAAATTCTGAGGTTTGCAAGGGATTCTGGGTAACAGAACCTGGTGAGAGCCCCATAAGTCACCCCATCTTGGATTCCCCTAGCTGTCTAGTTTTCAAAACTGCACAGGTTTGCTACGTTTCCCTAGGTGCCTGCTGAGCTAGAGGCCAAAATCCATAGCTAGGCACTATGCAAAAAACACCTCTGTTTTCTTTGTGAAAATGTGATGTGTCCTCGTTGTGTTTTGGGGCATTTCCTGTCGCGGGCGCTAGGCCTACCCACGCAAATGAGGTACCATTTTTATAGGGAGATTTGGGGGAACAGCAAAACAAGTGTTATTGCCCCTTGTCTTTCTCTACTTTTTTTCCTTCCAAATATAAGGCAGTGTGTAAAAAAGACGTCTATTTGAGAAATGCCCTGTAATTCACATGCTAGTATGGGCACCCCGGAATTCAGAGATGTGCAAATAACCACTGCTTCTCAACACCTTATCTTGTGGCCATTTTGGAAATACAAAGGTTTTCTTGATACCTATTTTTCACTTTTTATATTTCAGCAAATGAATTGCTGTGTACCCGATATAGAATGAAAACCCATTGCAAGGTGCAGCTCATTTATTGGCTCTGGGTACCTAGGGTTCTTGATGAACCTACAATCCCTATATATCCCTGCAACCAGAAGAGTCCAGCTGACGTAACGGTATATTGCTTTCAAAAATCTGACATTGCAGGAAAAAGTTACAGAGTAAAACGTGGAGAAAAATTGCTGTTTATTTTTAGCTCAATTTCAATATTCTTTTATTTCAGCTGTTATATTCTGTAGGAAACACTTGTAGGATCTACACAAATGACCCCTTGCTGAATTTAGAATTTTGTCTACTTTTCAGAAATGTTTAGCTTACTGGGATCCAGCATTGGTTTCTCACCCATTTCGGTCACTAACTGGAAGGAGGCTGAAAGCACAAATAATAGTAAAAATGGGGTATGTCCGAGTAAAATGTCAAAATTGTGTTGAAAAATTGGGTTTTCTAATTCAAGTCTGCCTGTTCCTGAATGGTGGGAAGATGGTGATCTTACCACTGCAAACCCTTTGTTGATGCAATTTTCAGGGAAAAAAACACGAGCCTTCTTCTGCAGCCCTTTTTTCCCATTTAAAAAATAAAAATAAAAATTTCACTGTACTTTGGCTAATTTCTTGGTCTTCTTCAGGGGAACCCACAAAGTCTGGGTACCTCTAGAATCCCTAGGATGTTGGAAAAAAGGACACAAATTTGGCGTGGGTAGCTTATGTGAACAAAAAGCCCCAAATAGCCAAAAAAAGGCTCGGCACAGGAGGGGAAAAGCCATGGCAGCGAAGGGGTTAAGAAACATAAGGCTCTGTGGCCAACCCCCTGCCATGCATGGCCTTTGGCCATGTGTAGCGGGGGTTGGCTTTACATAATGGTAATAAAATATTAATTTGCGTTAAGAAAAAAACCCTAGAAATTCCCCCAAAAAAACAACAGTTAAAGTAACATTACACTTAGGTGTGATAAAAAGATCTGCTTTTGTTTTTTTTTTAAAAACCTTACACATTCACTGAAAAAACAAAGGTGAAAGTAACACTATAGTTAGGTGAATTTGTCATTGACCACATTAACTTTTTGAACTTAAAAACACAATTCCCAGTTATATTTAGCAGAAATTCACCAGTTATAGTTAGCAGAGCAGTGATGTCATAAAATATGTCATAGAACATGTCATGAGTGATGTAACATGTGATGTCATGAGTAGTTCATGGCGGGGCGCAATTTATAATTAGCTCTGCTAACTTTAACTGGTGAATTTCTGTGTTTTTTTAAGTTCAAAACGTTAATGTCACTGACATTTACTTAAGTATAACTTTACTTAATATGCTTCATATAAGTATATGTGTGTGGGTCTATATAAATATGTGTATATATTACCTACTGGCGGTTGCCAGAAGGTAGTTATAGTTAAGACCATGTTTCCATAGAAAAAACGTTTTTTGACTTGCCTATATCATTGGCACCGTTTGACAAATCATTACGAAATTTTCCAGAAGAAGTGTTCCAGAGTCTCTTGTGGTACATGGGAAGTTTCGGTGTGATCCATCAAGCGGGGGCAGAGAAAAAGGGAGGGGATCAAAAAAGTTGCATTTCCTATTTTAATTTCCATAGGGATTTTGAATATGGCTACAGCCCGAACTGCTGAACAGAATTACACCAAATTTGGCATTAAGGTAGCTTGTGGTCCAGAAAGGAGTCTTTTTCTTGTTTGGTGTAGGTCCGTTTATTAGTTTTTGAGATATCAAAAGAAAAAGAAATATAGCTATTCAGAGGTGTGAAGGATCTGTAAATGATAACCCCTTCGCTGCCGGGCCTTTTCCCCCTCCTGTGCCGAGCCTTTTTTTGGCTATTTGGGGCAGTTCGCACTTAGACCCTCATAACTTTTTGTTCACATAAGCTACCCACGCCAAATTTGCGTCCTTTTTTTCCAACAACCTAGGGATTCTAGAGGTACCCAGACTTTGTGGGTTCCCCAAAAGGAGGCCAGGAAATTAGCCAAGATACAGTGAAAATTTCGTTTTTAAAAAAAAATAATGTGAAAAAGGGGCTGCAGAAGAAGGCTTGTGGTTTTGTCCTGCAAATGGCATCAACAAAGGGTTTGCAGTGCTAAAATCACCAGCTTCCCAGCTTTCAGGAACAGGCAGACTTGAATCAGAAAACCCAATTTCTCAACCCAATTTTGGCATTTTACTGGGACATACCCCATTTTTACGATTTTTTGTGCTTTCAGCCTCCTTCCAGTCAGTGACAGAAATGGGCATGAAACCAATGCTGGATCCCAGAAACCAAAACATTTCTGAAAAGTAGACAAAATTCTGAATTCAGCAAGGGGTAATTTGTGTAGATCCTACAAGGGTTTCCTACAGAAACTAACAACTGAAAAATAAAATTTGAAATTGAGGTGAAAAAAACTGCAGTTTTCCGCTACGTTTTACTCTGTAACTTTTTTCTGCAATATCAGATTTTTTAAAGCAATATACCGTTACATCTGCTGGACTCTTCTGGTTGCGGGGATATATAGGACTTGTAGGTTCATTAAGAACTCTAGGTACCCAGAGCCAATAAGTGATCTGCACCCTGCAGTGGGTTTTCATTCTATACCGGGTATACAGCAATTCATTTGCTGAAATATAAAGAGTAAAAAATTGCCATCAAGAAAACCTTTGTATTTCCAAAATGGGCACAAGATAAGGTGTTGAGGAGCAATGGTTATTTGCACATCTCTGAATTTCAGGGTGCCCATATTAGCATGTGAATTACAGGGCATTTCTCAAATAGATGTCTTTTTTACACACTCTCTTATATTTGGAGGGAAAAGATGTAGAGAAAGACAAGGGGCAATAACACTTGTTTTGCTATTCTATGTTTCCCCAAGTCTCCCGATACAAATGGTACCTCACTTGTGTGGGTAGGCCTAGCGCCCGCAACAGGAAATGCCCCAAAACACAACGTGGACACATCCCATTTTTTCACAGAAAACAGAGGTGTTTTTTGCAAAGTGCCTACCTGTAGATTTTGGCCTCTAGCTCAGCCGGCACCTAGGGAAGCCTACCAAACCTGTGCATTTTTGAAAACTAGAGACCCAGGGGAATCCAAGATGGGGTGACTTGTGGGGCTCTGACCAGATTCTGTTACCCAGAATCCTTTGCAAACCTCAAAATTTGGCTAAAAAAACACATTTTCCTCACATTTCGTGACAGAAAGTTCTGGAATCTGAGAGGAGCCACAAATTTTCTTCCACCTAACGTTCCCCTAAGCCTCCCGATAAAAATGATACCTCACTTGTGTGGGTAGGCCTAGCGCCCGCGACAGGAAATGCCCCAAAACACAACGTGGACACATCCCATTTTTTCACAGAAAACAGAGGTGTTTTTTGCACAGTGCCTACCTGTAGATTTTGGCCTCTAGCTCAGCCGGCACCTATGGAAACCTACCAAACCTGTGCATTTTTTTAAACTAGAGACCTAGGGGAATCCAAGATGGGGTGACTTGTGGGGCTCTGACCAGGTTCTGTTACCCAGAATCCTTTGCAAACCTCAAAATTTGGCTAAAAAAACACATTTTCCTCACATTTCGGTGACAGAAAGTTCTGGAATCTGAGAGGAGCCACAAATGTCCTTCCACCCAGCGTTCCCCCAAGTCTCCCGATAAAAATGATACCTCACTTGTGTGGGTAGGCCTAGCGCCCGCGACAGGAAATGCCCCAAAACACAACGTGGACACATCCAATTTTTTCACAGAAAACAGAGGTGTTTTTTGCACAGTGCCTACCTGTAGATTTTGGCCTCTAGCTCAGCCGGCACCTAGGGAAACCTACCAAACCTGTGCATTGTTTTAAACCAGAGACCTAGGGGAATCTAAGATGGGGTGACTTGTGGGGCTCTAACCAGGTTCTGTTACCCAGAATCCTTTGCAAACCTCAAAATTTGGCTAAAAAAACACATTTTCCTCACATTTCGGTGACAGAAAGTTCTGGAATCTAAGAGGAGCCACAAATTTCCTTCCACCCAGCGTTCCCCCAAGTCTCCCGATAAAAATGATACCTCACTTGTGTGGGTAGGCCTAGCGCCCGCAACAGGAAATGCCCCAAAACACAACGTGGACACATCCCATTTTTTCACAGAAAACAGAGGTGTTTTTTGCAAAGTGCCTACCTGTAGATTTTGGCCTCTAGCACAGCCGGCACCTAGGGAAACCTACCAAACCTGTGCATTTTTTAAAACTAGAGACCTAGGGGAATCCAAGATGGGGTGACTTGTGGGGCTCTGACCAGGTTCTGTTACCCAGAATCCTTTGCAAACCTCAAAATTTGGCTAAAAAAACACATTTTCCTCACATTTCGGTGACAGAAAGTTCTAGAATCTGAGAGGAGCCACAAATGTCCTTCCACCCAGCGTTCCCCCAAGTCTCCCGATAAAATTGATACCTCACTTGTGTGGGTAGGCCTAGCGCCCGCGACAGGAAATGCCCCAAAACGCAACGTGGACACATCCCATTTTTTCACAGAAAACAGAGGTGTTTTTTGCACAGTGCCTACCTGTAGATTTTGGCCTCTAGCTCAGCCGGCACCTAGGGAAACCTACCAAACCTGTGCATTTTTTTAAACCAGAGACCTAGGGGAATCTAAGATGGGGTGACTTGTGGGGCTCTAACCAGGTTATGTTACCCAGAATCCTTTGCAAACCTCAAAATTTGGCTAAAAAAACACATTTTCCTCACATTTCGGTGACAGAAAGTTCTGGAATCTAAGAGGAGCCACAAATTTCCTTCCACCCAGCGTTCCCCCATGTCTCCCGATAAAAATGATACCTCACTTGTGTGGGTAGGCCTAGCGCCCGCCACAAGAAATGCCCCAAAACACAACGTGGACACATCCCATTTTTTCACAGAAAACAGAGGTGTTTTTTGCAAAGTGCCTACCTGTAGATTTTTGCCTCTAGCTCAGCCGGCACCTAGGGAAACCTACCAAACCTGTGCATTTTTGAAACTAGAGACCTAGGGGAATCCAAGATGGGGTGACTTGTGGGGCTCTGACCAGGTTCTGTTACCCAGAATCCTTTGCAAACCTCAAAATTTGGCTAAAAAAACACATTTTCCTCACATTTCGGTGACGGAAAGTTCTGGAATCTGAGAGGAGCCACAAATTTCCTTCCACCCAGCGTTCCCCCAAGTCTCCCGATAAAAATGATACCTCACTTGTGTGGGTAGGCCTAGCGCCCGCGACAGGAAATGCCCCAAAACACAACGTGGACACATCCCATTTTTTCACAGAAAACAGAGGTGTTTTTTGCAAAGTGCCTACCTGTAGGTTTTGGCCTCTAGCTCAGCCGGCACCTAGGGAAACCTACCAAACCTGTGCATTTTTGAAAACTAGAGACCTAGGGGAATCCAAGATGGGGTGACTTGTGGGGCTCTGACCAGGTTCTGTTACACAGAATCCTTTGCAAACCTCAAAATTTGGCTAAAAAAACACATTTTCCTCACATTTCGGTGACTGAAAGTTCTGGAATCTGAGAGGAGCCACAAATTTCCTTCCACCTAGCGTTCCCCCAAGTCTCCTGATAAAAATGATACTTCACTTGTGGGGGTAGGCCTAGCGCCCGCGACAAGAAATGCCCATAAACACAACGTGGACACATCCCATTTTTTCACAGAAAACAGAGGTGTTTTTTGCAAAGTGCCTACCTGTAGATTTTGGCCTCTAGCTCAGCCGGCACCTAGGGAAACCTACCAAACCTGTACATGTTTGAAAACTAGAGACCTAGGGGAATCCAAGATGGGGTGACTTGTGGGGCTCTGACCAGGTTCTGTTACCCAGAATCCTTTGCAAACCTCAAAATTTGGCTAAAAAAACACATTTTCCTCACATTTCGGTGACAGAAAGTTCTGGAATCTGAGAGGAGCCACAAATTTCCTTCCAGCCAGCATTCCCCCAAGTCTCCCGGTAAAAATGATACCTCACTTGTGTGGGTGGGCCAGGTGCCTGCAACAGAATAAGGCCCAAAACTTGTAGAGATAGAGGGGATAGCACAGCGAGTTGATAAGGACATATTCTTCTTTTATACATCTGTAGGCTGACTCTGCTTTGGGGACCCACACAAGTGAGGTGCCATTTTACTTGGGAGACTGAGGGGAATGCTGGGGAGTAGGAATTTTGCACTGGAGCGGTGATCGTACAAACGAAAGTCAGGAAAATATGCTTTTTTAAGCAAATTTTGAGGTTTGCAGAGGAGTCTGGGTAAGAAAATGTTGGGGGATCCACGCAAGCCACAGCTCCTTGGACTCCTTGGGGTGTCTAGTTTTAAAACATGTTTGGGTTTGGTAGGTTTCCCTAGATGAAGGCCGCACCCAGGACAAAAAACATAGGTGCCCCCCCCCCAAACACAGGTAGTTTTGTAATATATCATTTTGATGTGTCCACATACGTCTGTGATGTGCCATACACTAAAATTGTGAAAAGAAACGCACTTAGGTTATGTGAAAAAGACCCCTCACCCACCAACCAAGTTGGTGGCATGCTTCATCATCGGGGTCCCACCCGAGGCACCTAGCGTGTTACAGGTGTGCTGCGACGCCTGATTACAGCGGAGCAGGTTTTGTCATTTTTAGCACACATACTGATTGGATTTGGCACGAGGGTGAGTGATGGTTCAGTGGATCAAATTTTATTAACAAGAGATTTCACAAAAATGAAATGCACTGTTAATAACTGAAAGGCAAAAAACTGAACCAGTGACCCACAGCTCGTGAGCTGTAAAGCCGCGACAAGGCACCCACCGCTTTACAGTCCATTCACACACCTTTCATACATGACACGCACAAGACCATTCACACCGCCAGCCACGGGCCCAGCACATTACAACACTCACATCGACAGACAGTGCCACTCAAGGGCCCATCACATACATACACCCACATGCCTGATACAACAATCACACCAGCTGATGGCAGTGTGTGGACTGGTGTTTGGCTGGCAGTGTGTTGCAGTAGCCAACAGCAAGTCTATGTACACCCTCAGCCAAGCCCCACTCCACACACAGTGGCATCCCTTTTTTTTTTTTTTAAACAAAGAAACCCCTAACTAATTAGAAATCATTACAAAACTACAAACAAAAAAGCTCTAACTAAGTACATGACAGAAATGCTAACCATGAAACTGAACACATGAAAATACAAAACAGACATGAGTTTACACTCATGGTTGTTTCCAGTCATTCTTCTGGGTGTGGTAATTCTTAAAACAACCACCCACACACAGCCAAGGCTTTGAAGGACAATCTGGGCAGTACATTTGTGTCTCCCTCCGGATACCTCTTCGAAAACACTCTACATTTCTTAGCTGGAAAGTCTTTTTTGGGTGTGGGAGGAATGTGCTCAGCAAAGTGGCGATCTTTCAATCTAGCCACATCCTCCACCACTGCTTCTCTAGGAACTCTGGCCTGTTCCACCACAATAAAGCTCTCTATCACTGACTCCTGAAATTTCACAAATGTCATCTTTGACTCTGGAGACCTATCCTTAAACACAATAAAAGCATTAAAAGTTGCTAAGTGGAAGAGGTGAATTGCTAACTTCTTATACCAAACGTAAGACTTACGAATAGCAGTATAAGGTTCCAACCTCTGATCATCTCTATCTACACCTCCCATGTGCTTATTATAATCTAAAATGCACACAGGTTTGCGCACTTCAGCAACCTGGCCCCAAACAGTCACGGGGGAAGTACTCTCATCATGGATGGTACTTAGCATGGAGACATCCCTCCTGTCTGAAAACTTCAAAGCTAGCAGCTCATCATTCCGCAAGGCACTGCACTGTCCCCTCTCAAGTTTTTTACAGACAAGCTCCCTTGGATAGCCTTTCCGGTTACAACGAATTGTGCCACAAGCAACAGTGTCCACTCTAAACAATTCCTTGAACAACTGCACTCCAGTGTAAAAGTTATCTACATACAAATGGTGACCTTTGTTGAACAGTCGTCTACCAAGTTCCCACACAATTTTCTCAGTAACTCCAAAAGTGGGAGGCAACCAGGGGGGTCAATACTGGAATCCCTACCAGTGTAGACATGGACATTATACACATATCCTGTACTACTTTCAGACAGCATATACAATTTAATTCCACATTGTGCCCTCTTGCTAGGAATGTACTGCCTAAAAACCAAACGACCCTTGAAGAGGACCAAAGACTCGTCCACAGCTATTTCTTTGCCTGGAACATAGACCTCTGAAAACCGATCTACAAAATGATCAAGGACAGGCCTAATCTTAAAAAGACGCTCAGAATCAGGGTGATCTTGTGGCAAGGCTAATGCATTGTCAAGAAAATGCAGCATCCTAAGAAGAAGCAAATACCGATTACGACTCATTGTTGCAGGAAATATAGCTGTTTCCATCAAGGGACTAGTAGACCAATAAGAAGCCAGTGACGGCTTCCTTATCAACCCCATCAAAAGAGTCAAACCTAAAAACCTTTTCATCTCCTCCAAATTTGTGGGAATCCACTGGGCAGCTCTAGAGTGCGGCATAAGTCTAGCAGCGTGGTCCCTCAAATACTGCTCCGCATACAAATTAGTCTGCTCAACAATCTCTTCCAAAAATACATCATCCACAAATAACTCAAAGAAATTGACAGGCAAAAAGTTCTCAGTACTGACTCTACACCCCGGGAGACCAGTAAAGGCAGGCAACTCTGGCTGCTCCATGTTTGGGGCAACCCAGAGTTCAGGTCTTCTAACAGGAAACCTTTCAGCCCCAGGTTGCTGCACTAATGGCACATCAGTGTCCTCTGAAACAGGCCCTTCATCTGCACTCAGTGTGGCTTCCTCATCAGAAGATTCCTCTCCGCAGAAACTTCACTGCCAGAATCCCTCACTTCCTCCTCTGCCTCAGATGCAGAGTCCGTCTCATAATCATGATCAGACAATGACTCAAAAAGCATACCAACCACCTGCTGAGCGGTCATCCTGCGGCTAGCCATGATCTTTCCTACTAAAATTAACTGGACAAATGCACCACCAACACCCAGCACTGTGTAAGATAAGTAATAAAGTGTAGCTTTATTAGTAAGAGTTATAAACTCAAAAACTATACCGCTCACTTGCCTGAAAAAGCTTGAATCACCAGCAACTACTCTGCACAGACACAGCAATCACCAATGTTATCCCACTAAAAAGAAAGAAAGAAAAGCAAATTAGAAATAAGACAACACAAATATCATTGTGCACAAATCTAAGGACAATTTCACACAAACCTGCATTTAGTACACCACCTACAAACATGTCATTCATGCATGGCAACAATACTCCTTTGGAGTAAATAGTTTTTACTTACCTAAAACATGCAACTATGCAAACCGCAGGTCAACCACCGCCAAAACCGCAAGGAGCCACAGCAAAGAAAGCAAAAGCTTTGAACTAGAACAAAAAGGAGGAAAAAAATTATTACAAATGCAAATACTTCGTCAGTTGACAAACATCCCACCATCAAGCATTTAGAAATTGGTGCCTAAGTGGATTCTGCCATAGGGGCAGATGGGCCTACTAAAAAATAGGCCTATCTGCCCCAAGGAGGGCAGAAAATACCTTTAGTAGTGTGTCCCCAAGGGCCCACCCCCAAACAAAAAACAAACCACACACACACACTATCCCTGGTGCCTACGTGGCTTCTGCCCCCCTTGGGGCAGATGGGCCTAAAAGAAATAGGCCCATCTGCCCCCAAGGGGGACAGAAATGGGCAACAGTTCAATGCCCCCCTTGGGGGGGTGCCCCTTGCCCAAGGGGACACCCCCACATAAATAAACATATATTTTTTTTAAACCTGGCATTCTAGTGGTTTCTGCCCCCCTTGGGGGCAGATGAGCCTTAAAATAATAGACCGATCTGTCCCCAAGGGGGGCAGAAATGGCCTTGGTGCACGTGCCCCCAAAGGGGGGCGACCCTTGCCCAAGGGGTTGCCCCCCCTCCACTAACACACACACACACACACACTATCCCTGGTGTCTAAGTGGCTTCTGCCCCCCTTGGGGGCAGATCAGCCTAAAAATAATAGGCCGATCTGCCCCCAAGGGGGGGCAGAAATGGCCACAAGAAACATGCCCCCAAATGGGAGTGAACCTTGCCCAAGGGGCCGCTCCCAAATACAAACATTTTAGAAATAGTAAAAAAAAAAAATCCCTGGCATCTAGTGGATTATCGGCCTAAAAATAATAGGCCGATCTACCCCCAAGGGGGGGCAGAAATGGCCACAATACAAGATGCCCCCAAAAGGGAGCGACCCTTGCCCAAGGGGCCTCTCCCCGATTGAAAAGTTTACAAATATACCACGAAAAAAAAAAAAATCCCTGGCGTCTAGTGGGCATTCCTGCTGCCCGATCGCAATGCGATCTGGCAGCAGGAATGCTCAAAGAGACACCGGGGGAAAGGAAAAGCCTTTCCTTTCCCCCGGTGCCTCTTTGGCCCAAACCCCCCACCCGCCGGAGGAGAAACTCACCTGTTTCTCCGTGAATCGCACTGGAATCAAATGGCTTCCAGTGCGACCGGCATGGGGTAATGAGGTCAGCGCGCCTTGGGGGAGGAGCACTGTGCCGCGGGACGTAACCGTTACGTCCGCGGCACAGAAGGGGATAACAAACTCATGCAGAGAAATGCACAGCTCTGATTGGCTGCCAACACTTCAACCAGAAAGTGTTGGCAGCCATCTTGGAACTCCGCTTCAGCCAAGTCCCATAGAAAAGGTTGAAAAATAAGACAAGGGGCCAGGGTAGGGACACTTCAGGGAAAAAAACACTTTTAAACATTTTTGTTGCAAATTTGCAATGAAAAAACAAGCGCTGTCTCCCGTGCTTTTTAAATCTAAACCCCCGGGTGGGCCAAGTCGCGGTGGCATTGCCATTTTTAATAGCGGGGGGGCGTCTGGTCCCCCCCACAGCCCCGGGGACCGCCACCTCCCCAGGGCTAAAAAGATTATGTGTGCGGGGGCGCCCACCACCTCCCCGGGGCTTCATACAAATAGGTGCGGGGGCCACCGCCCCCCCGCAGCCCCAGTACTAAAATCTCATTAAATGCGGGGCCCATGGCCCCCCACAGCCCCTGGGACCACCACCTCCCTGGGGCACATCTCTCAAACTAATGCTGGGGGCAGCCCCACCCTGCAGCCCCAGGGACAGCCACCTCTCCAGGTCACAAATTTTAAAAACAGGTAATGGGTCTTTTGTGGACTCCCGGACCCTGGGGACCACCACCCCCGGGGGCAATTGATGTTGGAGGGGGGCCACACAGCTCTCCTTGAGGAGCCATTTACTGCTAATTGTACCACAAATAACAGCACTCATGACATCTTTGATAACATCAATGATAATGTTACTGTAACATTTGCAGTAAAACTATTGAGGCGAAAACTGTGCATGGCGGGGGCGCGAGTTATAGTTACCTTAGGGTGCGAGGTATAGTTACTTGAAATAACTGTAACTATAAAAGGTGAATTTCTATGGTTTTGTACGTTTAAAAAGTGAGCCTAACTATAACCTTGTTTTTTTTAATTGAATTTCTATGTTTTTTTAATTCTATTTCCTAACTATAACGGTCCTGTAACATTTGTTTTTTTATCAGTGAATATATATATATATACATATATATATATATATATATTTCATATCAGTCCCTAAAATCTTATTGCAAGTTATACCCCATTGCAAAGGGAAAATCCTTCAATAAGATGCAAAGTCCAGCCCAAAAGCATGCAGTAAAGGTTTTCCTTCAGGGAGCATGCCACCCAATTTTTCCCCCAACAGTTGTAAGTAGGAGCATAGATAACTTGAAACTTGGGCGCACGAAGGGTCAGAATTAAAGCTAAAAGCCATTGGATATTCCTCCGCGGACCCCTATTTATATTATCATACATCAACTGCTTCCCTAAAGTCCAGGTATTTAAACTAGTTCAAACTGTCTCCTTATCAAAGTGTTGCTATTAACATTTCCACAACAGTTTTCTTGTGCATCACTTAATTACATCAGTCTGTAATGTTAATGCTTATATGGACCTCACTTGTCCAGATTTACCTGTAATGACACCATTCTTGACTAAACTCGTCGAGGAGTGCACAGGGTAAGTTTAAATGTTGCACAATTCTTGTGCGTTTTCTTTCTGTCATTGTCACTTAGGTTAAACAATCATTGACAAAACAAATAGGTGTTGCTTTTTTTAGGTGTAAGTGTTTTTTTAGGTTTCATTAGGAGTGCCTGATACTCTTCCCAGCAACTCACACACCTGGGATCACCTATACCAGGAGTATGTTCTTGTGTGACAGGTTTGAATGCACAAACAGAAAACATGCACAAAGATACCCAAATTCATAGAGACAGCACCAAGATACAGCTACATACACTGACAGCAAATCTATGTATGCACCAGCAGTTAAGCAAAACACACATAGGGTCAGACATGTACATTTTCGCTAGATACATGGCTGGCTGGGTTGATGGCCGTTGGGTAGTATATAAAAGTGATTAGACTGCCGGATGGCTGTGAGCATATGCAATGGTGGGTGAGTAGATGGTTTTGTAAAGCTGCATGAGTCAACTGATAAACTTGAGGGTGGACGAGTGGGTGTATGGAGGTGGATTGATGAATGAATGCATTAGTGTGGGTGGATGATTATGTGCTTGGGGAGGGTGGATGATGGACACATGGGAATGGGTTGATGGATATGTGTGAGGGGGTGGATAAATGAGGAAAGATAAATAAATCAATGGGTGGACATGAATGAGCAGAATTGTGGATGGATGGGTAGATGGTGAATAGGCAGAGGTGTAAGAATTCACAGATGTTGTAAACTATTTCTGATTACAATAATCTGGTAATGTGTAATATGTGGTTTATGAAGCCACCTGTAAAAATTGGCTTTGACACATGGTTTGTCAATAGTAGTGATAGAACAATTTTCAAAGTGGGAGTGCTGACATCAGGGGTGGCTAGTGAAGTTTGAAAGAGGTGGGGCGTAAAATAAAACCTTAAGGAGCATATTTAAGAGCCCCTAGTGCGACCGGAGCGTCACTGTTCGTGACGCTCTGGTGGCGCTATGCCCTGCACTGCATTTGCAAAGTGGTGTTAACGTCACCTTGTAAATACGGCCCCTTCACACGCAGCACTTTGCGTGGAAGGGGCGTGCAATGGGTGTTGCTGTGGCACGCCCACAGCAACACCCATTGCAATTTGACGCTGCCCCAGATTTACGAGTTTTCGTAAACCTGAGGCAGCACAAACTGTTGTCAATATATTGTTCTCTGATATGAACTGTTCAATAAGGCACATATTCATTCTCTCCCATAAGTCCCCATTAACGCCACAAGACAAGCATGGAAGAAGCTCAATGCCTTTATATTACATGGACATGTGCAACCCCTATATAAAACCCCATCTCTCATTTCGTCAGTACAGGTGACTTGTCACATCTCTAGTTGCCCGTAGAAATGAAATGGTGTAGGTGTTCAACTGTAATAAGTTAATACAGTTCAGTTCTGATGTCACAGTGCTTGCTGCCAGAAGCCAAGGTAAAAGGCAGATGATGGAGCATAACTACAGATGCATTTTAAACAACACAACAAAAACTGGCTTCTTAGTCTTCCAATCTGCTTTTCTAAAACAAACAGTGATGAGCAGAAAGTACATATTTATGACAACATGTTTATTTTTTGTTCACTACAGGTCATTGTAGGAAAATAGAATCTCTGCCTTTTCCGACACATTCTAAGTCTCAGTTCTTTTTTAATCTGACTTGCATTTAACGGATTCTAATACCTTTCTGCAACAAATTACTCACTGCTTTTAGATGTGTTTGGTTTCACATTAGCATCCAGTTTTATTCTTCGTACCTGCAACCACTTTACCTCTTTCATAAGAAAGGGGAAGGCAGTAAGTAGTTAAGTGGTTTGCAGGGGTGGGTGATGTTATGACCATGTATTTTGGGACATAAACAGCATTTGCCATACATTCTGTGGGGCATATTTACAAGAAAGTGGCGTATTGGTCCTGATGCACCAATTTCCTCTGTCGCCCCTGCTCCACCTAACGACACCATGGTTGCGCTGTATTTACAATATGGCACACCATGGCGGTTGTTAGGCCAATAGGGTCAACAATGTTTACGCTATTGTGGTGCTTTGCTGCACTAGCATAAAAAACTTTACACTAGTGCAGCAAAGCACAGGGAGGCCCATTGATTAAAATGGGTGCGTCATTTTAACGGCTGCTCTGAGCAGACATTAAAAATGACAGAAAAAATGGTGCAGTGAAATGTTGTAAGTTTTACTGCGCCATTTTTCAGGCCTTCCTGCGTCGGAACTGCCCCTTGCATACATTATGCCCGGCGCAGGCATAATGTATGCAAGGGTTTACAAAGTGGTCCAAGCATTGCGCCACTTTGAAAATAAGGTGCGGGAGAAAGGCCTTCGTAACGCTGCCTTAGCGTAAAAAAAAAAACTGCGTTAATGTGGCACAAGGAGGCGCTAGAGGCTTGGAAAAATGCCCCTTAGTGTATTACAAGTCACCTCGAGTTCCTCAATGTGGCCATGCAAGTCCTCAGTGACTTGTAAATTGGAATATCCTTATAATGTACAGGAGGGGTACTTTACCCCATATATGACGTCAAGGCGCCTACTCTGAGGAATAGATTTCTGCTATTTCCCATTCTGTGAGCAGGCTGATAAATGGTGGCAGGGGCGGGGCACGTACTGGTTCTTCTTGTCCCTTTTGTGATAGTGATAAATGGTGCTTGTCACTCTGCAAGAAGTGGCTGCACCGTGAGCGCCTGAAGTTCACACTGCCCTTGACACAATTAAATGCCCTGCAAATGATCTGTAAACTCCATCTGATTGCTGTGGTGAAACTGAAAGCAGTGGGCGTCATCCCCTGTTTAAGGAGCAGGGGTTATGAGCGAGCCGGGCTCTTTACAAAGCGAAAATCACAAGCTTGCAGTGCAGAGAAGCCCAGACCGGGATTTAAAGTGGTGATTCACGAGTAAATGAGTGCTCTGCCCGAGAGAAGATAACTGTGTTTGGCTAAGTATGTACTGCTGCATGCAGAGCACATGATCTGCCCAGCTGGACACCTGACATTTGTTCACTGTTCTAGGGCACGTAAAGGAACAGCAACAATCATACTGCAAAGGATGCACATCTCTAGCACATACACCCATGCCTAAATAAATGTTTTTAAGTAAGGCAAACATTTAATTAAATATGACAATAGAGAAATGTTAAGTGCCTAATTTGAGCCGGTCGTTTCCAGTGTGGGGCACCCGCACTTATTTTTGAGGGCCAGCTCTTATTTTTCTGCCTCAAGCATTTACTGCGAGCAAAAGACACACGGGAAAGACGGAGAAAGAGAAAAACGAAAAAGCTTCACAAAGTGAGAAAGCAGAAAGCTGCAAGAGTGAGCTGAAGGGGCAGTGAGTGGCTGTAAATGGATTAAAGAGGCCTGAGATGGCTCTAGGACCAGCTGCCTCAGTATTCTGTGGCCCCACATTTAATTGCAGCAGCCTCGTGTTTCATGGGCGAGCTTTGGGCACCGGCACCTGTTTATTTACAAATAAAGCATTGGGTTAGCAAGCATTGGAAAAGCCCATCAGTCTTGCTTTGCAAATGCTTGTTCGCTGACGTTACTGTTATCTTGTATTTCTTGTAGAATTGCAGCTCAAACATTGGCAAAGTCAGCAGCGTCTTATTTTTTGTGCTTCCGTCATGGCCATCACCTCGCATCTTCACTATGAAATGTACTTCTCAAGGCACCACCAGCCTTATGTCTATGATCCCATCAGGTGCTGTGAACTGTATTAATTTGGAGGTGCGGGGTGTATTTAAAATTGAGATTCCATTTCACAGCCTTTAATGTAAAGTGTACAAGTGACTAGCACATGGACGATGTTCTGGAAAACTGAAAGAATACAGGTACAGATTAATTACTTATCTAGGTTAGTCCACTGTTTTAATTAATTCGTATATTCTTTAGGATAACATTTTTAAATGCATACTGTTAGAAATGGGGTCTTTGGTTGACAGTCAGGTTACCCCCTGTTCAAGCAAGGACCCTCACTCTAGTTAGGATAAGAGAGAATCACCCTCAGCTAACCCCTGCTTACCCCCTTGGTAGCTTGGCAGAGCAGTAGGCTTAACCTCAGAGTGCTGGGCGTAAAGTATTTGTACCAACACACACAGTAACTTAATGAAAACACTACAAAATGACACAACACCAGTTTAGAAAAATAGGAAATATTTATCTAGACAAAACCAGACCAAAACGACAAAAATCCAACATACACAAGTCAAGTTATGATTTTTTAAAGGTTTAAAATAAAAAGAGTCTTTAGGTAGTTGTAACAACACACTAGCGCTGCTAGCGTGAAAATGTACCTGATTTGCGGCAAAAATAACCCCGCACGGGCGGTGTGCGTCGAAAATAACCCTGCACGGGTATATGCGTTGAAAACAGCTCGGCACGGCAAGGCGCGTCGAAAAAGCCAGCCACGCGACGGTCCGAAAGTCCCGCGGCGCTGGTTGCGATCTCTCAGCCTTCGTCAGCGATGCTGCGCGTCGTTTCTCCTGCTCCGGGCGTCGATTCTCCGGTCGCGTTTCCTGCGGCGTCGTTTCTCAGCTGCGGAGCCGGCGTCGCGTCGTTTTCTCAGCCGCGATCGGATTCGCGTCGATCTTTTCTCCGCACGGTGCGCGGTGCGTGTATTTTTGTCCTTAGGCTGCCAGCCTCTCCTTTCAGGGTCCCAGGAACTGGAAGGGCACCACAGAGCAGAGTAGGGGTCTCTCCAGAGACTCCAGGTGCTGGCAGGAAGAAGTCTTTGCTATCCCTGAGACTTCAACAACAGGAGGCAAGCTCTACATCAAGCCCTTGGAGATTTCTTCTTCAAGATGGAAGGCACACAAAGTCCAGTCTTTGCCCTCTTACTCAGGCAGAAGCAGCACTGCAGGAAAGCTCCACAAAGCACAGTCACAGGCAGGGCAGCACTTGTTCCTCAGCGATCAGCTCTTCTCCAGGCAGAGGTTCCTCTTGATTCCAGAAGTGTTTCTGAAGTTTGTAAGTTTGGGTGCCCTTCTTATACCCATTTTAGTCTTTGAAGTCACCTTCCTTCAAAGGGGACTCACACCTTCTTGTGAAATCCTGCCTTGCCCAGGCAAGGCCTCAGACACACACCAGGGGGCTGGAGACAGCATTGTCAGAGGCAGGCACAGTCCTTTCAAATGAGAGTGACCACTCCACCCCTCCCTCCTAGCAGAGATGGCTAATCAGGAATGCAGATCACACCCCAGCTCCCTTTGTGTCACTGTCTGGTGTGAGGTGAAAAACAACCCAACTGTCAACTGACCCAGACAGGGAATCCACAAACAAGGCAGAGTCACAGAATGGTTTAAGCAAGAAAATGCTCACTTTCTAAAAGTGGCATTTTCAAACGCACAATCTCAAAATCAACTTTACTAAAAGATGCATTTTTAAATTGTGAGTTCAGGGATCCCAAACTCCACCTGTCCATCTCTTCTCTAGGGGAATCTACACTTTAATCATATTTAAAGGTAGCCCCCATATTATCCTATGAGAGAGAGACAGACCTTGCAACAGTGAAAACGAAATTGGCAGTATTTCACTGTCAGGACATATAAACCACATTACTATATGTCCTACCTTATCCATACACTGCACCCTGCCCTTGGGGCTACCTAGGGCATACCTTAGGGGTGCCTTACATGTAAGGAAAGGGAAGGTTTAGGCCTGGCAAGTGGGTACACTTGCCAAGTCGAATTTACAGTGTAAAAATACACATACAGACACTGCAGTGGCAGGTCTGAGACATGATTACAGAGCTACTTATGTGGGTGGCACAACCAGTGCTGCAGGCCCACTAGTAGCATTTGATTTACAGGCCCTGGCACCTCTAGTGCACATTACTAGGGACTTACTAGTAATTCAAATATGCCAATCATGGATGAACCACTTACATATAATTTAAACAGGAGCACTTGCACTTTAGCACTGGTTAGCAGTGGTAAAGTGCCCAGAGTAACAAAAACAGCAAAATCAGAGTCCAGCACACATCAACAACCTGGGGAACAGAGGCAAAAAGTTAAGGGAGACCACGCCAAGGATGAAAAGTCTAACACGTGTCCCCCCCAGCTAAAAGTGGGGAGCAACTACCCAACCTCAGGGGAGTTCTCATCACTAAGGCGGAAGAACCTGGACAGACCATCAGCATTGGCGTGCTCTGTACCGGGTCGATGTTCCACCGTAAAGTCCATCCCCTGTAGGGAAATGGACCACCTCAACAGTTTTGGGTTCTCACCCCTCATTTGCATTAACCATCTGAGGGGTCTGTGGTCGGTCTGAACTCGGAAGTGAGTCCCAAACAAGTAGGGTCTTAGCTTCTTCAGTGCCCAGACCACAGCAAACGCTTCACGTTCTATGGCACTCCACCTACGTTCCCTGGGTAGTAACCTTCTGCTAATGAAGGCTACGGGTTGATCTAGGCCCTCTTCATTCAGCTGTGAGAGTACTGCTCCAATACCATGCTCTGAGGCGTCTGTCTGTACAACAAACTCCGTGGAGTAGTCAGGTGCCTTCAGCACCGGTGCTGTGCACATGGCAGCCTTCAGGGCATCAAAAGCGTTCTGGCAAGCCTCTGTCCAGATCACTTTCTTGGGTTGCTTCTTAGAAGTCAACTCAGTTAAGGGGGTAACAATGGTACCATATCCCTTAACGAACCTCCGATAGTATCCTGTGAGACCTAAAAAGGCTCTCACTTCAGTCTGGGTCTTGGGAGGCTCCCAAGCCAGAATCGTGTCAATCTTAGGCTGTAGGGGTGCCACCTGGCCACTCCCCACCTGGTGTCCTAAGTACACAACAGAACCCTGCCCTATTTGGCACTTGCTCGCCTTAATAGTGAGGCCTGCCTTCTGCAGGGCCTCTAACACTCTCCAGAGGTGTTGCAGGTGTTCCTCCCATGTGGAACTAAACACAGCAATGTCATCCAGGTAGGCGGCACTGAACTCATCCAGTCCTGCCAACACCTGGTTGACCAACCTCTGAAAGGTGGCAGGGGCATTCTTCATCCCAAAGGGCATCACATTGAAGTGGAAGTGCCCATCGGGGGTAGAGAATGCTGACCTCTCCTTGGCCCCTTCAGTTAAGGCAATCTGCCAGTACCCAGATGTTAAATCAAACGTACTGAGGTACTGGGCAGCTCCTAACCGATCAATGAGCTCATCAGCTCGGGGGATGGGGTGTGCGTCAGTCTTGCTGACCGCATTGAGGCCCCGGTAGTCCACACAGAACCTAAGTTCTGGAGTGGCACCAGGAGCAGTAGCCTTTGGGACCAAGACCACTGGGCTGGCCCAAGGACTGCTGGAGTGCTCAATAACCCTTAGGGCTAACATTTTGGAGACTTCCTCCTTAATGCAAGCCCTCACCCTGTCAGTCACCCTGTAAACCTTATGTTTAACAGGTGTACTGTCCCCAGTGTCCACATCATGTGTGCACAGGTGTGTGACTCCTGGGATCAGGGAAAACAGTGAGGCGAACTGTCCCAGCACGTGGCGACAGTCCCTCTGCTGTTCCTCAGTCAGGGAGGGGGAGAGGATCACTCCCTCCACAGACCCATCTTTCTCTCCTGCAGACAGGAGGTCAGGAAGAGGCTCACTCTCTTCCTCCACCCCGTCATCTGTCGCTAGGAGCATGGATAGCTCAGTTCGCTCAAAGTGTGGTTTGAGGCGGTTGACATGTAGGACCCTCAAGGGGTTCCTGGGGGATTGCAAGTCTACCAGATAGGTGACCTCGCTCTTTCTTTCCACCACCTCAAAAGGCCCAGTCCACTTATCTTGGAGAGCCCTAGGCTCTACTGGTGCCATGACCCACACTTTTTGTCCAGGCTGAAACTCAACCAGAGTGGCATTCTGGTCGTACCACCGTTTCATGTCCTCCTGGCTTGCTTCCAGGTTCTCCTGAGCGAGACGCCTGAAGCGGGCAGTCTGGTTTCTTAGTGCCAGCATGTAGCTAAATACATCCTGGGGTGGTTTACTAGGAGCTTTCTCCAAAGCCTCCTTCACCAGACTGAGCGGTCCCCTCACAGGGTGGCCATAGATGAGCTCAAAGGGGCTAAAGCCAAGTCCCTTTTGAGGCACCTCCCTGTAAGCGAACAGAAGGCATGGCAAGAGGACGTCCCACTTACGCCTCAAGGGCTCTGACAGGCCCTGAATCATGCCTTTCAAGGTGCGGTTGAATCTCTCAACCAGACCATTACTTTGGGGGTGGTAAGGGGTGGTGAACTTGTAGGTTACCCCACACACCTTCCACAGAGACTTCATATAAGTGGATATGAAGTTTGTACCCCTATCAGATACTACCTCCTTGGGGAACCCCATGCGGGTAAAAACCCCCATCAAGGCACGTCCCACCACGGGGGCGGTGACCGTCCTTAGAGGAATAGCTTCTGGGTACCGTGTGGCATGGTCCACCAAGACCAGGATGAACCTGTTGCCCAGGGCTGTCTTGGGATCCAGAGGCCCCACAATGTCAATTCCTACCCTTTCAAAGGGAGTACTGACTACCGGTAAAGGTTGGAGGGGAGCTTTGCATTTCCCCCCACTCTTGCCACTTGCCTGACAAGTCTGACAAGATCTACAATAAGCAGCTGACTGCTTGTTCATCAAGGGCCAGTAAAAGTGGGAGACAAGCCTCTTATAGGTCTTGTCCTGCCCTAGATGTCCTGCCAAAGGCACATCATGAGCCAAACCCAGTAGGAAGGTCCTGAAGCCCTGGGGTACCACCAGCATACGAGCTGACCCCGGCTCAGGAACCCTAGGCTCACTATACAGGAGGCCATCCTCCCAATAAATCAGGTGAGTACCTGGCGCCCCGCCAGCCGCCTGGGCTGCAGCCTGCTGCCGCAGTCCCTCAAGAGTAGGGCATTCCTTCTGCGCTGTGCAGAATACTTCCCTGGTGGGTCCCCCTTCCTGCTGCCACTGCGACAGCTCAGGGACCTCCCCCAGTTCAGCCACCTGTTCCCCTGTAGGTTCCGGGGCATCACCCTCAGGCTCTG
This sequence comes from Pleurodeles waltl, assembly GCF_031143425.1. NCBI lineage: Eukaryota > Metazoa > Chordata > Amphibia > Caudata > Salamandridae > Pleurodeles > Pleurodeles waltl. Next base: position 80,057,131 of record NC_090436.1, read on the forward strand.
CCTCCTCCCGGACCGTGGGAACTTCTGGGGCGGGTTTCCCGCGCCTCCTGCCTTTCCTCTTCTTGGCGGTCCCCTGGGCCACTGTTTCAGGCTCCAGGGGCTCTTGACTACCCTGATTGGCTGCCATAGACCGGGTGGATACGCATACCCACCCAGGCAGACCCAACATCTCCAAGTGAGACCTGTGTTCCACCTCCTTCCAAGGGGAATCCTCCAGGTCGTTGCCTAGCAAACAATCAACAGGCATGGTTGGACTCACAGCTACTTTCCAGGAACCTGAGACCCCCCCCCATTCAAAGGGAACCTGCGCCACTCTGCAGAGGCGCTCAGAGTTGTCTACTGCAACTACTTGGTGAAGTACCCGGGGATCAATCTGCTCTTCAGACACCAGGTGACTCCTCACTGTAGTCACACTGGCTCCTGTGTCTCTCAGAGCCTCCACCCTCTGTCCATTGATGGTCACCCATTGCCTGTACTTCTTAGTGTTATCAGGCACTAGGTTTCTCTGGACCATCTCACTGTCCCCTAGTGAGACAAGGGTCATTTCTGCTGGTTCCCACCCACCTGAAACCAACTCCTCCCCAAGCGCTACACTGGCCAAACCCTGGGACGGTGCACCAGTGGGTGCCGGTGTACTTTTGGGGCATTTGGGGTCCCCCCTCACATGACCCACCTGGTCACATGAGTAGCACTTACGTAGGGGACCACCTGCCATGGGCTTCCCTTTGGAGAACCATGGCCTCTTTTCACTGGGGGGTTGGGAATCCTTACCCTGGGAATCAGTTTGGGGCCCTTTAGAGAACTCATCCTGTTTGCCCTTACCCCCCCCTTTCTTCTGAGAGGGACCCTGCCCACCCTTGGCGTGGTCTCCCCCATACCTCTTTTGGACCCTGGTGCTCTCCCAGCGGTCCGCTTCCTGTGCAAGCTTCCTGGGGTCAGTCAGCTTGCTGTCAATGAGGTGCTGGCGCAGCTCTGGAAAACATAAACTGTACAAGTGCTCCCAAGCAATTAAATTGTAAAGCCCCTCATACGTGTTTACCTTACTGCCCTTCACCCAACCATCCAGTGACCTGCAAAAAGAATCAACACATTCCAACCATGTTTGGGATTCCTTTCTCTTGTAGGATCTAAACTTCTCTTTGTACTGCTCAGGGGTGAGACCATACCTGGTAAGTAAGGCCTCCTTCATGGCAGGGTAGGTGAGACTCTGAGCATCCCCTAAGGCCGTCAGTGTGTCCCTCCCCTCTGCTTCAAAATGCTTCCACAAGGCTGCCCCCCAATGAGCTTCAGGGACCAGGTTCATGTGGAGAGCTGACTCATAACCCTTGAACCACAAGTAGATATCATCCTCCCTTTTATAATCCCTCACAAGGTCTTTTGGGATGTGTACCCTTCTCTCAGGCTGCACTGTAGAATTGCTGCCACCATCCCTACTGGACTGGTTTCTATGATCTATCTCTTTCAAGCTAAGCTCATGAGCCATTGTTATCTTTTTCTCCTCAAGGGCTAGCCTTCTCTGCTCCAATTGGTACTCCCTTTCTGCCTGTCTGTCCTGCAACTCTTCAGGTGTCAGACCCTTGGAGGATACACTGCTACTTGCCCTAGAGATTCTCCCTTGAGACATAGCAGGCCCACCCACTACATCAGTGTGAGTGACTTGCAACTCCTCTTCCCCCTCTGGCTCCTCATCTGTGTGCCCCTCAGCTGCTTTGGCTGCCACCCAGGCCCTCAGCGCCTTTTGCAGCTCAACCTTCTTGGATGAGCTCTCAATGGGACAGCCAACATTCCTACAAAACTGCTTCAACTGAGCCACCTTGTAGCTCTCCAATTTCTCCAAGTCAAAAGCAGTTTCAGCTAGGGCATCTCCAGACTGAGACATGATGAGAGGTTAAAAAAATATGCACAGTTCCAAAAACAGAAAAGCAAGTTCTCAAATGAAGTTTCAGCAAAGTCAATCCCGGGATCAGTGAAAAAAAAGAAACTGAATGTAGAGAAACACAGTCCAAGTAAAAAACAAAAATCACAAGACTAGTAGTATGTGGTCACGTAGTGGTCTGAGATCAAAAACAGTAGTGTACACTTAATCACTGTATGTCAAGTACAAATACAAGTCCAAATCCCGACCGCTGGTCACCAATGTTAGAAATGGGGTCTTTGGTTGACAGTCAGGTTACCCCCTGTTCAAGCAAGGACCCTAACTCTAGTTAGGATAAGAGAGAATCACCCTCAGCTAACCCCTGCTTACCCCCTTGGTAGCTTGGCAGAGCAGTAGGCTTAACCTCAGAGTGCTGGGCGTAAAGTATTTGTACCAACACACACAGTAACTTAATGAAAACACTACAAAATGACACAACACCAGTTTAGAAAAATAGGAAATATTTATCTAGACAAAACCAGACCAAAACGACAAAAATCCAACATACACAAGTCAAGTTATGATTTTTTAAAGGTTTAAAATAAAAAGAGTCTTTAGGTAGTTGTAACAACACACTAGCGCTGCTAGCGTGAAAATGTACCTGATTTGCGGCAAAAATAACCCCGCACGGGCGGTGTGCGTCGAAAATAACCCTGCACGGGTATATGCGTTGAAAACAGCTCGGCACGGCGAGGCGCGTCGAAAAAGCCAGCCACGCGACTGTCCGAAAGTCCCGCGGCGCTGGTTGCGATCTCTCAGCCTTCGTCAGCGATGCTGCGCGTCGTTTCTCCTGCTCCGGGCGTCGATTCTCCGGTCGCGTTTCCTGCGGCGTCGTTTCTCAGCTGCGGAGCCGGCGTCGCGTCGTTTTCTCAGCCGCGATCGGATTCGCGTCGATCTTTTCTCCGCACGGTGCGCGGTGCGTGTATTTTTGTCCTTAGGCTGCCAGCCTCTCCTTTCAGGGTCCCAGGAACTGGAAGGGCACCACAGAGCAGAGTAGGGGTCTCTCCAGAGACTCCAGGTGCTGGCAGGAAGAAGTCTTTGCTATCCCTGAGACTTCAACAACAGGAGGCAAGCTCTACATCAAGCCCTTGGAGATTTCTTCTTCAAGATGGAAGGCACACAAAGTCCAGTCTTTGCCCTCTTACTCAGGCAGAAGCAGCACTGTTCAAATATGCCAATCATGGATGAACCACTTACATATAATTTAAACAGGAGCACTTGCACTTTAGCACTGGTTAGCAGTGGTAAAGTGCCCAGAGTAACAAAAACAGCAAAATCAGAGTCCAGCACACATCAACAACCTGGGGAACAGAGGCAAAAAGTTAAGGGAGACCACGCCAAGGATGAAAAGTCTAACACATACCAAGCCTGTTAATTCCTGTAAAGGATGCTTTTTAAAACCACTATTTACTTTGCAGTAGCACGTGCACACTTAATGCAGTAATTGCATATAAAGTGTAATATGTTAAAAAGGAAATCAAGATGGTAAACTGTACCATAGAGGCGTGGCAATTTATGGGGTCATGGGCTGGCATCACGGCGCTATACTCCCATAGTCCCGCGCTGTAACACCCGGTTTTCTTTCTTTGACCTCCGAGGGAAAATCTCTACACATACTGAACAATACCCAACTACACAAACGGGAGACTTACTGAACAATACACAACTACACAAACGGGAGACTTACTGAACAATGCAGAACTACACAAACTGGGAGACTTACTGAACAATGCAGAACTACACAAACTGGGAGACTTACTGAACAATGCAGAACTAGGCAAACTGGGAGACTTACTGAACAATACACAACTTCACAAACGGGAGACTTACTGAACAATACACAACTACACAAACGGGAGACTTACTGAAGGATGCAGAACTACACAAACTGGGAGACTTACTGAACAATGCAGAACTAGGCAAACTGGGAGACTTACTGAACAATACACAACTACACAAACGGGAGACTTACTGAACAATACACAACTACACAAACGGGAGACTTACTGAACAATACACAACTACACAAACGGGAGACTTACTGAACAATGCAGAACTACACAAACTGGGAGACTTACTGAACAATGCAGAACTAGGCAAACTGGGAGACTTACTGAACAATACACAACTACACAAACGGGAGACTTACTGAACAATACACAACTACACAAACGGGAGACTTACTGAACAATGCAGAACTACACAAACTGGGAGACTTACTGAACAATGCAGAACTAGGCAAACTGGGAGACTTACTGAACAATACACAACTACACAAACGGGAGACTTACTGAACAATACACAACTACACAAACGGGAGACTTACTGAACAATACACAACTACACAAACGGGAGACTTACTGAACAATACACAACTACACAAACGGGAGACTTACTGAAGGATGCAGAACTACACAAACTGGGAGACTTACTGAACAATGCAGAACTAGGCAAACTGGGAGACTTACTGAACAATACACAACTACACAAACGGGAGACTTACTGAACAATACACAACTACACAAACGGGAGACTTACTGAACGATGCAGAACTACACAAACTGGGAGACTTACTGAAAAATGCAGAACTAGGAAAACTGGGAGACTTACTGAACAATGCACAACCAGGAAAACTGGGAGACTTACTGAACAATGCTGAACTACAAAAATTGGGAGACTTACTGTACAATGCAGAACTACACAAACTGGGAGACATACTGAACAATGCACAAGTAAACCAACTGTGAGAGTTATTGAACAAGGCAAAACAACGCAAACTGGGAGACTTGATGAATAATGCAGAACTACACGAACTGGGAGAGTTACTGAACAATGATGAACAACACAAACTGGTAGACTTGATGAAAAATGGAGAACTACACAAACTCGGAGACTTGATGAACAATGCAGAACTACACAAACTGGGAGACTTACTGAACAATGCAGAACTACACAAACTGGGAGACTTGAGGAACAATGCAGAACTACACAAACTGGGAGACTTACTGAACAATGCAGAACTACACAAACTGGGAGACTTACTGAACAATGCACAACTACACAAACTGGGAGACTTGAGGAACAATGCAGAACTACACAAACTGGGAGACTTGAGGAACAATGCACAACTACACAAACTGGGAGACTTATTTCTGAACGGCGAATGTGCTAAACTTAGCGAAATCCCTGGAGAGGAACCACATTCGACACTGACTATAATTTTGCATTACTGACACCATGCAGTTACCAGAATATCCTTCGCTATTATCCATGTGAACCCATACATTTAGGGGTCTGCCCCTGCTTCTTACAAAAGACTGATAGCACAACTATACAACCAAAGCAACAATAGTTACACCCTCCACGTATGTGAAATAGAACATGTTACTAGATCCACAATTGATGGTGGTGGACTGTGCGATGTTCTGTGGCCAAATGGGAGCACAACCTCTACCTGCAGGCTATTTATCATCCACTTTAAACACCTGTATCAAATATCATTCAGGCCTGCCAACTTCAAGAGAAATCTCACAGTGTGAGGAAGGATGGGGTCTTGGCGGGGGTGTGGCCTTGTGCCCAGATGCACCTAAGAGGCACTTTTGCCCCTACCCGGTCCCAAACGCCCCCCTCTAAAAAAACAAAAACAAAAGCTTGCTGAGGCTGTTGCAGATGCCCTGGGGTGTTTTCACACCCATTAATGTTCATCGGCAGTTAAAGGCCTTTGAAAGCTGAATATCACTTTTTAGAGTGGTTTTCAGCTCATTTTCTCTGCTACAGTATGATTTTGGTTCCTCACCGGATGACCTTTTGATGTTAACCAATATTGTGTGTCACACTGTGGAACTGTGGATTTTGCAAGTCTGTGTCATACACCTGATAGTCTTTTCTTCAGGTATGGGCATAGGCTGAATGTGAGGCGTGCCATATGTCCATCCTTTATTGCAGTTTCCTGCACATATGATAATCAAGACTATATCCACTATGTAGTGTATACTGCCACATCACCACTCATACTGCCATGGCGAAATGAACCGCCGGGCCGGAGATATTCATCTCCAACCCGGAGGCCCACAGGGTACTGTTGACGGGATTATGAACCAGCCTACCACCATGGTTTCCGCGGCGTTAGCAACGCCACGAAAACCATGGCGGTAGGGCCTACCGGTGACAGGGAATTCCTTCCCTGTTACAGGTAGGTGGCTCACCCCCCAAGCAAGCACCTAAAGCCCCCCACCCACCACCATCCAAACTCACCCCCTACCCCACCCTGATTCATTCACAAACACCCCATACACGCACACACACGCAGACACACACCCACCACACAACTGCCCGCAACCCCCGCAGCCATGTACGCACACAGCCACACACACTCACATCACCCCCTACAGTCACAGTGCCCCTCACCCCACACCCCCCCACATATACGCGCACAGACACCCACATGCAGCACGCACACACCCATTCACCTACACTTCCATGCACGCATTCACTGTTACATACCAACACGCATTCAAGCACACATTCACACAGACATGCACTTGCTTCAACTTTCATACACACATTCACTCATGCATACAACCATGCATACACCATAACAGTCACATTCACACACACATGCATACACAGAGGCAGACACCACACACACACAAAACACCCTCACCCTCCCACCCCTCTTCCCTGTCAGACGCCCGACTTACCTTGTCCGGCGAGGAGGTCATCCGGCAGGGAACGGGAAGGGGCTCTGCCACTCCCAGCAGCGCCCCACCAGCAGGACACCGCCAGGCCGAACTAATGGCCTTAATACGGCTGGCGGCATCCTACTGACGGGGCAGTGCTGGTGGTAGCAGCGCCAGGGGGCCACCGCCCACCAGCATGGCTACTGCAGGTTTTCCGCCCTTATTGTGGCAGAAATCCTGCAGTGTCCATAATATGGTGGACGGAATACCATTGATATCATAATGAGGGCCATAGTATCTAAAAAATGTGTTGCCATTGCGCTTCTTCTGATCCTTACCCCGCCCCCAGCACATTGCCTTTCAGTGAGTAGCAATGTGCATCATGGGCCAGGGTAAAGTCCAGAGGCAGAAACAATGGCTAACTGATTTAAGATTTTGTAATGAACAGCTAGAAATATATGTGGAGGAGTTACCTGTAATATCTTGCAGTCAAGATATCTGGAGACCTTTGAAGGCTTACTTGCTAAAGGAGAGTACTGACAGTATTGTCTCTATGTAACTGGTCACTATATGTGTGGATGATGTGTATAATGGGTATATGAGCACTGGTAAGCATGGCCACAATAATTGCAATCAATAACCACTACGCAGTCCCTGTTTCTGTCCCCATATTATTCTCAGACTTCTCCTTACATTGGTACAAAAAAAACTGGAGAAATTATTCCTTCTTTTGTAAGATAACAACTGGTATTTGTAAGCACTGTAATTTGTAATGTACTATGTACTCTGTTAGTTTAAAATGGCAATGTTTAAAAAAATAGGGCCCTTATTTATACTTTTTTAGCACCGCATTGCGCCGCTTTTTGACACAAAAACGGCGCAAACCTGCAAAATACAATTGTATTTTGTAAGTTTGCACCGCTTTTGCGTCAAAAAATGACGCAAATGCGGAGCTAAAAAGTATAAATATGGGCCCAGGTTTCTTTGAACATTTTTGTCTCCAGTGCTTTCCTGTAGGGTGTGAAGGTGAGAAGATCTCTTGGGACTGGAGGGGCCTAGTAATTTCACATGAGAGCTCCCTGAACTTTCACTGTTTCTCCTCCCCCATGTTTCTTCCTTCTGTATTTGGATCAGACGTGCCCTGCTAGATCTAAAGCCAAGACCAGGCATGCAGTATTGGAGGTAGTTACTACCATGAACGAATTTGAAAGCAATTGGTACACAGCACTTCAAATTAAATTCTTAGTTCCTCTTTCGAACCTGCCCTTCCTGACTACCCTGGGAACTTGGGATTAGCCCAATGTGTCACAGAGCCCACCCACACCGCCAGACAAACCCTAAACCCCATCTTCACATCTTTTGACAACATTGCGATTAACACCCAAGAACCATTAACTAGACAGACTATGCCATAGTCAGTTTTACAATCAATATCCATCAACCCAGTAGAGCCTCATGAGCCAGGCTGCTTGAATCCAATGGAACAGCAAGCAGGGGACCCACAGCTGGGCATACCCTGGCCAACTTACGGACTTTTCTCATGGGGAGCATGGTCAAGACTGATTTCCATATGGCTGGGTCCAAACTTGGGTGGCATGGTGAGCAAAAGAACAATGGATTTAACCCAGATCTGTGACTAGGGGTGAGTGTTTGAAAAGTTTCAGCACTCCATTCCATCATCCTTTTGTTTTGCTAAAGGTGCCGTAAATTGACCAGGGTATGCCCAGACGTGGTTCCCTTGCTTGCTGTGCCACTGTATTCAAGCTAGGCTGGCTGATGAGGGTGATACCTCGATACTGGTCCCGGGATGCTTGTTTCCAGTCCAGGGAGGACCTAGCCTGGCAGTTCCAACTGAGCTGTTCCCATGGGGAGCAGGGTCAAGACTGATTTACACATGGCTGGGTCCAAACTGGGGTGCATGGTGAGCAAAAGAACAATGGATTTAACCCAGATCTGTGACTAGGGGTGAGTGTTTGAAAAGTTTCAGCACTCTGTCCATCATCCTTTTGTGTTGCAATAATTGAACCCTTGCCTAATTCAGGTTCTTCACATTTAAGATAGGCAGTTTTTAAAAAATGTCCATATACTTATTAGGTGAGACTGTTGATATACATCAGTAGTAATGCAACAGTATTTTGGGACCAAATATTTTAGTATTGTGGAATGTTTTGTTTTTGCTTTTGTTTATGATCACAGTATTGTTTACTAAAATGATTTATGTTGTTAGGTTTGTACTTTTTTAACATGACAATAAGCTTTGGTAAAAATACAAGTAAAAATGTTTTTTGTAAGAAATTGGGTTGTTGGTTAAAAGGGGTAAAACCCTTCTCAAGCAGCAACCACAATTCTTTTCAGGGTGAAGTCATTAGCAAACCCTGAATGAACCAGTGATCAACCCTTGGGAGCTTGGCACAGAGCAGTCAGGCTTGGCTGAGAGGAAATCTGTAAAGTATTTGCTTAACACTTCAAAAAGTAGCATAGTCAAAACACATCATAAAAGAAGCCACAGCAGATTTAGAAAAATAGAATCATTTTTAATAATTTAAACAAGGCCCAAATTACAAAAATCCAATTAGTAAAACTGGTGATGTTCAGTTTTAAAGACTGTAGTGAAAATAGCGCCTAAGGAGTAAAGCTCTACGGTGGATAGCTGATCTAGCCGGACCGGGAAAAAGTCACAAGTTCAGGCTGACTGTGATGGAACATGGGCAGGCTACGGAGCCCAGTTAGGCCCAATGAACAGAGCACCTTAAGTCCAGGTTTGGAGAGCGTTGCAAGGATCCGTGTCAAAGCAGCGTTGCACAGCCAAAGTGATGCATCTGTTCCGAGATGCAGGGAACTGCGTTGCATGGTCCTGTTGCATCGTCATCGAAGATCCCGTTGACGAGGGCTTGTGATGTCTGGAGTAAGGGATGCTTTGCGCAGTCGAGGAGCTGTAAGGATGAGTTGCGGAGTCTGGCATCTTTGTCCTGGCTGCCAGCAACGAGGGATGGAAATGCCTGCAGTGAGGATGCATCATGCAGTTGCAGTTCCAAGACGGCGACGGGCTGCGATGCGATGTGGGTCGTTGAGGTGGTTCAGATCTACGCAGCAGCAGCAGTGATGCTTCAGTTCTGTTCGGGATTGACCTGCACAGCAGATTAGGTATATTGGTTCCGCTGGGTCAACAAAGGCTGACAGAGCACCTTCGACCCACTTCCAAGGGTTCAGGACTGGCATGGCAACACTTGGCATGTTAGACTCACAGAAGGCAGAGTCTAGGTGCAGGTGCAAGTTTGTTGGAGCCTTCCTTCTGTCCCTGAGGCTCAAGTCAGGTGGTCAGCCAGCTAGCCCTTGTGGTTCTGAGGTCTTTGCTGAAGAGATGTAAGCCAGTCCTTTTAACTCAGGCAGAAGAGCAGCAAACAAGCAGCGAAACAGAGCAGTAGCCCAGCAGAGTGCAGTCCAGCAGAGTGGCAGTCCTTCAGCAGCACAGGAGTCCTTCTTCCTGGCAGAGTACCCACAGATCCAGAAGTGTACTGAAGAGTTGGTGACTGAGGTCGTGTATTTATACCCAGTTGTGCTTTGAAGTAGGGAGAAGCTTCTAGAGGTTTCCCTTTGAAGTCCCCCCAGCATACTGCCTTCCCTGTCCTGGCTCCATACTAACTACAGGTGGTCTACAGGCCTTTGAGTGGAGAAAGAACACAGCCTATTGGGGCAGTGCCCAGCTCCTCCCTCCCATCTTGCCAGTAATGGCCCATCCACGCACACCCATGCTCCCTATTGTATGTGGCTGTCTAGGTGGAATACACAAAGCCCACCTGTCAGCCACACCCAATCATGTGACGAGAGAGACTACAGGTACTACATGGCTGGGGCAGGAAAATGCCAATTTTCTAAAACTAGATTTTTCAAAACTGTAGTTTAAAATCCAACTTCACCATAAGTTAGGATTTTAAATTAGGATTCCAGAGACACCAAATATGAACTGATTCCCTATTCCCATTTAGAAATTACACTTATAAAATGTAATGAGGTAACTCCATTGTTCTCTTATGGGAGAGGTAGGCCTCAGAGTAATGAAAGATTAATTTACAGGTTTTTCAATACCAGGACATGTAAAACTTAAAAGTATATGTCCTACTTTTTAAATACATTGCACCCTGCCCTCTGGACTGTCCAGGATGACCTATATGTATTATTAAACAGATAGATTTGGGCGTGGCAAGAGGTTTATTTTGCCAGGTCGAAATGGTAGTTTGAAACTACACCCACAGGTTGCAGAGAAGCCTTAAACGTGTTTAAATTGCTACCTTGGTGGGTGGCACAATCAGGGCGGCAGGCCCGCTAGTAGCATTTAATAGAGAGGCGCCCTGGCTCGCGCATTAACTGGCCCATTCAGTCAACATAGTTTGCACATTCCAAGAAACCCCTCCATGGGTCCTCTTGGAATGGCATTTACTGGAGACGTCTGGTGATTTAATTATTTATCATAAGGGATCATTGATGGGGTTGACACCTGGGGAACCTGATCATAATGATGATTACTTTACACACTGAGGCTCCATTGTGGCACAAAGCAGCAAGCAGGGTAGGGTGAGCCGAGATCAAATGGCCTGTATGGCAAAATTGAAACAAGTATCTGATGGACATGGTTAAGGAGGGTGGACTTTTGAGGGCTTGGTTAAGGAGGGAGGACTTTTGAGGACTTGCAGAGTGCATATGACCTACCTGGTACACAGCTTTGGAGATACATGGAATTGAACCGCACCCTGCTTGCAGTTCTATGGAATCCACCTTACACAAAAACAACCTCACACATACAGAAATACGTCTACACATTTAAGAACTTTGGGGGTACCATTTCTGGGCTTTATACGTTCTCATTGACAGTGCATATTCTTCGGCATCAGCATTTGCCTTGTGGCGATATTGGGAACACAGATTGTACATTAGGCTTGAGGGTGAGGACTGGGAAACACTGAATGAGTGTTGCTGGGGCTTGCAGGAGGCATGGAAGAAATACAGTAATTTTAAGATCCTTCACAGTGGCACTGGACCCCGGCCAAACTCCAGAAGGCTTGGCTGAGTGTACACTCCGAGTGTGGAGAGGAGGAGGTAGATATATTACATTTACTATGGGAATGTGAGAAGGTGTCAGATTACTGGCAGCAAACACAAGCCTCTCTTGAGACAGACTTGTGGGATCCCCTGCGGTTACAGGTGTAGCAATTCTTTAGCATGATTTCTCAGTACTAACTACATTGCAGTTTCATGTGAAGAGCTGGCAATGAACCACACTGGCGACGGCGAAGTTGGGGATTCTGAGACTGTGTTAGACCGCAGAGGCACCACACCATGGGCAATGGTTGAAAGATATGTATGAAGCAGCACGGTTTGAGAACATAATATACAGACTCAAAGGCAACTTGCAGACATTTGAAGATGTGTGGGGAACCTTTCTAAACAGATAATGCAGGAGGGAGGGAAGGGGGATGGGCAGGTGAAGAGGGTGAATTAATAAGAGTCTCACTATGGGGGTGGGGTAGCGGACGGTGAAGCGGTGAGGGCATATGTTTGGACAAGTAGGATTTTGGGAGGAAAAAGGAGGAGGTTACTGGTAGCCAGTTTCACTGGTTGGATTGCATTGTAGGGTTGTTGTTGTACCAAGAAACCTAATAAAGAATTAATATCAGTAATTTACAGGCCCTGAGAAACATGTAGTGCCCCTTAACTGGGAACTTACAAGTAAATTAAATATGCCAATTAGGGATAAGCCAGTGTTATCATGTTTATGAGAGAGAGCACAAGCACTTTAGCACTGGTTAGTGGTGGTAAAGTGCACAGAGTCCTAAGGCCAGCAGAAAATGGAGGACGAAGTCAAAATGTTTGGGGGAAGACCATCCTAGGGCTGACAGATCTAATAATTCTTAAACAAATATTTGTTTATTCTGTTTTTGTATCGTGCCTTCAGCTGGCACCTGTAAGGCAACAACTGTGCTTTTTCGAGACTGTATCTTCAGCATCACACTCCAATAAATTCCTTATCTTAAAAGCGTGCATTTCTCATAGCAATAAAACATAATAAATATGGAAAGAAACAATGAACTCCTTTGTGTCGTGTGTGGTTATAGTACAAATATTTGCACCTTCCTTTAACTGGGGCTTGTACTGATGTAGTTTGCAAAGTACGTTTCTAAGTAAGGGCATGCCAATACCAGTGGCTTATGTGATATTTCCTTTCTACGATTTATTTTGTATACCAGTCATTTTTTTCTGTTGCTTGATACACTTCAGCAACAACGCCTTTAGTGCATTAGAAAAATAATATAATGCATGTAAAACAGCCATGGAAAAAGCCAATAAGTCTGTCTTGTTGTTAGGGCAGGGTTTTTGCAAAAGTTGGGTGTCTTGGTGTAAGTAGATGCCTAAAAGAAAAATCCCACAATGAAGCAAGGGCTAGATCTGCAACAATAGGGAAGCTTGGAGCAAGGCATTTTCTGCACTCACTCCATCAGCAGAAGCAAGCGGTACCCTTACTGATCAGTGTTTTGAAAAGGAGTCAGAAAATGACATTGCTTTGTAATTGATGGATTTAAAACATGTATATATAGCATATACAGCATAGTAATATATAGCATATTATATATTATTGTCAAAGGGCCAGTATTTACGTTGCAACTTTAAGAGAGCCAGCCAGTGCGCTTGAAAACAAAAAAGCTGCACATCCAACAACATGCTATCGTGTGCAAAGGCGGATCATGAATAGCAGTGTCTCTTAGTGACAGTCTAAGGCATCCAAATCAACTTTACTTCCTAAACAAAAAAAATGTAAATCAACAATTAAAATATCCTCTGTCAGCAAAGTAAATACACCAAAGAACATATATTAATCACAATTATTAGCTACGTCATGTTACACCTGCAGTCCCACTGCCCTATTTCCCAGCCTGACTTCCCCATTAGCAAAACCTAATGAGAACACAAACGAGAGAACGTAACCATCATTGAAATACGACCAGCTTTGATGGAAAACCCATCCAAGCAATAGCAAACCATGTAAACACATGAAAGCCAATAGCTGAAGTGTGCTGATCCAAAGGCTACTCCCTCTCTGTCCTTCTTATGATATGCGGCCAATCAGACATTGCTGTCTATATTAAGACTTAACAAAAACTGTTTCTGGTAAATTGTCATGGGTCTGACGCCTAGCGAGTGCCCCCAGGTGGTTTTGGTATCTGGTAGCCCAAGTCTTAGGACCTGATTATGAGTCTGGAGGTCCTAGGACCGCCAGACTCACGGTGGCTGTCAGACTGCCGCGGCTGTGACGGTCTGACTGTCACATTACGTGGTTGTCAGGCAGATCCACCAACCTACCACTGTCCCCACCAGAATCTCAGATCCTGACCGGCTGACAGCGGTGCAGGTTGTAATCTGCCAGGGTGGTGCTGAACTCAGCACTGCCGTGGCGAAGAACAATTGCAGGGGCCCCCCTGCCCAACACTCTCGAAATGCGCACGGTCTGCTAGGCAGACAGTGTGCATTTCGAGGGTGCTGGTGCCCCCTGCGTGCAGCAGCATTGCCGCTGGCTCTGTTATGAGCCGACAACAATGCTGCAGCACCTTTCCCACTGGGATGATGGGCAGGAACCTTGGTTCCAAAGTTGTGATAGGCCCAGCGGGAAGGTCGCCTGTATGGCAGTGACCACCCCATCGGCAGTTTGGCAGACAGGTGTTCCTGTCTGCCAAAGTCATAATCAGCCCCTATGTCTGCCAGAAGTATGGTGACTCCTTTCGGTAGCCACGCTGCCCCCAACACTAGTGAGTGACAAGCAAGAAAATGCCCTCCAGAAGGAGCCCCAAAGAGAAAAAAACAAAAGGCAAAAAACCTCCAAGAGATGGCGGTGCTCCCACGTTGGCACAAAGTAGAGTAGGACTGAAAGAGCGTAAGAATTGAAACAGGAGGAAGACACTGGAGAGAAAAGATGGGCGAAGAAAAAAAGGCTGGAGCTAGAACTTCTGCAAGGTTGGATCCAGGAGTGAGAGAACACGACGAGGACACTCAAAGAATTGCAATGCAATGAATTTTTGAAAAACGATCCCTTAATAGGCCCCAAACAAGAAAAGGAAACAGATTCATACAAATACCTCATAACATTTTGGAAAAACACAGGTGTTAAAATGGTGTCCGCCATCTTGGACTTGGCTGTTACATATCCTTTCAGATTTCCCACAGAGGAACTATGGGAAGAAGACCTGCCGGCAAGATAGCCCCACTAGGACTGCTCTCCCCAAGGCCCTGGACTTCCCCACTAAGGCGTGTGCTGGTGGACCATGTGCTAAGTAAGGCAAGGGAAGGTATACACTGGCCCACCGGTGCTGACAGACGGCTGCCACCACTGGCACTTTAAAGAAGCAGGGTGTGTCCCTCTTACTCAAGGCAAACAAGTGGGCACGTGCAGTGCAAGCAGTGCAACAGTATTCCTCCTCTTGTGAGGCTCCAGATTTGTTAAGAAACGGACAGAAAAAAACAGGTGGGCCAAGATAGGAGCATGAACAGAATCTGCATCTTCCCAGTGTATTTCACGAGGAAGATAACCCTTCCAATGAATCACGAACTGTAACTATTGCAATTGGGTTCCACCCATTCAGTATGCCTGTATTTTTT